>NC_088404.1:17254539-17617002 GCF_034236695.1 Oncorhynchus nerka | reverse complement strand
AGTTAGTGTGCTTATTGGTCATAGTATAGATATAGTTAGTGTGCTTATTGGTCATGATAGATATAGTTAGTGTGCTTATTGGTCATAGTATGATATAGTTAGTATGCTTATTGGTCATAGTATAGATATAGTTAGTATGCTTATTGGTTAGTTAGTGTGCTTATTTGGTATAGTTAGTGTGCTTATTGGTCATAGTATGGATATAGTTAGTGTGCTTATTGGTCATAGTATGGATATAGTTAGTGTGCTTATTGGTCATAGTATGGATATAGTTAGCTTATTGGTCATGATAGTTAGTATGCTTATTGGTCATAGTATGGATATAGTTAGTGTGCTTATTGGTCATAGTATGGATATAGTTAGTGTGTATTGGGATATAGTTAGTATGCTTATTGGTCATAGTATGGATATAGTTAGTGCTTATTGGTCATAGTTAGTATGGATATAGTTAGTGTGCTTATTGGTCATAGTATGGATATAGTGTAGTGTGCTTATTGGTCATAGTATGGATATAGTTAGTGTGCTTATTGGTCATAGTATGGATATAGTTTATTGGTCATGTATAGATATAGTTAGTGTGCTTATTGGTCATAGTATGGATATAGTTAGTATGGATATAGTTAGTATGCTATATTGGTCTTATTGGTCATGATATAGTTAGTATGCTTATTGGTCATAGTATGGATATAGTTAGTATGCTTATTGGTCATAGTATGGATATAGTTAGTGTGCTTATTGGTCATAGTATGGATATAGTTAGTGTGCTTATTGGTCATAGTATGGATATAGTTAGTATGCTTATTGGTCATAGTATGGATATAGTTAGTGTGCTTATTGGTCATAGTATGGATATAGTTAGTGTGCTTATTGGTCATAGTATGGATATAGTTAGTATTGGTCATGATAGTTAGTGTGCTTATTGGTCATGATGTATAGTATATAGTCATAGTATGGATATAGTTAGTGTGCTTATTGGTCATATATAGTTATAGTTAGTATGATATAGTTAGTATGCTTATTGGTCATAGTATGGATATAGTTAGTGTGCTTATTGGTCATAGTATAGATAGTTAGTGTGCTTATTGGTCATAGTATGGATATAGTTAGTGTGCTTATTGGTCATAGTATAGATATAGTTAGTGTGCTTATTGGTCATGATATAGTTAGTGTGCTTATTGGTCATAGTATGGATATAGTTAGTATGCTTATTGGTCATAGTATAGATATAGTTAGTGTGCTTATTGGTCATGATGTAGTTAGTGTGCTTATTGGTCATAGTATGGATATAGTTAGTGTGCTTATTGGTCATGATATAGTTAGTGTGCTTATTGGTCATAGTATGGATATAGTTAGTATGCTTATTGGTCATAGTATGGATATAGTTAGTGTGCTTATTGGTCATAGTATAGATATAGTTTATTGGTCATGATGTAGTTAGTATGCTTATTGGTCATAGTATGGATATAGTTAGTGTGCTTATTGGTCAGTTAGTGTGCTTATTGGATGATAGTTAGTATGCTTATTGGTCATAGTATGGATATAGTTAGTATGCTTATTGGTCATAGTTAGTGGATATAGTTAGTGTGCTTATTGGTCATAGTATGGATATAGTTAGTGTGCTTATTGGTCATGATGTAGTTAGTGTGCTTATTGGTCATAGTATGGATATAGTTAGTATGCTTATTGGTCATAGTATGGATATAGTTAGTGTGCTTATTGGTCATAGTATGGATATAGTTAGTATGCTTATTGGTCATAGTATAGATATAGTTAGTGTGCTTATTGGTCATAGTATGGATATAGTTAGTGTGCTTATTGGTCATGATATAGTTAGTGTGCTTATTGGTCATGATGTAGTTAGTGTGCTTATTGGTCATGATGTAGTTAGTGTGCTTATTGGTCATAGCATGATATAGTTAGTGTGCTTATTGGTCATGATATAGTTAGTGTGCTTATTGGTCATAGTATGGATATAGTTAGTGTGCTTATTGGTCATAGTATGGATATAGTTAGTGTGCTTATTGGTAGTATGGATATAGTTAGTGTGCTTATTGGTCATAGTATGGATATAGTTAGTATGCTTATTGGTCATGATATAGTTAGTGTGCTTATTGGTCATAGTATGGATATAGTTAGTATGCTTATTGGTCATAGTATGGATATAGTTAGTGTGCTTATTGGTCATAGTATGGATATAGTTAGTGTGCTTATTGGTCATAGTATGGATATAGTTAGTGTGCTTATTGGTCATAGTATAGATATAGTTAGTATGCTTATTGGTCATGATATAGTTAGTATGCTTATTGGTCATAGTATGGATATAGTTAGTATGCTTATTGGTCATAGTATGGATATAGTTAGTGTGCTTATTGGTCATGATGTAGTTAGTGTGCTTATTGGTCATGATATAGTTAGTGTGCTTATTGGTCATAGTATAGATATAGTTAGTGTGCTTATTGGTCATAGTATGGATATAGTTAGTGTGCTTATTGGTCATAGTATAGATATAGTTAGTGTGCTTATTGGTCATGATATAGTTAGTATGCTTATTGGTCATAGTATGGATATAGTTAGTGTGCTTATTGGTCATAGTATGGATATAGTTAGTATGCTTATTGGTCATAGTATGGATATAGTTAGTGTGCTTATTGGTCATAGTATGGATATAGTTAGTGTGCTTATTGGTCATAGTATGGATATAGTTAGTATGCTTATTGGTCATAGTATGGATATAGTTAGTATGGTCATGATATAGTTAGGTGCTTATTGGTCATAGTATGGATATAGTTAGTGTGCTTATTGGTCATAGTATGGATATAGTTAGTGCTTATTGGTCATAGTATGGATATAGTGTAGTATGGATGATATAGTTAGTATGCTTATTGGTCATAGTATGGATATAGTTAGTATGCTTATTGGTCATAGTATGGATATAGTTAGTATGCTTATTGGTCATGATATAGTTAGTATGGATGCTTATTGGTCATAGTATGGATATAGTTAGTATGGATATAGTTATTGGTATGGATATAGTTAGTGTGCTTATTGGTCATAGTATAGATATAGTTAGTAGTATGGATATTAGTTAGTATGATATAGTTAGTATGCTTATTGGTCATAGTATGGATATAGTTAGTATGCTTATTGGTCATAGTATGGATATAGTTAGTATGGATATAGTTATATGGTCAGTTAGTATGGATATAGTTAGTATGCTTATTGGTCATAGTTATGGATATAGTTAGTATGGATATAGTTAGTGTGCTTATTGGTCATAGTATGGATATAGTTAGTATGCTTATATGTTAGTATGGATATAGTTAGTATGCTTATTGGTCATAGTATGGATATAGTTAGTGCTTATTGGTCATAGTATGGATATAGTTAGTATGCTTATTGGTCATAGTATGGATATAGTTAGTATGCTTATTGGTCATAGTATGGATATAGTTAGTGTGTATTGATATAGTTAGTATGGATATAGTTAGTATGCTTATTGGTCATAGTATGGATATAGTTAGTATGCTTATTGGTCATAGTATGGATATAGTTAGTATGCTTATTGGTCATAGTATGGATATAGTTAGTATGGATATAGTTAGTATGCTTATTGGTCATAGTTATGTGCTTATTGGTTAGTATGGATATAGTTAGTATGCTTATTGGTCATAGTATGGATATAGTTAGTATGCTTATTGGTCATAGTATGGATATAGTTAGTATGGATATAGTTAGTATGGATATAGTTAGTATGGATATAGTTAGTGTGCTTATTGGTCATAGTATGGATATAGTTAGTGTGCTTATTGGTCATAGTATGGATATAGTTAGTATGCTTATTGGTCATAGTATGGATATAGTTAGTATGCTTATTAGTCATAGTATGATATAGTTAGTATGCTTATTGGTCATGATGGATATAGTTAGTATGCTTATTGGTCATAGTATGGATATAGTTAGTATGCTTATTGGTCAGATATAGTTAGTGTGCTTATTGGTCATAGTATGGATATAGTTAGTATGCTTATTGGTCATAGTATGGATATAGTTAGTGTGGCTTATTAGTCATAGTATGGATATAGTTAGTATGCTTATTGGTCATGGATATAGTTAGTGTGCTTATTGGTCATAGTATGGATATAGTTAGTATGCTTATTGGTAGTATGATATAGTTAGTATGCTTATTGGTCATAGTATGGATATAGTTAGTATGGATATTAGTTAGTATGGATATAGTTAGTATGCTTATTGGTCATAGTATGGATATTGGTTAGTATGGATATAGTTAGTATGCTTATTGGTCATAGTAGTTAGATGCTTATTGGTTAGTATGGATATAGTTAGTATGCTTATTGGTCATATGGTATAGTTAGTATATAGTTAGTATGCTTATTGGTCATAGTATGGATATAGTTAGTGTGCTTATTGGTCATAGTATGGATATAGTTAGTGCTTATTGGTCATATGGATATAGTATGGATATAGTTAGTATGGATATAGTTAGTATGCTTATTGGTCATAGTATGGATATAGTTAGTGTGCTTATTGGTCATAGTATGGATATAGTTAGTATGCTTATTGGTCATAGTATGGATATAGTTAGTATGCTTATTGGTCATATAGTTAGTATGCTTATTGGTCATAGTATGGATATAGTTAGTATGGATATAGTTAGTATGCTTCATTGGTCATAGTTAGTGTGCTTATTGGTTAGTATGGATATAGTTAGTATGCTTATTGGTCATAGTATGGATATAGTTAGTGTGCTTATTGGTCATAGTATGGATATAGTTAGTGTGCTTATTGGTCATAGTATGGATATAGTTAGTGTGCTTATTGGTCATAGATATAGTTAGTGTGCTTATTGGTATGGATATAGTTAGTGTGCTTATTGGTCATGAGTATGGATATAGTTAGTGTGCTTATTGGTCATAGTATGGATATAGTTAGTGTGCTTATTGGTCATAGTATGGATATAGTTAGTGTGCTTATTGGTCATGAGTATGGATATAGTTGCTTATTGGTCATGATAGTTAGTGTGCTTATTGGTCATAGTATGGATATAGTTAGTGTGCTTATTGGTCATAGTATGGATATAGTTAGTATGCTTATTGGTCATAGTATGGATATAGTTAGTGTGCTTATTGGTCATAGTATGATATAGTTAGTATGCTTATTGGTCATAGTATGGATATAGTTAGTGTGCTTACTGGTCATAGTATGGATATAGTTAGTGTGCTTATTGGTCATAGTATGGATATAGTTAGTATGCTTATTGGTCATAGTATAGATATAGTTAGTATGGATATAGTTAGTGTGCTTATTGGTCATATTATGGATATAGTTAGTATGCTTATTGGTCATAGTATAGATATAGTTAGTATAGATATAGTTACGGTGCTTATTGGTCATAGTATGGATATAGTTAGTATGCTTATTGGTCATAGTATGGATATAGTTAGTATGCTTATTGGTCATAGTATGGATATAGTTAGTATGCTTATTGGTCATCGTATGGATATAGTTAGTATGGATATAGTTAGTATGCTTACTGGTCATAGTATGGATATAGTTAGTATGGATATAGTTAGTATGGATATAGTTAGTGTGCTTATTGGTCATAGTATGGATATAGTTAGTATGGATATAGTTAGTATGCTTATTGGTCATAGTATGGATATAGTTAGTGTGCTTATTGGTCATAGTATAGATATTAGTTAGTGTATTGGGATATAGTTAGTATGCTTATTGGTCATAGTATGGATATAGTTAGTGGATATGCTTATTGGTATAGTTAGTATGGATATAGTTAGTGTGCTTATTGGTCATAGTATGGATATAGTTAGTATGCTTATTGGTCATAGTATGGATATAGTTAGTATGTGCTTATTGGTTAGTATGGATATAGTTAGTATGCTTATTGGTCATAGTATGGATATAGTTAGTATGCTTATTGGTTAGTATGATATAGTTAGTATGCTTATTGGTCATGAGTAGTTAGTGTGCTTATTGGTCATAGTATAGTTAGTATGCTTATTGGTCATAGTATGGATATAGTTAGTATGCTTATTGGTTAGTATGGATATAGTTAGTATGCTTATTGGTCATAGTATGGATATAGTTAGTATGGATATAGTTAGTATTGGTCATGATATAGTTAGTATGCTTATTGGTTAGTATGGATATAGTTAGTATGCTTATTGGTCATAGTATGGATATAGTTAGTATGGATATAGTTAGTGGATTATTGGTCATGATATAGTTAGTGTGCTTATTGGTCATAGTATGGATATAGTTAGTATGCTTATTGGTCATAGTATGGATATAGTTAGTATGCTTATTGGTCATAGTATGGATATAGTTAGTATGGATATAGTTAGTGTGCTTATTGGTCATAGTATGTGTGCTTATTGGTCATGATATAGTTAGTATGCTTATTGGTCATAGTATAGATATAGTTAGTATGCTTATTGGTCATAGTATGGATATAGTTAGTGTGCTTATTGGTCATAGTATGGATATAGTTAGTATGCTTATTGGTCATAGTATGGATATAGTTAGTGTGCTTATTGGTCATAGTATGGATATAGTTAGTATGCTTATTGGTCATAGTATAGATATAGTTAGTATGGATATAGTTAGTATGCTTATTGGTCATAGTATGGATATAGTTAGTATGGATATAGTTAGTGTGCTTATTGGTCATAGTATGGATATAGTTAGTATGCTTATTGGTCATAGTATGGATATAGTTAGTATGCTTATTGGTCATAGTATGGATATAGTTAGTATGCTTATTGGTCATAGTATGGATATAGTTAGTATGGATATAGTTAGTATGCTTATTGGTTAGTATGGATATAGTTAGTATGCTTATTGGTCATAGTATGGATATAGTTAGTATGGATATAGTTAGTATGGATATAGTTAGTGTGCTTATTGGTCATAGTATGGATATAGTTAGTATGATATAGTTAGTATGGATATAGTTAGTATGCTTATTGGTCATAGTATGGATATAGTTAGTGTGCTTATGGTCATATAGTTAGTATGCTTATTGGTCATAGTATGGATATAGTTAGTATGCTTATTGGTCATATGCTTATTGGTATAGTTATGGATATAGTTGGTCATGGATATAGTTAGTATGCTTATTGGTCATAGTATGGATATAGTTAGTATGCTTATTGGTCATAGTATGGATATAGTTAGTATGGATATAGTTAGTATGCTTATTGGTTAGTATGGATATAGTTAGTATGCTTATTGGTCATAGTATGGATATAGTTAGTGTGCTTATTGGTCATAGTATGGATATAGTTAGTATGCTCATTGGTCATAGTATGGATATAGGTAGTATGGATATAGTTAGTATGCTTACTGGTCATAGTATGGATATAGTTAGTATGGATATAGTTAGTATGCTCATTGGTCATAGTATGGATATAGTTAGTGTGCTTATTGGTCATATAGTTAGTATGCTTATTGGTCATAGTATGGATATAGTTAGTGTGCTTATTGGTCATAGTATGGATATAGTTAGTATGCTTATTGGTCATAGTATGGATATAGTTAGTATGCTTATTGGTCATAGTATGGATATAGTTAGTATGCTTATTGGTCATAGTATAGTTAGTATGCTTATTGGTCATAGTATGGATATAGTTAGTGTGCTTATTGGTCATAGTATGGATATAGTTAGTGTGCTTATTGGTCATAGTATGGATATAGTTAGTATGGATATAGTTAGTATGCTTATTGGTCATAGTATGGATATAGTTAGTGTGCTTATTGGTCATAGTATGGATATAGTTAGTATGCTTATTGGTCATAGTATGGATATAGTTAGTGTGCTTATTGGTCATAGTATGGATATAGTTAGTATGCTTATTGGTCATAGTATGGATATAGTTAGTATGCTTATTGGTCATAGTATGGATATAGTTAGTGTGCTTATTGGTCATAGTATGGATATAGTTAGTATGCTCATTGGTCATAGTATGGATATAGTTAGTGTGCTTATTGGTCATAGTATGGATATAGTTAGTATGCTTATTGGTCATAGCATGGATATAGTTAGTATGCTTATTGGTCATAGTATGGATATAGTTAGTGTGCTTATTGGTCATAGTATGGATATAGTTAGTATGCTTATTGGTCATAGTATGGATATAGTTAGTGTGCTTATTGGTCATAGTATGGATATAGTTAGTGTGCTTATTGGTCATAGTATGGATATAGTTAGTATGCTTATTGGTCATAGTATGGATATAGTTAGTGTGCTTATTGGTATGATAGTTAGTTAGCTTATGGATATAGTTAGTGTGCTTATTGGTCATAGTATGGATATAGTTAGTATGCTTATTGGTCATAGTATGATATAGTTAGTGTGCTTATTGGTCATAGTATGGATATAGTTGTGCTTATTGGATATAGTTAGTGTGCTTATTGGTCATAGTATGGATATAGTTAGTGTGCTTATTGGTCATGATATAGTTAGTATGCTTATTGGTCATAGTATGGATATAGTTAGTGTGCTTATTGGTCATAGTATGGATATAGTTAGTATGCTTATTGGTCATAGTATGGATATAGTTAGTGTGCTTATTGGTCATATGCTTATGGATATAGTTAGTATGCTTATTGGTCATAGTATGGATATAGTTAGTGTGCTTATTGGTAGTATGATATAGTTAGTATGCTTATTGGTCATAGTATGGATATAGTTAGTGTGCTTATTGGATATAGTTAGTGTGCTTATTGGTCATAGTATGGATATAGTTAGTATGCTTATTGGTCATGATATAGTTATGTGCTTATTAGTCATAGTATGGATATAGTTAGTATGCTTATTGGTCATAGTATGGATATAGTTAGTGTGCTTATTGGTCATAGTATGGATATAGTTAGTGTGCTTATTGGTCATAGTATGGATATAGTTAGTGTGCTTATTGGTCATAGTATGGATATAGTTAGTGTGCTTATTGGTCATAGTATGGATATAGTTAGTATGCTTATTGGTCATAGTATGGATATAGTTAGTGTGCTTATTGGTCATAGTATGGATATAGTTAGTATGCTTATTGGTCATAGTATGGATATAGTTAGTATGCTTATTGGTCATAGTATGGATATAGTTAGTATGCTTATTGGTCATAGTATGGATATAGTTAGTGTGCTTATTGGTCATAGTATGGATATAGTTAGTGTGCTTATTGGTCATAGTATGGATATAGTTAGTGTGCTTAGTTGGTCATAGTATGGATATAGTTAGTGTGCTTATTGGTCATAGTATGGATATAGTTAGTGTGCTTATTGGTCATAGTATGGATATAGTTAGTATGCTTATTGGTCATAGTATGGATATAGTTAGTGTGCTTATTGGTCATAGTATGGATATAGTTAGTGTGCTTATTGGTCATAGTATGGATATAGTTAGTGTGCTTATTGGTCATAGTATGGATATAGTTAGTGTGCTTATTGGTCATAGTATGGATATAGTTAGTGTGCTTATTGGTCATAGTATGGATATAGTTAGTGTGCTTATTGGTCATAGTATGGATATAGTTAGTATGCTTATTGGTCATAGTATGGATATAGTTAGTGTGCTTATTGGTCATGATATAGTTAGTATGCTTATTGGTCATAGTATGGATATAGTTAGTATGCTTATTGGTCATAGTATGGATATAGTTAGTATGGTCTTATTGGTCATAGTATGGATATAGTTAGTATGCTTATTGGTCATAGTATGGATATAGTTAGTGTGCTTATTGGTCATAGTATGGATATAGTTAGTGTGCTTATTGGTCATAGTATGGATATAGTTAGTATGCTTATTGGTCATAGTATGGATATAGTTAGTGTGCTTATTGGTCATAGTATGGATATAGTTAGTATGCTTATTGGTCATAGTATGGATATAGTTAGTGTGCTTATTGGTCATAGTATGGATATAGTTAGTATGCTCATTGGTCATAGTATGGATATAGTTAGTGTGCTTATTGGTCATAGTATGGATATAGTTAGTATGGATATAGTTAGTATGCTTATTGGTCATAGTATGGATATAGTTAGTATGGATATAGTTAGTATGCTTATTGGTCATAGTATGGATATAGTTAGTGTGCTTATTGGTCATAGTATGGATATAGTTAGTGTGCTTATTGGTCATAGTATGGATATAGTTAGTATGGATATAGTTAGTATGCTTATTGGTCATAGTATGGATATAGTTAGTGTGCTTATTGGCCATACTATGGATATAGTTAGTATGCTTATTGGTCATAGTATGGATATAGTTAGTGTGCTTATTGGCCATACTATGGATATAGTTAGTATGCTTATTGGTCATAGTATGGATATAGTTAGTGTGCTTATTGGTCATAGTATGGATATAGTTAGTGTGCTTATTGGTCATAGTATGGATATAGTTAGTATGGATATAGTTAGTATGCTTATTGGTCATAGTATGGATATAGTTAGTATGGATATAGTTAGTGTGCTTATTGGTCATAGTATGGATATAGTTAGTGTGCTTATTGGCCATACTATGGATATAGTTAGTATGGATATAGATTAGTTGTGCTTATTGGTCATAGTATGGATATAGTTAGTGTGCTTATTGGTCATAGTATGGATATAGTTAGTATGCTTATTGGTCATAGTATGGATATAGTTAGTGTGCTTATTGGTTATAGTATGGATATAGTTAGTATGCTTATTGGTCATAGTATGGATATAGTTAGTATGCTTATTGGTCATTGTATGGATATAGTTAGTATGCTTATTGGTTATAGTATGGATATAGTTAGTATGCTTATTGGTCATAGTATGGATATAGTTAGTATGCTTATTGGTCATAGTATGGATATAGTTAGTATGGATATAGTTAGTATGCTTATTGGTCATAGTATGGATATAGTTAGTATGCTTATTGGTCATAGTATGGATATAGTTAGTATGCTTATTGGTCATAGTATGGATATAGTTAGTATGCTTATTGGTCATAGTATGGATATAGTTAGTGTGCTTATTGGCCATACTATGGATATAGTTAGTGTGCTTATTGGTCATAGGATGGATATAGTTAGTATGCTTATTGGTCATAGTATGGATATAGTTAGTATGCTTATTGGTCATAGTATGGATGTAGTTAGTATACCAAAAGTTCCTGGATGTCGTACTAAATTCGCCAAAATACAAAAGTATACAAGCAGTGCACACTATTTCAGTTTTAGGGCCCGTAATGCAATTCTTCAGAAAATGGGCTAACAACCTCTGTTAGGGCAAGTAAAATGGTCAGAGTGAGGTGTTCTCTCATTTGTGTCTGGAAGTAGCTAGCAAACATTAGCCAGTTAGCTTAGGTGCTTCATTGCAGTTGTGAGGTCAGAACGCTCGGCTCAACCCTACTCCTCGGCCAGAGGAACGTACAGTGTGCGCTCTGAATTTACGAAGGTCCAGAGCGCACTTTGGCACTCCAGATTGAATTTACGAAGACACCTGAAGTCGTATAATGTCATTTGTTATGCTAACAAGCTAGCAAGAGGTTTTATAGCAACAACATCTACTTCCGGGAAAAAAAAGGTGAAGCGCTGAGTACGCTCAACTGAAAGGATCCTGTTTGTTTACAGTATACTAAAATGAACAAATAGTATATAGTGTGTAGTATATACTCATTAAGTATGTAGTATACAGTATGTTAGTATGGGTATTTGAACACAATGAGCTCATACACACACGTACCACGCACGCGCACACACACATGCACACACTACCTATTGCAGCTAAGATTTGAAGCCTTTCTGTCATGTTTGATATTGTTCTGCCATTCAAGGATCATTGATATATAAACAGTACTGAAGGTTAACTGTTAAACCTACTATTATCATGTCATGTAAAGGAGAAGACAGAGCGAGCACAGCACTGAGAAATCAATGGTTACTTCTCTCTCCGCCTCTCTTACCCCTGTCCCCCTCTTTCTTCCCCCCCCCCCCTCTCAGACTGCGTTAACCTGCTGCTGACTTCGGGGGTGTCTACTGATGTTTCTGATTTAAATGCCTTTACACTTTGCCACCTCACATGGACACCACAGGTTGGTCCACAACACAACTAACCCCTGTCAATCACTGCTATATACAGCAGCCTCTTTAACCTTTTACTGGGCTGAACCAGGGTCACACAGTGTGTTTCTTGGTAGTCTTAAACAAGTCTACTTTGAAACAAAAGTATACACCTTACAAAAAGAAGACATGTCAGATACAGAGTTGAAATACATTATAATTTTTCGCTATTCTGTGGTATCCAATTGTTAGTAGTTACTATCTTGTCTCGTCACTCAACTCCCGTACGGGCTCAGGAGAGATGAAGGTTGAAAGTTACGCGTCCCCCGAAACACAACCCAACCAAGCTGCTTCTTAACACAGCACGCATCCAACCCGGAAGCCAGCCGCACCAATGTGTCAGAGGAAACACCGTGTACTGCGGTTAGCATGCACTGCGCCCGGCCCCCACAGGAGTCACTGGTGCACGATGAGAGAAGAATATCCCTACTGGCCAAACCCTCCCTAACCCAGACAACGCAATTGTGCGTCGCCCCACAGCGGTAGAAATATATGACATTTTGAGTTTACATACCAATATAACATTTTATCACAGAAAACTGAAATGTAACAAACCCATTTGACATAGAAACAACAGATTTTCATTGTTTTTAATTACGAAATATATGAATAACATTCCACCCATTACACCAAACAGGTGTAATGGTCATTGACTGCAGGAAAGGGCCACTGTCTGGCTCCAGATAGAGCCGCTGTCAGTAACTGTTGGCTCAGTATTTGTCCCTCCAATAAACTGACAGAAGTGTTTCTCAGATATTGTAACACATACAGCTGTCAAATATGTCACTGAAAGTGTTACATATCATAGTGTTACTGTACATGTTAAATATAGTGTCCTCTCCGTGTTTGGCTGGTGGCTCCGAGTAGAAGGGCATAGAGAATGATAGAGGACACTAGGGTCCAAAAGCTAGTTTTAGCATGGGCAGCGCCATTGAGGACTTGCACTATTTTGAAGTAGTCAACCGGGTGAGACTTCCTTTGGGTTAAGGAAGGATCACAAGATTTCATCCGTGTCATCAGGAGGGATCAGCCAATGAATTATACTTGTGAGCAAACATTCTATAACTGCAGGTGGCAGTACCTAGGTACCCGTTCAAACAAACACACTGCAGGTGGCAGTACCTAGGTACCCGTTCAAACAAACACACTGCAGGTGGCAGTACCTAGGTACCCGTTCAAACAAACACACTGCAGGTGGCAGTACCTAGGTACCCGTTCAAACAAACACACTGCAGGTGGCAGTACCTAGGTACCCGTTCAAACAAACACACTGCAGGTGGCAGTACCTAGGTACCCGTTCAAACAAACACACTGCAGGTGGCAGTACCTAGGTCAAACAAACACACTGCAGGTGGCAGTACCTAGGTCAAACAAACACACTGCAGGTGGCAGTACCTAGGTACCTGTTCAAACAAACACACTGCAGGTGGCAGTACCTAGGTACCTGTTCAAACAAACACACTGCAGGTGGCAGTACCTAGGTACCTGTTCAAACAAACACACTGCAGGTGGCAGTACCTAGATACCTGTTCAAACAAACACACTGCAGGTGGCAGTACCTAGGTACCTGTTCAAACAAACACACTACAGGTGGCAGTGCCTAGGTACCTGTTCAAACAAACACACTGCAGGTGGCAGTACCTAGGTACCTGTTCAAACAAACACACTGCAGGTGGCAGTACCTAGGTACCTGTTCAAACAAACACACTGCAGGTGGCAGTACCTGTTCAAACAAACCTAGGTGGGTACCTGTTCAAACAAACACACTGCAGGTGGCAGTACCTAGGTACCTGTTCAAACAAACACACTGCAGGTGGCAGTACCTAGGTACCTGTTCAAACAAACACACTGCAGGTGGCAGTACCTAGGTACCTGTTCAAACAAACACACTGCAGGTGGCAGTACCTAGGTACCTGTTCAAACAAACACACTGCAGGTGGCAGTACCTAGGTACCTGTTCAAACAAACACACTACAGGCACGATGCACCATTTCAGTTTGTTTACCAGTAAACAAACCAAATTGAATACATCAACATGGAGATGCCCTCAATGGTGCCGTCCATGGTCTTACGCCGCTGTGTGGACACCCAAGAAACAGGAGCCGGGATGCCTTTTCCTTTATGTCAGCAGTGCTGCGCTGGGCACACATTGCCAGGCCAGGGCCAATAGCATGCTCTGTTGAGTGTGGAAATTGAAGAAAGGCAGCTGAAGTAGGCCTTAATCCTGTCCCTGGGCAGAGCATACAGTATATTACCAGAGCTACAGTAATGTATAGTCATGTATTCTGTGTGTGATGTGACAGTCAGCGTGCCGATCGCCTTTCCCCCAATATGATTTGTTTTACTATCCTTCTGGGGACCAAACAATTGATTCCTAGTCAAAATCATATTTACCCTAACCCCAATCATTTTTATTTTACTAGGACAATCAGTTAAGAACAAATTCTTATTTTCAATGACGGCCTAGGAACAGTAGGTTAACTGCCTTGTTCAGGGGCAGAACGACAGATTTGTACCTTGGGGATTTGATCTTGCAACCTTCTGGTTACTAGCCCAATGCTCTAACCACTAGGCTACACTGCTGCCCCCGCTGCCTAACCTTAACCCCAATACCCAAAACCTAACCCTAACTCCTAAACCTAACCCCTAGCCCTAACCCTAACTCCTAAACCTAACCCCTAGCCCTAACCCTAACTCCTAAACCTAACCCTAACTCCTAACCCTAACTCCTAAACCTAACCCCTAGCCCTAAACCTAACCCCTAGCCCTAACTCCTAAACCTAACCCCTAACTCCTAACCCTAACTCCTAAACCTAACCTCTAACCCTAACTCTAAACCTAACCCTAACTCCTAAACCTAACTCCTAGCTCCTAACTAACCCTAACTCCTAAACCTAACCCCTAGCCCTAAACCTAACTCCTAATCTGACTCCTAAACCTAACACTAACTCCTAAACCTAACTCCTAGCCCTAACCCTAACTCCTAACCCTAACTCCTAAACCTAACTCCTAACCCCTAGCCCTAACTCCTAACCCTAACTCCTAAACCTAACTCCTAGCCCTAAACCTAACTCCTCCTAAACCTAACATCTAAACCTAACTAATCTAAACCTAACCCTAACTCCTAACCCTAACTGCTAAATCTAACCCCTAGCCCTAAACCTAACCCCTAGCCCTAACTAACCCTAACTCCTAATCTGACTCCTAAACCTAACACTAACTCCTAAATCTAACCCCTAGCCCTAAACCTAACCCCTAAACCTAACCCAAGGGGGGGGGGGGGGGGGGGGGGGGACAGCCAACGGGCCATATCCGGCTCGCCGGGAACTTCAATCTGGCCTGTGAGATTACCTAAATTACCATTTAATTTTTATTTTTTCCTTTTTTTCTCTCCAATTTTGTGGTATCCAATTGGTAGTCTTGTCCCATCGCTGCAACTCCTGTACAGACTCAGAGAGGCGAAGGTCTAGAGCCATGCGTCCTCCGAAACCACACCAATGTGTCAGAGGAAACGCCATACACCTGGCGACTGTGTCAGCGGGCATGCGCCCAGCCCGCCACAGGAGTCGCTAGAGCACAATGGGACAAGGAACCCGGACAACGCTGGGCCAATTGCGCTACTCAGGAGGCCCCCCCCAAATTGATTTTAACAAACAATTGGTCCCCCAAAAAATGCGTCCCTCCGTTGAATTTCAAAATCTCGATGTGGCCCTCGAGCCAAAAATGTTGCCCACCCCTGCCCTAAACCCTAAACCTCAAAGCCTAGTTGTAACCCTAATCTTAAACCTAACCCCTGAGCCTAAAATAGCCTTTTTCCTTGTGGGGACCGGCTAGATGTCCTCACTTGTCCATGTTTTACTTCTGGTCCCCACAAGCATAGTAAAACCAAAAACATACACAAAGACCTTAATTGGCCTGCCTCAACTAAACATCCTCAGAGCAGTACTGTATGTCTGCTCTCACAATACAGAGAGAGGTTGACAGTTTGACAGCACAGAGATGTTCCCAAAACCTTTAATAGTCGCAGAGTTTCACTACATCTATGTGTATAACCCAACTTCTTCTCCTGTGTGTCCCATGTCCAGGTGTGTGGAGGCCCTAGTGTTCGGTGGGGCTGATGTGGACCAAAGGGCCATTGGGGAAGACCCCTCTGTTCATGGCCAGCAGAGCCGACAGGCTGGACTGTACCAGTGCCTTGGTCAACGCCGGGAGCCACCACCGTAAGTCACCACCTGGCCTATTTTGTCCCATAATGTCCCCAACTGGCCCCAGCTGTTCTCAGCTGTGCCCTGTTGTCCTCTGCAGCCCCCCCCCCCCCAGTTCCCCTGTTTTCAGACTGTCTGTTATTGTCTGTCTAATGACTCACTCTTTTGTCCTCTCATTTACTCAACTGTCTGTTATTGTCACACTCAGGACTGTTTTTGAACAAACAATCAAGATCCCAGAAAGCTACTGGGTTTTCAAGTCTGATAGGCGAGTCGTGGCGTCCTGTCACTAGAATAAATACCCTTCAAAACACTGTTTCCCTCCAAGGGAAATCACTATTACATTTGCATCACAACACAAGGACCTTTACAACATAGCATAGGACCAGAAACCAACAGAGCCTTTTTTAAATATAAAGTCTGTGATCATGGTTCAACACATTTCACATATAGGTTTCCTGTGTCTCTATAGCAACTATATGGCATATGACTAATTGTTCTTGACAATGATTTATGAATGTGTTTTGTTTAGTTTTCTAGTTAGTTCCGTTATAATTGGTGACTCCCCTCTGTGAATAGCCACCACATTGTTGTCCCTGGGCAACTACCTACTTACACAGCTCCACTGGGCTATTTTTGTCATATCACATTTGTAGAAATTATATTGACTAATATTGCACAGAAAGCATTGCCAATTTTGTGTGAACAGGTTTGAGTGTGTGTAGGTGGATAATTTCTTTGTGTGTGCATGCGCGTGTGTGTGTGTGCGTGTGTGTGCGTGTGTGTGTCCCAATGCTAATATGTGTGTGTGATCCACAGGACAGCTGCAAGGCTCTCCACGAGGCATTCAGCTTGGGACATGTAGACACTCTGCGGCTCCTCCTCTGCCACCCTGCCCCTGACTGTACCCACACCATGACCCTGACTGCAACCATAGTCCTGGTCCTGCCACGATCCCGGTCCTGTCTAGCACCTTGCTCAACCAGGATAACTGTGAGGGCTGGACCACTGCACACATCACTGCTGCCAGGGGCTTCAAGGTACTGGGACACTGATCATGTACGGTTGTCTCAGACATATGGAGGTATACTGAATAACGTACAGTACTATACATATAGACTCACAAACACACCATCAGGAACTTCTCTCTGTATGGTTTAACTGACTTGCCTAGTAAAATAAAAAATAAATAGTGGGCTAGTCAGGATATTCTTTAGAGATAGTGGGCTAGTCAGGATATTCTTTAGAGATAGGATAAAGGATATCCCGAATAGCCCGCTATCTCTAAGGGATATCCCGACTAGTCCGCTATCTCTAAAGGATATCCCGACTAGCCCGCTATCTCTAAAGGATATCCCGACTAGCCCGCTATCTTTAAAGGATATCCCGACTAGCCCGCTATCCCTAAAGGATATCCCGACTAGCCCGCTATCTCTAAAGAATATCCTGACTAGCTCGCTATCCCTAAAGAATATCCCGACTAGCCCGCTATCTCTAAAGGATATCCCAAAACAGAGAGAATGCATGTTGGTCCCCATCTCAGGCAGTGAGCTGAGTCTTGTCTGTTATTTTAGACGTATCCTCCAACCAGAGCCAAGTTTACCGAGGTGTTGCGGCCTATTTTGAGCTGTAACGCAACACGGTCCAAACAGCTGCTGTCCCTGACCGCCTCCTGATTCAAGTTTGAATTTCCCCTTGTCAGCATGATGGAATGGATGGCACCCAACGGAATACCAAGCACCCAGCGACTCCCTGCTGAACCGAATCGCTTATATAAATGTGAATCTTTCTTATTCTCTCTGATAAATCGCTCTTACAGTGTAAGTTGATTCCAGGGGAATCACTATGGGAAGTATGGGTCTTAAGAAAAATTGTTTTCATTTGATTCACTGAATGAATCACCGGCCCTCTGTTATCTCTCAACGTTACTCACTATTTAATTGGACATTTAGGCGTAAATAGTAGATGAATAGCAGGCTGTAAAATAAAACAAACTTTTTTTTGTTAAGAATACAGTTTTGTCTTATGAATGACTGTCAATAAAGTTTAATTTAGTTGTATTCACATTCACAGGTAAAAGCTGAATTGCAGTGACTGTTGGATGAATCGTTTTGGAAATAATTGACTCCTTGATAGCTGATTATTGATATCGGGGCTCTTCCTGGCATTGCAGCTGGTGTAGCAAAGGTCATAGACCCACACACACACACACACACACACCCATACACACACACACACACACACAATCTTCTCTATCACTCTGTTTCTATTTTTGTATCACACACATCCTTACACAGGGCAGCTCTGTTGGATGACACTCGTCCCTGGGTCCTGTCCAAAGGTGTGACCGGGCCAAGCTGGAGAGGGCTGGGCCACGAGCCTAATTGATCTTGGCCCAATCACAACACACCACACTCACACTGAGAGGCTGCCCAAAATAAACACACACACACGTTGGGCTCTAATTCAATCCACATCGCGGAAGTTCAGCTTTACAACGTGATTGAAATTTAAAGGCAATGTTCCCGCTTTAGTGGAGACTGCATTCACAATAAACACTGAATATGTCGACTCAGTCGAAAATTACCATTAAGTTTATATTGCGGAATCTGTCAGTATTGAATAGAGCCCTTTTGTCACGTTCTGACCTTAGTTCCTTTGTGATGTCTTTGTTTTAGTATGGTCAGGGTGTGCGTTGGGTGGGCAGTCTGTTCTTTTTTCTATGATTTTGTATTTATGTGTTTGGCCTGGTATGGTTCTCAATATGAGGCAGCTGTCAATCGTTGTCCCTGGTTGAGAACCATACTTAGGCAGCCTGTTTTCACCCTTGAGTTGTGGGTGATTATATTTTCTGTTTAGTGTGTTTTGCACCTGACGGAGGGAGCTGTTTCGGTTGTGTTTTTTTGTTTCTTTGTTTGATGTTGTTCAGTTAAAATAAATAAGATGAACAAATACCACGATGCGCTTTGGTCCTCCGATCCTTCCTACTCCTCCTCGTCAGAGTCGATTAGTATTTAATATATTTCTCCAAGGAGGCAATTTCCCGGTCACATTGTTTGGACAAACTCCCCAATGTGTCCTGTCTATGAATGACTAATCTAATCTGGGTCCTGTCTATGAATGACTAATCTAATCTGGGTCCTGTCTATGAATGACTAATCTAATCTGGGTCCTGTCTATGAATGACTAATCTAATCTGGGTCCTGTCTATGAATGACTAATCTAATCTGGGTCCTGTCTATGAATGACTAATCTAACTAATCTAATCTGGGTCCTGTCTATGAATGACTAATCCTGGGTCCTGTCTATGAATGACTAATCTAATCTGGGTCCTGTCTATGAATGACTAATCTAATCTGGGTCCTGTCTATGAATGACTAATCTAATCTGGGTCCTGTCTATGAATGACTAATCTAATCTGGGTCCTGTCTATGAATGACTAATCTAATCTGGGTCCTGTCTATGAATGACTAATCTAATCTGGGTCCTGTCTATGAATGACTAATCTAATCTGGGTCCTGTCTATGAATGACTAATCTAATCTGGGTCCTGTCTATGAATGACTAATCTCGGCACCCAGAACCAAATCAACTATTCCAATATTAATGCTGTGTCATGACTCTCCTGTGAAGATCTGAAGGATCAGGTTACAGTGGGTCTGCTTTAGAGCGTGCTCTCTCCTGTGAAGATCTGAAGGATCAGGTTACAGTGGGTCTGCTTTAGAGCGTGCTCTCTCCTGTGAAGATCTGAAGGATCAGGTTACAGTGGGTCTGCTTTAGAGCGTGCTCTCCTGTGAAGATCTGAAGGATCAGGTTACAGTGGGTCTGCTTTAGAGCGTGCTCTCTCCTGTGAAGATCTGAAGGATCAGGTTACAGTGGGTCTGCTTTAGAGCGTGCTCTCTCCTGTGAAGATCTGAAGGATCAGGTTACAGTGGGTCTGCTTTAGAGCGTGCTCTCTCCTGTGAAGATCTGAAGGATCAGGTTACAGTGGGTCTGCTTTAGAGCGTGCTCTCTCCTGTGAAGATCTGAAGGATCAGGTTACAGTGGGTCTGCTTTAGAGCGTGCTCTCTCCTGTGAAGATCTGAAGGATCAGGTTACAGTGGGTCTGCTTTAGAGCGTGCTCTCTCCTGTGAAGATCTGAAGGATCAGGTTACAGTGGGTCTGCTTTAGAGCGTGCTCTCTCCTGTGAAGATCTGAAGGATCAGGTTACAGTGGGTCTGCTTTAGAGCGTGCTCTCTCCTGTGAAGATCTGAAGTATCAGGTTACAGTGGGTCTGCTTTAGAGCGTGCTCTCTCCTGTGAAGATCTGAAGGATCAGGTTACAGTGGGTCTGCTTTAGAGGTGCTCTCTCCTGTGAAGATCTGAAGGATCAGGTTACAGTGGGTCTGCTTTAGAGCGTGCTCTCTCCTGTGAAGATCTGAAGGATCAGGTTACAGTGGGTCTGCTTTAGAGCGTGCTCTCTCATAGAGTGGGAAGTTGGCTGTTTTATGACGGTCGTAAATACCGAAACTCCTTTCCCCACTGCCAAAAGGAAAGTTGAAAATGCCTTTGTTACCACAGAGAAAGACTTTGCAGTACGATAACCTCAAAAGGTTTTCTAATGTAACAATATTTCTGTATTCCAACCAGTTGGAATGGTCCGTGGGTATTTAAACAATAATCATGTCCAACATTTACTGTGTGACGTTATAACGGAAACATTGTAACTTTAAGAGCTTTCACAATGTATTTCTCAGATTTGCATCTACATGTTGTGAAACTACTTCTCACAAATATAAAGATGAAATGTATTTTAGCCTCCAAAAGGAGAATAGTCTTTCATGTAAAGTTTTTCCCAGTCAGTAACCACGGCCACGCAAGCACATTGGGACAAAAGGGATGGAACCGCCCTGCTTATAAAGGACTCCTGACAACATTTACATTAGTTAAAAACGCAGGCACGGGAGTTCCCACGTTAAAATGGCTGGAACTCTGAAACTTTCAACAGAGAAGAACTACTACTTATGTCAAAGAGACCCACGGTCAGCCAGACGCCACGAATGTGTAAGAAATCTACAAACGAGTCAAGATAAGTCGACGAGTCCCCACGTTGAAATGGCTAAACTCTGAAACTATCGATCACTACTGAAGAAGTAAATCCTAGACCGTGACCTTTATCAGTCCGCAGCTGAAAATATACGTAAGTCTAGGACGAGAATACCGACAACGGCGGGAGCATCTACTCTAAGAGAACAACTCTAAGAACTACAGGGTACGTTGACATATCCATTATAACAGAGCTACAAAGGACACAGCGACCAGAGTTAAACAAACAGAGACTCTCTGATGAACTAATATCCAGCAGACGGACCAGCGATTGCAGAGTGGGACAGCAAGACCTACACTCGTAAATATGTAAATTGTACATTTATTTTCAAATGTTCATGTTCAAGGTATTAGCAATTTCTATGAGTGTAGTTATCAGCACTAAGTTTCCCGCTCTTGAGCTGTCCCACCCCTTTCCTTTGTCTACCAAGCCGTCATATCAGCTTAGCCCACTAGGGACTTTCCTATCATGTCAGTAACCAATGTATGACCAATTGTGTGTGTTTTTATGTAATTCTATGATTGATTAGTTAGTAAATAAAATAATTAAGCCAATTTGTATATCGCTGATTCCTGATTTATGTTAGGGTTCGTGCAGATATCCAAGGGTGTGCAACGTTCAGTAATGAGACTGATGAGGTAAAAATACATTAATAAGTGACTGTAATCGATAAAATATGAACATTTCGGAAGAGTTAAGTCGGGAAATAAATACTCTTTAAACATTTTCCCGTGGTGCCCCGACTTCCTCGTTAATTAAAGTGACATGATTAGTTTAATCGTGTTATTAAATGACACAGAGAATTGATTTGGGAATATATAGTCTTCACATTTAATGATAGTCAACGCTATGACAGCTGTCACAAGAGAAAAGTGAATGATTGGCTCGTTACATAGAGTCTGAACCGACGGAGTGAAATCTAGTCTAGCCAGGGGAAAGATCATCCAGTCTGTCTGAGCTCAGACAATGGAGAGGAGGGGTCTGTCCTCAGTTTAACACGTCAAGGGGAAACCATCTGTGGGAATTCTGCCGGAGCAACCGCTTTATCAAAACACAAGGACAAGAGAGTAAGGGAGGGAATCCCTAGTGAAGGGTGGGATGAAAGAGAAAGAGAACAGTGGAAATGGGGATGCATTATGGATGAGATATGGAAGGAGGGAGGGAGAGAGTTTGGCATATTTAGAGAAATATGTCTGGTTTCTGTGTCAGTGAAGATCAGCACCCCCGATGGGTTTTGGGTTTGTTTTCGTTGTCGCCTGTAAGGGAGTGGGTGTGTGGGTGGGTGCACTCTGTGTGTGCTTACAGAACCTTTTAAAGTATTAATTGTGTAAATGTGTAATGTTGAAGTAAAGTTGTCTAGACACAGTATGTGGAGGTTTAAGTTTTTGTGCTGTATTTATTGTGTTTTTATACAGTGTGGTGCTATTGTTAACGTGTGTGTGTGTGTGTACCTGATTCGGGTCTTTATTGATTTCCTATCCACCCACTGCCAGAGTGTTGTAGTGTTGCCTGGGAAGCTTTAGCTAGCTGTTTCTCTTTCTGCTGTGTAATACTGGCTGGCTCATTTCCTGTCTGCTTAGAACACTGTGTTTTGACAGCACAGGGAAGATTCCTCTAGTTTCTGACACTGAGACAGCGTAGCTGAAATTTAAAGCACTGTCAAACACTGTGTGTGTTCATATGTCTGTGTGTGTGTGTGTGTGTCTTCATTGAATTAGACCGCTGCGCCACTCGGGAGCAAATGTCTATGTGTCTGAATTGAACGGTAGTGTGTGTGTGTGTGTGTCTGTTTGTCTTCATATATCTATGTGTCTGCATATGAGTGTGTGTGTGTGTGTGTGTGTTGTGATTTGCTCATTTCCTGTCTGTTTTTGTGTTTCTTGACAGGCCTGTCAGAGTCGTGCCTTGATGAGCTGGCCCTGGAATCCCCCATGCCTCTTCAGCTGCATCCCTCATGCCTCTTCAGAACTACATCTTCCTGGTACACACACACACACACACAAGGAAAGAGGAGAAGTAGAATATGATTATATGTATTCACAAAACAGGTCACTTGGATTTTGGGTTTAGTATTTTTGTGCCCTCTACTGGCCACATGTATACTGGCCAGATATTTTGGGGAATGAGAATGTGGCTGTGTCCTAATTATCTGCCTTTCTCCATAAGTGTGTCTGAAACTGCTTGCTAATAAAGGACAGGATAGAAAGGACGCTTAGTGTGTCACTTTGTGTTATGGGCCGTAAGGGGACCTGTCAAGAGTACCTAGCCAATCAGACTTCCCTCTGCATCAAGATGAAGCAGGAGTCTGTGGGTGTGGCCTGTGACATCTGGGTGGAGGTGGACAGGGGTCTGACTAAATAACATATGTTGGACACCTTCAACTGTGGTAAATAGTATTTCTAAATGTTGTTATAAAACTAGAGTTATACTTGCCTCATTCTGTTCAGTAATCTTGGATTATGCTGCTCCATAAGGTCAGTCACAGGAAGACACTGCTCCCTTAGGAACAGATCTAGGATCATCATCCGGACCAGAAAACACAAACTGACAAAACTAAGATCCGTGATTGTGGGCGACTTCATTCTGTTATTTCTGTATCTGTGTTAGTCCAGGTGGCTGGCCCGGATCTGGAACATAGTGGAGGTCCTTCACGTGGAGTAGGCCATCGTCTCCCGGCTCTGGAACATAGTGGTGGTCCTTCACGTGGAGTAGGCCATCGTCTCCTGACACTGGGCATCACCTAGCAAACACCACCTGAGCTCAGGCCAGCGAGCGGTGGTCAAGGCTGCTCTCAGTATCCTGGTCAACAAAGCCGTCCTGCAGGGATGCCCTTTGCCACGGCACGGTGGGTACACATTACACTATTGCCTGAATTAAACTATAGGGCCGACCCGACCTGTAATGGCTCAGCTAGTTTCTTTTCACATTGTCCTTTCCAGCACGGGTCCAGCAACTATGGTGGATGCGTTACCAGGCCAGCTCAGTACAGCTCGTCTTGCTTGGATCGGTTTGGCCCTATAGTGTTCATCTGGGTTGAATTTGTGTTTGTCTTATGTATTTTGGATTGATGGATGATAGGTAGACTGCTTGTTTGCCTGGTTGGGAGGAAGGTAGATTGGTAGTTGTATAGCTGGACAGAGAGAATAGTTTAATAGTCCTAAATGTCCATGTGTTTCCCTCCTCATCAGAGATTAACAGGCACCTGTTGAAGTTCCAAGGTGGGACCTTCCCTCTCTCAACCATTGGCTCCTGTAAAGGGGGCGGCGGCAGGAAGGGGTAGGACAGTAGCATGTGGAGATGAGGCCAATACCAGCCCGCGAAAGAAGGGGAAACCCCGCCTCCAACTGGAGCTGTGGAGATTCTCTCAGAGAAGGTAGGATGAATCAGTGTTTTTCACTACTGTTGTAAAGTTTACCCTACCTTTTGAGTTTGAATAGCCATAATGGTTATTCATGTTGTCCTTTTCTTGCCTGCAGGGTCATTGTCCAGCGCTGATGTCCTCTTCATCACCAACGGCAATACTCCGAGGTCAGTGATGTTAACCTGAGCCGTTCATTTGACACTTTTGGGAAGTATCCATTTAGTATTTTTCTCCAGTAAAATGAGTTTATATGATGGTGCACTAGTATGTTATTTATATCATGTAGCATGCTGTGTTCTAGCCTCTATGAAATGTGACCGGTGCCTAGATTTGGTCTTAAGTAGCAAAATGTTTTTTTTTAAATATTGGATAAAAGTAGAGACTCAGAGCTAGAAAATAGTTGAGGGACAATGGGAAAGTAATTCTGCTTTGAAAGTTGATAAACTTGTAACCTCACCGGAGAGCTCTTCTTCGTCTACACCCATTCAGGATCATTCACACCCTCTTAAGCCTTAACCCCACCCATCTCTTTAAGGATTCACACATGTGAGGTTATGTACTAAACAGAGTGAGTAGTTTAGTAAACAACCAAAGATTTCAAGACTAAAAGTGGTGAAAGTAGTAGCCTACAATAAGGAAACTCCAGGTAAAAATACACTTTATCCAACCCCTTGGCCTATATCCTAATCTGACTTTGGTGCAGGTCATGTTGTTCTTTACATTACCGTCTCTGGTAAACACACACTATATCAAATAATATATACGTTTATTTGTCACACAGGATACAGAAGGTGTAAACAGTACAGTGAAGTGGTTACTTGCATAGTACCAATATCAAAAACAGAAAGTGTCCAGATAAACAAATTGTATAAATATTTTATCATTATTAGATGATGCTTATCAGACACACTTGTCTAAATTGATGGGTCATGTGAAGGAAATGCCATAACCTCCCCCAGCCACATCTAGCTAGGTGGATGGGTCACTATTGTCTAGACATGTACACAGAAAACATCTTAATTACATTGATGGGTCATGTGAAGGAAATGCTATAACCACCCCCAGCCACATCTAGCTAGGTGGATGGGTCACTATTGTCTAGACATGTACACATGTTCATGAAAAATAAAAGATGGCTGTAATCACCCCCAGCCACATCTAGCTAGGTGGATGGGTCACTATTGTCTAGACATGTACACATGTTCATGAAAAATAAAAGATGGCTGTAATCACCCCCAGTCACATCTAGCTAGGTGGATGGGTCACTATTGTCTAGACATGTACACATGTTCATGAAAAATAAAAGATGGCTGTAATCACCCCCAGTCACATCTAGCTAGGTGGATGGGTCACTATTGTCTAGACATGTACACATGTTCATGAAAAATAAAAGATGGCTGTAATCACCCCCAGACACACCTGGCTAATTTGATGGGTCATATAATCATCTGGTTTAGTGTTGTAGACATGTAGCTTGCTAGCTAAGCAATGAACCGGCATAATCCCAACTCATACTACTACCAATACAAACATTGTCATAGCTGTAGTATGAATCTGCAAGTAGCTAAAGCGAACCAACTAGGTTCAATGTTAGCTAGCTAACATTAGGCTATAACTAGCAATGCAAATGGATTTCTGATTCAATAACATTTCTACACAGCTCGAACACGTAACGTTATTTAGCGAGCCAGCTAGCTAACATGTGCTTTAACTTGCAATGAAAATGACCTTCTGACAAAATTATAAACTTTTAATATTTGAAAATGTAGCTAGACTCTTACCCGTATACATGGATGAATGCTTCACCGCAGACTGGAACCATTTAACTTGTTTGGCCAGCGTTGTGTCAAGTCACTCCGGTTCACATTGACCGTGGCATGTGCAGAAAATAGCCCATCACTTTAAGTAACTGATCTGTCGAGATCACCTACTAAATTTAGGGCATTGATGTTGTTGCGAAAAGTAGCAAAACTTTTGTAGTTCTCGATTGGCTAACGTTCTATTGTTAAATAAGTACACGGTGGAAAGGACTATCAACACATACTGAACAGCTCATGTTATAGACTGAAGCATTCTACATGACAGACCAATACAAACTCATCTCCCGGCATGTCCAGCCCATCAATTATACCAGCCAATCATGGCTAGTGGGAAGGTTCCTGACTTTGTCCATTGCTAAACCAACTAGGCTCGTAATTTAACAATGGTATTCGAATTTACGGAAGGAATACAAGTTTGTTATTAAGGCACATGAAAGTTCACGTTTCAGAAGGCATTTCTACAGTTTGATAAAAAATAAATGTTTGCATTCAAATGCCTCTCCTTTGAGGTAGTGACTTGTGACATACACCTAGTTTCCTGAAACGTGTCACAAATGTGTGATAGAATGGAGTATTGCTGAGACCATCCAGCAGGGGTCAGTGTAGTGTAGTGTTCTGATCTTGTACTGTACTGATGTTGTACTGTTCTGTACTGTGATTGTACTGATGTTGTACTGTACTGTAGTGTGATTATACTGATGTTGTACTGTACTGTAGTGTGATTGTACTGTACTGTATTGTAGTGTGATTGTACTGAGTTGTACTTTACTGTACTGTATTGTAGTGTGATTGTACTGATGTTGTACTTTACTGTACTGATGTTATACTGCACTGTACTGTAGTGTGAGATTGTACTGATGTTATACTGTAGTGTGATTGTATTGATGTTGTACTGTAGTGTACTGTAATGTGATTGTACTGATGTTGTACTGTACTATAGTGGGATTGTACTGTACTGTACTGATGTTGTAGTGTGATTGTACTGATGCTGTACTGTAGTGTGATTGTATTGATGTTGTACTGTAATGTGATTGTACTGTAATGTGATTGTACTGTAGTGTAATTGTACTGATGTTGTACTGTAGTGTGATTGTACTGATGCTGTACTGTAGTGTGATTGTATTGATGTTGTACTGTAGTGTGATTGTACTGATTTTGTACTGTACTGTAGTGTGATTGTCCTGTAGTGTAATTGTACTGACCTGAGCCCTAGGACCATGCCCCAGGACTACCTGACATGATGACTCCTTGCTGTCCCCAGTCCACCTGGCCGTGCTGCTGCTCCAGTTTCAACTGTTCTGCCTTATTATTATTCGACCATGCTGGTCATTTATGAACATTTTAACTTCTTGGCCTTGTTCTGTTATAATCTCCACCCGGCACAGCCAGAAGAGGACTGGCCACCCCACATAGCCTGGTTTCTCTCTAGGTTTCTTCCTAGGTTTTGGCCTTTCTAGGGAGTTTTTCCTAGCCACCGTGCTTCTACACCTGCATTGCTTGCTGTTTGGGGTTTTAGGCTGGGTTTCTGTACAGCACTTTGAGATATCAGCTGATGTACGAAGGGCTATATAAATAAATCTAATTTGATGTTGTACTGTAGCGTTGTGTGATTGCAGTGTTGTAGATGGGGACCATGTGAGTCTGTCTCTGTGTTCTTACAACAAGACTGATCTGATCAGAGAGTTACAGACCATGTGCTCCAGCAAGTCAGAGCCAGACATCAGCAAGGTACCATGCACACACACACACACACACACACACACACACACACACACACACACACTTTTTCTCTATCATTCTCTTTCTCACACACATACCATGAGGTTGACCTTTTCTTCCGGGTGTATTTCTATGTGTTGCAGATTGCTCAGTCCAAGGAGGACTTCGTCTTCTCTGGCTCTCCAAATGGACAATCACCCCACCGCAGGACCGACCATGAAGCAAACGCTCTACCACAGATGGTGAGAAAAGTGCAGTCGGTTATGAGGCTGTAGTATTGAACACAGATGGTCAAAAGGAGGTTTAACCGAACTAAAGCACTGGTTATGGTTTACAGGCTTTTATTCCAGCTTTGCACTAACTCAACTAATTCACCTCACTTAGTGCAGGCCTAGAACAAAAATGTGAACTGTCTGGTGGTCCCCCATTAGAGGGTTGGGAAACACTGGTAAAGAGGCCCTAGTGCTTATCTGTCTGTCTGTACCCCTTTATAGAACGGCAGCCATCACTCCAACCCCATCCCTGCCTCCAACCCCATCCCTGCCTCCAACCCCATCCCTGCCTCCAACCCTTTCCCTGTCTCCAACCCCTTCCCTGTCTCCAACCCCTTCCCTGCCTCCAACCCCATCCCTGCCTCCAACCCCTTCCCTGCCTCCAACCCCTTCCCTGCCTCCAACCCCTTCCCTGCCCCCAACCCCTTCCCTGCCTCCAACCCCATCCCTGCCTCCAACCCCATCCCTGCCTCCAACCCCATCCCTGCCTCCAACCCTTTCCCTGTCTCCAACCCCTTCCCTGCCTCCAACCCCATCCCTGCCTTAGGTAGCCTCTTGCAAGAGGTGATCGATGTCCTACCCATATCCCAGCTCCCTGTCTCCAGCAGCAGGGGACAGCAGCCACTAGCCTAGCAGCAGCAGCAGTGCCTCCGCACCACGAACACCCACTACGACCACTAACTGCAACGCGAACAGAACTGAACCAAGCAGCAGCAGCAAAACAAGGCAGGCCCCAACCAGACACAACAACAATGAAAACAACCAACAACACAAGGAAATCTCGATCCTACACCGAGACCTGCATGAAAACAACAACCATACCAAGTACTAGATGAACTCCCTTTCTCCTCTTTTCCTCTTCCTTCACCTTCCTTTCTTTCTTTCTTTCTTCCTTTCTTTCTTTCTTTCTTTCTTTCTTTCTTTCTTTCTTTCTTTCTTTCTTTCTTCCTTTCTTCTATCCTTCCTTCCTTCCTTCCTTCCCACCACTCTGCTTTGATCCCTCCATGTTGTAAAGTTAGGGTTAATGACGACCTTTTAGTATTTGTACTTGTTATCTGTACTTGTTACACTGTATAACAATTGTGTACTTGGGGACCATAGTTTTATGATATTATACAGTATTTAAGTATTGAAAGAAGTTTAAAAAAAGAAAGAAAAGAAATTCGCAGGGAATTATGTCAAAAGAAAAAGAAGTACTTAAAACAGGTTTGACCTTTTGGGGTGAAAGAATAGAAACAGGACATTTTTAGCTATTACGTATTTTCGAAAATTCAAGTGTTTTATGTTTAAATAGTTGCAAGGTTGGTTTAAATACTGTTGAAATGAATAAAGGTTTTACCAAATATTTGTAAATAAGAACGATTAGTAAAATGAATGGTATATAGATTGGTGTATGTGGTATTAAGCTTGTACAGTGAAGAAGTCAAAAAGAAAAGTGGAAGAAAAAAGACCTTGTATATATGTCTGTAATAATAGGAGACTTCCAAGTGATTGGAATGTGGCAATAAGTAAAGATAATTGCAAACACGGGACATTTTCTTTCTTTTGACTATGAACCATAAATAAATACTTTAAACTACCCAGAATTCCATCCATCGATTCACCTTTGACCTCTAAGTGGAGCCCGATATAAATTTCAAAGCAGCACGTTTTGTTATTTTTTTAAATTTATTTTTAAAAACGTTTTATTAATTTATTTTGGGAGGGGGGATGTGTTATTTTGAATGGCCATTGTTGATTTATGTACAGGATCTATTTTAGTCAGTCTTTGATGTTCTGTATGATAGCTGTCTGAAGTTTAAAGAAATGTCCTGGTTCCTTTAAGCACAACCATTAAAACTGCACTGTCAACCCCAAGTCCTCCACCTCTTTTCTTCTTATACCAGACCACTCTCCACTGAGAATTTAAAATAAAAAACTTGTGAAGGCTTCATAGAGCATACATAAAGTACAAGATGCTTCACAAATGATTTATAAAGGAAAGCAGTAACACTTTACTTCAAGACTGCAGGTGTAATTCACCATAACTTGGGTCATGTTAATGGGAGAAAGTCATGGAATTAAAAACCCACCTTAATTACACAGAAGGCATGTTTATACCTGGTGCTAACATGGGTCCTATGTCCTGATCTTGTCTACATTCTGATTGTGTCCATTTTTCCAGAAATGTGTCTACAACACATGGCATTAAAATTCCTGTTATCCATCCACTGTGTCTGCATTTTGACCAGATATCCTGGTCCCTTCCTTCATGCAAATTTCACACCTATTCTTTCAAAATAATATTTATTTATTGTAAGACTTATATTGATGTAATCAATCAATGGTGCCACCTGTCAATTACTTTAGAGAGTGGAATAACTATGATTTAAATGGTTTCTCTGTCCAGATCGGTTTACACTTGTAAGATATCCAGACACAATGTGTATCTGACTACATCCGGAGGTGGGCAAGATGATCTGATCACGATCGGATCACAATGTGTCTTTTGATTGTCTACAACTGTCAAAAAATATGGGCACAATCAGAATGTGGACAAGATCAGGACAAATGGCGCAAGTTAGAACCAGGTATAAAATGGGCTAGATGGTATCCAGGACCAGAGGAGAAACACTTGTCTTACCAATGACCACTCACAAACTTTTTAAAAATCGTTTTACTGGAAATATAATCAATTGAAAACAAAATATTCTTGATTCTGGAAAAACAAAACACGTCGTTTATACATTTTTGGACATGTGTCCCTTTCCTATGAATAAGAAATAGCTTTGTTTTTTTCATTTACACTGTAAAAAACTCTGCCATTGTCACAGTTAGAATTCAGTCTGACCAGTGACCACAGTAACAAAGGACGCTTGACAAATCACATTTAAAAAAGCGGGTTTCTTTTTTCTTTCTTTTTTTGCATTTGATCATTTATTTTCCTTGCTATTAACCCGCCAGACCACCATGAAAAAACTAAAGAGTACCTCAGGTTTCTTTAAAGTGCATACAAATAGAACAAATAAGGCTACTTCAGGTGAATCATTTGTCCATAGCATCACCCATCATTCTCATTCCTGTTTTGTGTATTTACAGCTTTGAATATAAGTTGCCCTGAGGCACTAACCTTAAGCATTGAGAGGGAAACAAAACTCAGATCAGTGTCTGTGGGCAACTTCATCGTACTCTGTATTTACAGGCAGCTTTCCATTGGGGTTAGGGACCCTATAACTTTACAAACTTGGCCAAAAAGTATGGGCTTATATTCAAACAAAACTAGCATCCCAATGTTATTAAAATTCAACAAAACCTCCCTCTGGAAACACCTGGATGGTGTTTTTGACTGAACAGAGCCATACCTGTACCAATAAGGACCCGCCAAAGAAAGGGACAGACCACATCTCACATTCACACTGTTATCATCTACATTAAAAGGAACTTGGCTCTTTTTCCGTTTGTCTTTTCACAACTCCTTGCATCCTATCTCCTTACCTCCGTCTCAACCATATTGGAGGAGAAGGTCCAAGGTCCCTCCTCCCAGGCCTACTTCTCCAATGTGTTTTGAAAAGGAGTCGAGGAGAGAGGATGCAAGGAAACGAGGAAAGTTCAATTGAGAAAGAGCATTTCAGAAGACAAAATGTCATCCAGTTAGTCAGGTGCTCCTCCTTACAGACGTGTGTCCTGGACCTCGTCCTCAGCCTCCTCTTGCAGGGCGGTGATCTTGGGCTGCTGGGATTGAGGGGGTCGCTTGCTGGAGTTGAGGCGATGCAGGGGGAAGAGTTTGAGGCGCTCAGCAGCACTTATGGCCTGCTTCAGGTGGCTGGTCTCGTTCAAAAGCTTTTGAATAGAGTCATACCGCTTCATAGAACTGCCCTCGATCATCTGGAGGGGAGGGAGGTGGCACAGTGGTTAAGGGTGCTGTAATGCAGCACCAGCTGCGCCACCAGAGACTCTGGGTTCGCGCCCAGGCTCTGTCGTAACCGGCCGCGACCGGGAGGTCCGTGGGGCGACGCACAATTGGCCTAGCGTCGTCCGGGTTAGGGAGGGTTTGGCCGGTAGGGAAATCCTTGTCTCATCGCGCACCAGCGACTCCTGTGGCGGGCCGGGCGCAGTGCGCACTAACCAAGGTTGTGAGGTGCACGGTGTTTCCTCCGACACATTGGTGCGGCTGGCTTCCAGGTTGGATGGCGCTGTGTTAAGAAGCAGTGCGGCTTGGTTGGGTTGTGTATCGGAGGACGCATGACTTTCAACCTTCGTCTCTCCCGAGCCCGAACGGGAGTTGTAGCGATGAGACAAGATAGTAGCTACTACAACAATTGGATACCACGACATTGGGGTAAAAACAAAACTGTGTTTTTTGTATACAAAAACAACAATTGAAATATCACATTTTATTATTATTTAAGTATTCAGAGCCTTTACTCAGTACTCTGTTGAAGCACCTTTGGCACCATTACAGCCTCAAGTCCTCTTGGGTATGACGCTACAAGGTCATTATGGGGTATTGTGTGTATATTGATGAGGAACATTTTTTATTTAAGCAATTTTAGAATAAGGCTGTAAAGTAAATCAAATGTGGAAAAAGTGAATAGGTCTGAATACTTTCCGAATGCATTGTATGTCACTGTGCCTGCCTTGTCATGCTCTCTGCTTCTGTGAACACAAACTAAGGTCACTTATATTTCACACACACACACACACACACACACACACACACACACACACACACACACACACACACACACACACACACACACACACACACACACGCATGCGGCCCACACCATGCCCTAAGTCCCTCAAACTCAACTCTGGACCTCGAAGCCAGTTCCATTGCTTTTTTTCATTGTTTCCCTTTAAGCAGGAAGTGATTTAGACCTGGCACACCAGATGTATGTAATTAATGATGAGGTAGAAAGGAAAAGCAGCAGGCTCCAGACCTCATAGGGTAAGAGTTGAATAGCCCTGCCCTATATCATGGGACACCGTTAATCAAATAAGTGATTTACTCTGAGGCTAACAAATGGCGATGCCCTGATAGAAGAATTTAATTACACTAAAATGGAGGATAGATGATTTAGCTGGTGATTGGTGCTCTATTCTCAGCTCCAACAGGGAAATACTAAAGCATTTTAATGGAAGCGATGGGGGGGTAACGAAGGGGAAAACCTCATGCTTAAAGGGGGATTGTGTGTGTGTGTGTGTGTGTGTGTGTGTGTGTGTGTGTGTGTGTGTGTGTGTGTGTGTGTGTGTGTGTGTGTGTGTGTGTGTGTGTGTGTGTGCACTAACCAGGAAGGACTGGCACTCCAGCAGTGGTTCCACTCTGTGTTCTGACAGTATGACTGTACAGTTGGAGAAAGACTGTTTCAGCGTCTTCCTCAGGACCTGCAATGTTCTGTCAACCAGAAAAACATTTTTACACAACCATTAGACAACGTTCTTCTGTCAATCATACACAAAACAGAGAGTAGACAAAAAAGAACCACAGAGTTTAACGATAGGCCTACATATCACACACACACACACACACACACACAAACACACACACACACACGCACGCACGCACGCACGCACGCACGCACGCACAGACAGACAGACAGACAGCATCAGCATTTGTGGGTTCGATTAAAGGCTCAAAATGCCCAGAAACAAATAACTTTCTTCTGAAACTCGTCAGTCTATTCTTGTTTTGAGAAATTAAGGCTATTCCATGCGAGAAATTGCCAAGAAACTGAAGATCTCGTACAACGCTGTGTACTACTCCCTTCACAGAACAGCGCAAACTGTCTCTGACCAGAATAGAAAGAGAAGTGGGAGTCCCCGGTGTACAACTGAGCAAGAGGACAAGTACATTAAGGTGTCTATTTTGAGAATCAGACACCTCACAAATCCTCAAATGGCAGCTTCATTAAATAGTACACACAAAACACCCGTCTCAACGTCAACAGTGAAAAGGTGACTCCGGGATGCTGGCCTTCTAGCAGAGTTGCAAAGAAAAAAACATACCTCAGACCGGCCGATACAAAGAAAAGATTAAGATGGGCAAAAGAACACAGACACTGGACAGAAGAACTCTGCCTAGAAGGCCAGCATCCCGGAGTCGCCTCTTCACTGTTGACGTTGAGACTGGTGTTTTGCAGGTACTATTTAATGAAGCTGCCAGTTGAGGACTTGTGAGGTGTCTGTTTCTCAAACTAGACACTAATGTACATTCTGGGTAGAGACAGTTTGCACTGTTCTTTGAAGGGAGTAGTACACAGCATTGTATGAGATCTTCAGTTTCTGGGCAACTTCTCGCATGGAATGGCCTTCATTTATCAGAAAAATAATAAACTGCCGAGTTTCAGAAGAAAATTCTTTGTTTCTGGACATTTTGAGCCTGTAATCAAACCCACAAACGCTAATTCTCCAGATACTCAACTAGTGTAAAGGCCAGTTTTATTGCTTCTTTAATCAGGACAACAGTTTTCAGCTGTGCAAACACAATTGCAAAAAGCTTTTCTAATGATCAATTAGACTTTAAAAATTATAAACTTGGATTAGCTAACACAACATGCCATTGGAACTCAGGAGTGATGATTGCTGATAATGGGAGTCTGTACGCCTATGTAGATATTCCATAAAAAATCTGCCGTTTCCAGCTACAATAGTCATTTACAATATTAACAATGTTTACACTGTATTTCTGATCAATTTTATGTTATTTTAATGGACAAAAAAATGTGCTTTTCTTTCAAAAACAAGGACATTTCTAAGTGACCCCAAACTTTTGAAGGGTGTATATATAGTGTGTATAAACGGGGCAGCAGGTAGCCTAGTGGTTAGAGCGTTGGGCCAATAACTGAAAGGTTGCTAGATCCAATCCCTGAACTGACAAGGTGAAAATCTGTCATCTGCCCCTGAACAAGGCAGTTAACCCACTGTTCCTAAGTCTTCATTGTAAATAAGAATTTGTTCTTTGCTGACTTGCCTAGTTAAATAAAAAATCTAAATAAAAAAAATCGAAAACACACATTCTCTCTTTCTCCCTTTACGTACACATTTCCCCGTCTCACCCTACAAACTCCTCCCGTGAGCCCACTAATGTGCACTTCCTGCTGAGGTTAAGATGAAAGCAGCAGGTTTGAAGTTGACCAGCGTCATCAACAACCACTAATTCACTCATTACAGGCCCCATTTAGCGTAAAGTCCTGTGTCGGTACGTGTGGTTACATACTGTACGTACCCACACATCCAATGACAGTTACGGTAAGTCCTGGAATTGTCACCATATGCAGTGAGACACTCAAACACACACACACATCTCAACACCACCCACGTCTCTCTCTCTCCTCCTCATCCTCCCTCCCTCTTCCCTTACATGGGGTCGAGGTAGGCGCTGGGTTCGTCCAGCAGCAGTATGCGGGCCTTGCTGAGGATGGAGCGGGCCAAACACATGAGCTGCTTGTGTCCGTTACTCAGGACATAACCCCCGTCCTCCAGCTGGAAGTCCAGCTTGTCTGGGAACTGCTCTATCACGGACTTCAGACCCACCTGGACGACACATAGGACAACAGGAAAACAGGAAAAATCAGTCAGTCAATCAATCAAACAAACAAACAATGAAATGTACCGACTCATTGATTCATATGTGGTATATGTGTATCCCCTGTTGAAGAAAACTACCTACAGGGGACATATGCAGGGCAGAACAGATCAGGTGACCTGGAGGGTGGAGTCATTTTCATCTGATGTGGAGTTCAGGTTAATACTATGTGTTTGGAAAGGTCCTCCACCTTCATTTTAAAGGAGTTGAAACAAATACGGTATGTGCATTGGGCGATCTATGATGTCATGTTGCTCTCCTATACATGACATCATAGATTGTCAAACCTTCAAAAAATGAAGGTGGTGGACCTTTCAAAACACATAGTACTAACCTGAACTCCACATCAGACATGACATCAGCTATGGTCAGAGTCTCGTGTGAGTCTCCTGGCTGTGCTTGCTATACAACCACCACTGTGGTGTGTTTATGGTGGCTTCGTCAGTGCCCCGCTCCACACACATGTACACAGCAACACATTAACATCAGCATAGCATGTTGGAATGAGGTTACTGCTGTATGGAAGGAAGCGGATCAGTGTCCCTCTCTGCAGCGTACAGACAGACACACAGACAAACGGGATGTTTGTCTGTGTGGGATGTGGACATGAAGCTAGGATTAGGGTTGAACCGGGATGTGGACGTGAAACTAGGGTTAGGGTTGTGGTTGAGGCTAGGGTTAGGGTTAAACCGGGATGTGAACATGAAGCTAGGGTTAGGGTTGAGGGTTAGGTAAGGGGACTGAGGTCTGTTACCCTCAAGAGGGACAGAGTGTACAGGCACATAGGGACTTGACCAAATGATTGTATTAATCACTAGTTAAAAGAAACCACTTCTACAAGCTGTTAAGAGTGTATGGCTGGGGGTCTCACAGAACGCTCCAAACTTCTGACAGAAGCAACAGAGTGCTCTGTAGTGTTTATAAAGGGCCACTAGATGGCATTTTATAGCCACAGGTAGGCCCAAATGCATGAAGCTCATTACTGTACATGTTCAGGAGCTGTGTAAATATAGCCCAATATAAGGCCTTTTTGGTGGGAGAAGAGACCACCACAGAATCCAAACCTCATATATATATATATATATATATATATATATATATATATATATATATATAGACCCTTAAATAAATAATAAATAAATAAGTATTGTAATTTATAAAGTTATAAGTGCTAATATGGCCAAATCAAGTGCATTAAGGGAAGGGTAGTAAATGCTAACAAAGCCTCCCTTATATAGAAAAATAAGGTTGTGAATAGGGTTAGGGTTCATCCGGGATGTGGACATGAAGCTAGGATTAGGGTTGTGGTTGAGGGTTAGGGTTCATCCGGGATGTGGACATGAAGCTAGGATTAGGGTTGTGGTTGAGGGTTAGGGTTCATCCGGGATGTGGACATGAAGCTAGGATTAGGGTTGTGGTTGAGGGTTAGGGTTCATCCGGGATGTGGACATGAAGCTAGGATTAGGGTTGTGGTTGAGGGTTAAACCGGGATGTGGACATGAAGCTAGGATTAGGGTTGTGGTTGAGGGTTAGGGTTAAACCGGTATGTGGACATGAAGCTAAGATTAGGGTTGTGGTTGAGGCTAGGGTTAAACCGGGATGTGGACATGAAGCTAGGATTAGGGTTGTGGTTGAGGGTTAGGGTTAAACCGGGATGTGGACATGAAGCTAGGATTAGGGTTGTGGTTGAGGGTTAGGGTTAAACCGGTATGTGGACATGAAGCTAGGATTAGGGTTGTGGTTGAGGGTTAGGGTTAAACCGGTATGTGGACATGAAGCTAGGATTAGGGTTGTGGTTGAGGGTTAGGGTTAAACCGGTATGTGGACATGAAGCTAGGATTAGGGTTGTGGTCGAGAGTTAGGGTTCATCCGGGATGTGGACATGAAGCTAGGATTAGGGTTGTGGTTGAGGGAAAGGGTTAATCCGGGATGTGGACATGAAGCTAGGATTAGGGTTGTGGTTGAGGCTAGGGTTAAACCGGGATGTGGACGTGAAACTAGGGTTAGGGTTGTGGTTGAGGCTAGGGTTAGGGTTAATCCGGGATGTGGACATGAAGCTCGGATTAGGGTTATGGTTGAGGCTAGGTTTAGGGTTGAGTCAGGATGTGGGCATAAAGCTAGGTTTAGGGTTGGACCAGACACCAGTGTGACTAATGTTAACTTAGTGTCTCACCTCCTCAGCCACCCGCCACAGTTCCTCGTCACTGTGGCAAGCGTGCGGATCCAGGTTCATACGGAATGTTCCAGTCAGGATGAAGATTTTCTGTCAAAGAAAAGAGAAAATTGAGGAGCTGTGTGAGTTGTTTTGTTTTTCAGGGTGAGCTGTGTGAGTTGTTTTGTTTTTCAGGGTGAGCTGTGTGAGTTGTTTTGTTTTTCAGGGTGAGCTGTGTGAGTTGTTTTGTTTTTCAGGGTGAGCTGTGTGAGAGTTGTTCTTTGTAGCCACACTGTACTTGTTGACCAATATGGAGTTATCAACAGTACTTGAAAGTACTGATGTGTGAAATTAGATTAGATTTAGAATGGGCCGCTATCAATCGTACATTGCAAGGGGCAGGGGAAAAATACATGTAATCAGTATGCATTTGAGGACACTTTTCCTGTGGTTCATTTTCATGCTACTTGAGGATGTTTCAGTTGAAAAGCTTGTAAAGCTGTGCTTAATATTAGCTCTTGAGAAATAAATATTTTAGCCAAGCAATAGAAAGCTGGGATCCTCCTCTTTTTAATAGATGCCATCCAAACTCTGTTTTCACACGTGATTACATGCAGTTTAGAAATGTTGTGCAATTACTGGGCTTATAAACTTATTTCATTCCATGCATCAACCAGCTGTTTAAGGAGCTGGCTCTCACTGCACAACAGGTGATATCCTGCTCAAACGCTGTATGCCAGGGCTTTCCAACCCTGTTCCTGGAGAGATACCTTCCTGTTGGTTTTTGCTCCAACCTCAAGAGGTTACTGACCTGATTCAGCTTATCAACCAGCTAATTATTAGCCTCACATTCAACATCCATCCAAATGGCTGCCGTTGTGTTTGGCGTTGAGCTTGAAACAAGATCCACGACAACATGGAATGTTTTAAAATGTTATTTATGCATATCGGGTCCGGGTGGGAAATCACCAGGTTCATTTGGGAACGGGACCTATAACTCCTATCATCTTTTATCCTCGTCCTTCCAATTATTAAAATTAAAACATGAAGTGTTTGATTTGATTGTCGATTGCATTTGCATTAATGTCAGAGTGATTTAATGGACAATAGAGCGCTGAGTACCAGGCCATTAGCAAGTTTGGTAGGCTACTAACGGAAATCAGTGCCATTCATTTACAAACCATAGTTTTGGAATAGGCCTAGTTACCGTGTCTCGACAGTCACGTGGAATTTGACCGGGTCATGAGTCGTGACCTCGGGTATGGCGGTAATACTGTTACCGTAACAACCCTAGGGACTGATGGGCGGTAATACTGTTACCATAACAACCCTAGGGACTGATGGGCGGTAATACTGTTACCGTAACAACCCTAGGGACTGATGGGCGGTAATACTGTCACTGTAACAACCCTAGGGACTGATGGGCGGTAATACTGTCACCATAACAACCCTAGGGACTGATGGGCGGTAATACTGTTACCGTAACAACCCTAGGGACTGATGGGCGGTAATACTGTCACCATAACAACCCTAGGGACTGATGGGCGGTAATACTGTCACCATAACAACCCTAGGGACTGATGGGCGGTAATACTGTCACCATAACAACCCTAGGGACTGATGGGCGGTAATACTGTCACCGTAACAACCCTAGGGACTGATGGGCGGTAATACTGTCACCATAACAACCCTAGGGACTGATGGGTGGTAATACTGTCGCTGTAACAACCCTAGGGACTGATGGGCGGTAATACTGTCACTGTAACAACCCTAGGGACTGATGGACGGTAATACTGTCACCATAACAACCCTAGGGACTGATGGGCGGTAATACTGTTACCGTAACAACCCTAGGGACTGATTGGCGGTAATACTGTCACCATAACAACCCTAGGGACTGATGGGTGGTAATACTGTTACCGTAACAACCCTAGGGACTGATTGGCTGTAATACTGTCACCATAACAACCCTAGGGACTGATGGGCGGTAATACTGTCGCTGTAACAACCCTAGGGACTGATGGGCGGTAATACTGTCACCGTAACAACCCTAGGGACTGATTGGCTGTAATACTGTCACCATAACAACCCTAGGGACTGATGGGCGGTAATACTGTCGCTGTAACAACCCTAGGGACTGATGGGCGGTAATACTGTCACCGTAACAACCCTAGGGACTGATTGGCGGTAATACTGTCACCATAACAACCCTAGGGATTGATGGTACAATAGTTGAGCTGTTTTCAGGTCCTTGAGGGGAGCTGTTTGTAACCCCAAGCGGGGAAATATTTACCTGTGGCACCACTCCGAAGGCTTTTCTCCAGGTCTGTAGTGTGACAGAGTTCCAGGAGACCCCGTCAATGGAGATCTCTCCATCTGTAGAGGCCAGGCGCAGCAGGGCAGAGAGCAAGGTGCTCTTCCCTGAGCCCGTCCTCCCCAACACACCCACCTATGGACAGCAACAAACGTACACTGAGATAAGAATATGTACCATAATTCATTCAGAATATGTACCCAAAATCTCCACGAGCCAGACGCAGCCATTGTCTTCCTTATAGGTCTCTCCCATTAACCTGCTCATTTTCAATAAAGATCTTGATACAACATTGATACTATACGCTACGTAGCATACAAAACTACACTGTGAACTGTGGGAAACTAGAAACCCTCTACTCTCCCTCAGGCTCAGAGCGTCAGTGACAATTAGGCCATTAGCAGGAAGCGTTAGCTAATGGCTAAGCAAAAGTGCTAATGGCTAGATTAAAGTGCTAATGGCTAATCTAGGCCCAATGAGCAAGCCTCCCTCAGGTCTCGTTACTGAGAGCTCTTTCTCTGTAATTACCTCTCAAGACTTAAAAGACGGATAGGAATGAATCTACAGTCGGTTCACCTGAGGGCAGATCAGGCCGTCCACTACATTACATTTGCATGGTAGTAATTTAGCAGACACTGTTATCCAGAGTGACATGTAGTGCATTCATCTTAAAATAGGTAGGTGAGAACAACCACCTATCACTTATAGCAAGTACATTTTCCCTCAATAAATATGTTAGCAGCAAAGTCAGTGCTAGTCTGAAAAGAAGTGCATGTCTATTTTTTTTTTTAAAGATGTAAGGTTTGTGACATTTTCGGAAGATGGCCAGGGACTTCGCTGTCCTGATGTTCCACCATTGGAGTGCCAGGACAGAGAAGAGCTTTGACTGGGGTGAGCGGGAGTTGACCCCACATATGGTGGGAGCATCAGCCTCACACATGCACACACACCTGCACCCATCCCCATCTCCACCCCCATTTCCACAACATCTCCACTCCATCTCCACCCCATCTCCACTCCTATCTCCACCCCATCTCCACTTCATCTCCACCCCTATCTCCACACCCATTTCCGCCCCTATCTCCACTCCATCTCCACCCCATCTCCACACTCATTTCCGCCCCATCTCCACTCCATCTCCACCCTCATTTCCACCCCCATCTCCACTCCATCTCCACCCCAACTCCACCCCATCTCCACCCCATCTCCACTCCTATCTCCACCCCATCTCCACTTCATCTCCACCCCTATCTCCACACCCATTTCCGCCCCTATCTCCACTCCATCTCCACTCCATCTCCACCCCATCTCCACACTCATTTCCGCCCCATCTCCACCCCATCTCCACCCTCATTTCCACCCCCATCTCCACTCCATCTCCACCCCAACTCCACCCCATCTCCACCCTCATCTCCACCCCCATCTCCACTCCTATCTCCACCCCAACTCCACCCCATCTCCACCCTCATCTCCACCCCCATCTCCACTCCATCTCCACTCCATCTCCACCCCATCTCCACCCCCATCTCCACTCCATCTCCACCCCATCTCCACTTCATCTCCACCCCATCTCCAATCCATCTCTACCCCATCTCCACTCCATCTCCACCCCATCTCCACTTCATCTCCACTTCATCTCCACCCCATCTCCAATCCATCTCTACCCCATCTCCACTCCATCTCCACCCCATTTCCACCCCATCTCCACTCCCATCTCCACCCCATGTCCGCCACCTACACTTTGGCCCGCTTCCACGGTGAAGGACAGGTTCTGCAGCACAGAGCGTCCGGCCTCTGTATACTTGACAGTCAGCCCCTGGACATCCATGTGGCCCTGGTTGGGCCAGCAGTCTTGTGCGTGGGGGTTGTCGAGGACCAGGTCTGTGACTTTACCACCACCACTGGGTCTAGGCTCCTCCTGCGGCAAGTCGATGAACTTGAAGACCCGATCTACCGATCGCATCTGCAGACGGAAAAGAGGCCACAGAGAGGTGAGGAAGGGGTAGATGTGTGTGTGTATACATTATGTGTGTGTGACATGAGATTATATAAGTGAGTAGAAACCTGTGGGAATGTGTGCAACGGGGGGGGGGGGGGACTTGTGTGTGTGTGTGTGTGTGTGTGTGTGTGTGTGTGTGTGTGTAAGGAGTAAGTGAGTTCATACTGTAAGTGGGTCAATGTTAGTTTGTGACCTAATACTGTACCCATGACGGTATGTAAGAGTAGTGACCTCCTTCATACTTGTTAATGTGCTATTAATATTAATAGTTATATACTGTCTATTATCACATTAGTGAGTAGTATCAGTGTATGGTAGTATGAGTCAGTCTGGTAGTAATGATTCATTTTCTAAAACAAGGAGAATAAATAAAATGACCTGCACTGTGATAAACCCGTTCAGAATCCTAAGCCTGAATAAAGCTTATATCCACAACAACAACACTGGGGTGTGTGAACTGAATATACACTATTCAATATTTTGACACCTTACCAAACAACAAACAAGACAAGTGGAGTATCCCACTCAAGTAAAAGTAGCCTTTCACACTCGTACCCGTATATACAGGATGAAAACGGCAGATTTTGACACTGATAAGCATCTAAATTGGAACGTAGTGGCTGTACAGTAACCTGCTATAAATTACATCAGAGCTCAGTCTCTGTGCTTCACTGTTCTGAACTTGAGCACCGCACATGACAAGAAGTTTCCCCGATCCCTCTGACTAATTGGGCAACTTTAGAAAATGTTTTTGTTGTCTGAGTGAGGGAAATGCTGTAAAATAAGAGGACTCAATGTATTTTGAAAGATGAGACGTTGAGGATTATAATAAATACTGATTTGATGTCATACAAGCAAGACAAACACCCGTGAGTCCAAATGTGCACTTCACATCATAAAACTCATGTCATATTCAGTGTCAACGTTTATGATCACTATGTTTGATGTACAGTTACCAGATGACATGGCGTCATACCCTGGGTTGTTCTGGACAGAATGAGCCTATGTTTGTCTATTGTGAAGAGAATTTGCAGCAGAACACACACCTGACTCCTTTCTATGCGCACTAGAATTATGATCTGTTTCTCTGAATTGCCGTGTGAAACCCTAACACTGCAAGATCTTATTTTATAACTAGTCATGTTGGCAATAGAACAAGCTTTCAAATGGCGCCCACCTGACCCAGATTGCGATTTATAAAGGGCCATTCTGGGATTTCGTAAACAACAACAGTAATTGTGTGATGGCGAGGATGCCATCACATTTTGTGTTCCAAACAAAACAACTACAAGTGTGCTTTCTCTAGCTCTTCAACGGCACAGCTAGGAGAGCTCATAAAAGCACCTATAATTGAAGACCCTTCTTTGAGTCATACAAGTGCACCAGTTAGTCCTCAAATCAAAATAAAATCAAACTAAATATTGGTTGCATACACATATTTAGCTTTCTCTCTCAAACTCTTGTCATTTTGTTGTCTTATGTTGCACCAACCCCACATTTTCCAGGAATATTCTTATCATGTGACTGAATGTAAATAGATTATTTTCATGTGTCAAAAAGTACAGTAAATGTAAAATGCACATATTAATCAACAGGATTCAGTCTTGGATTCAGTCTTGTGTCAGGTGAACTGTTGTGTCCTCAACTTTGGTGTAATCATTTTCCCATAATCTCCAAACTGTTCCCTTTCAAATTATACAATGGTTGTTCTGTAAGAAACATTTAAATGTATCTCTATCCATATAGGCCAATTCAAACGAGTGTAAAAGGTTCATGAGATTCATATTTGTGTGAGTGTGTTGTGCGTGTTTATATGCGTGAAACTGATAACTGCCTACTGGTAATGTGGTATGTGAATGCAAATAGAAGTCTATCTACCGTGATTGATCAAAACTGTGTGTTTTACATACCAGTCCGTCCACAGTGATGCTGGTGATGACAGCCCATTGGAACGTACCAAGGATAAGCATGGCTAAGGCCACGATGATGCCAATCTCCCCTGGCTTGTCCTCTGTGGAACACACACACACATCACATTATCGTGCCCACTGACGCGCTAGCACACACACACACACACACACACACGGTCTTGTACAGCTAACCTTGTGGGGACACACAATTTCGTCCCATTCAAAATCCTATTTTCCCTAAGCCCTAACCCTAAACCATACTCTTACCCTAACCATAACCCTAACCTTAACCCCAAAACCTAATCTTAACCCTAAACCTAACCCTAGCTTCTAACCCTAGCTCTTAACCCTAAAACTAGCCCTAACTCTTAACCCTAAACCTAACCCTAGCTCCTAACCCTAAAACTAACCCTAACTCCTAACCCTTAACATAATTCTAACCCTAACACTAATTCTAACCCTAACCCTAATTCTAATCCTAACACTAATTCTAACCTTAACCCTAAACCTACTAGAAATAGCATTTGACCTTGTGGGGATGAACAAAATATCCCCAGTTGGTCAAATGTTTGTTCACTATTCTGGTCCCCACAAGTCCCCACACACACACACACACACACACACACACACACACACACACACACACACACACACACACACACACGTCATAGCATACGTCACTGCAACCCCTTGTTATTATACACACACACACACAAACACACAGGTTATCAATGGTCTGTAAAATTACCCCTAGATTCACTACCAACATAAACACTGTGGCCCATTGAGAGATTCTCTATGTCCACGTTGTCCATGAGAAGGCAGGAACAATTTACTCAGGCCTAAAGTAAATATGCAACGCAGTCGGCATCTGTAATATGCCAATCTCCTTTTCAGTTAAATGCTGTATTGGAAATAGCCTAATAATATTAAGTGTGTCTGTCTGTCCGTCCATCACTCACGGTTGGTTCCCACGGCGATGAAGGCTGCGGCGCTGAAGAAGAAGACGAAGATGATGTCACAGCGGAAGAGGAACCATCGCAACGTGGAGAGATAGTGGAACCATATGGCCGTGTGGGTGTTCAGGGCCTTGTGGAACAACGTCTCAAAGTAGCACTGACGCCCAAACGCACGGATGGTCCACAGACCCTTTAGAGAGATGATGAGGTGGGAGAAGATAGGGCTTCGGGCTGGGACGAGGGGAAGAAACAATTAGAGAAAAAAGGGAGTGAGACAAAGAGGGGAGGCAAGTAGAGGGAAATGGAGGGAGAGAGGGTGGAATGGAGGGAGAGAGGGTGGAATGGAGAGAGGTTGGAATGGCGGGAGAGAGGGTGGAATGGAGGGAGAGAGGTTGGAATGGAGGGAGAGAGGTTAGAATGGAGGGAGAGAGGGTGGAATGGAGGGAGAGAGGTTAGAATGGAGGGAGAGAGGTTAGAATGGAGGGAGAGAGGTTAGAATGGAGGGAGAGAGGGTGGAATGGAGGGAGAGAGGTTGGAATGGAGGGAGAGAGGTTAGAATGAAGGGAGAGAGGGTGGAATGAAGGGAGAGAGGGTGGAATGGAGGGAGAGAGGTTAGAATGGAGGGATAGGGTGGAATGTAGGGAGAGAGAGAGGGTGGAATGGAGGGAGAGAGGTTAGAATGGAGGGATAGGGTGGAATGGAGGGAGAGAGGGTGGAATGAAGGGAGAGAGGGTGGAATGAAGGGAGAGAGGGTGGAATGGAGAGAGGTTGGAATGGCGGGAGAGAGGTTAGAATGAAGGGAGAGAGGGTGGAATGAAGGGAGAGAGGGTGGAATGGAGGGAGAGAGAGAGGGTGGAATGGAGGGAGAGAGAGAGGGTGGAATGGAGGGAGAGAGGGTGGAATGGAGGGAGAGAGGGTGGAATGGAGGGAGAGAGGTTAGAATGGAGGGATAGGGTGGAATGGAGGGAGAGAGAGAGGGTGGGATGAAGGGAGAGAGGTTAGAGTGGAGGGAGAGAGGTTAGAATGGAGGGATAGGGTGGAATGGAGGGAGAGAGGGTGGAATGGAGGGAGAGAGGGTGGAATGAAGGGAGAGAGGGTGGAATGGAGGGAGAGAGGTTGGAATGGAGGGAGATAGGTTATAATGGAGGGAGAGAGGTTAGAATGGGGGAGAGAGGTTAGAATGGAGGGAGAGAGGGTGGAATGGAGGGAGAGAGGTTAGAATGGAGGGAGAGAGGTTAGAATGGAGGGAGAGAGGGTGGAATGGAGGGAGAGAGGTTGGAATGGAGGGAGAGAGGTTAGAATGAAGGGAGAGAGGGTAGAATGAAGGGAGAGAGGGTGGAATGGAGGGAGAGAGAGAGGGTGGAATGGAGGGGGATGGAGAGAGAGGGTGGAATGGAGGGAGAGAGGGTGGAATGGAGGGAGAGAGGGTGGAATGGAGGGAGAGAGGGTGGAATGGAGGGAGAGAGGTTAGAATGGAGGGATAGGGTGGAATGGAGGGGAGAAGAGAGAGGGGTGGGATGAAGGGAGAGAGGTTAGAGTGGAGGGAGAGAGGTTAGAATGGAGGGATAGGGTGGAATGGAGGGAGAGAGGGTGGAATGGAGGGAGAGAGGGTGGAATGAAGGGAGAGAGGGTGGAATGGAGAGAGGTTGGAATGGAGGGAGAGAGGGTGGAATGGAGGGAGAGAGGTTGGAATGGAGGGAGAGAGGTTATAATGGAGGGAGAGAGGTTAGAATGGGGGAGAGAGGTTAGAATGGAGGGAGAGAGGTTAGAATGGAGGGAGAGAGGGTGGAATGGAGGGAGAGAGGTTGGAATGGAGGGAGAGAGGTTAGAATGGAGGGAGAGAGGTTAGAATGGAGGGAGAGAGGGTGGAATGGAGGGAGAGAGGTTGGAATGGAGGGAGAGAGGTTAGAATGAAGGGAGAGAGGGTGGAATGAAGGGAGAGAGGGTGGAATGGAGGGAGAGAGGTTAGAATGGAGGGATAGGGTGGAATGTAGGGAGAGAGAGAGGGTGGAATGGAGGGAGAGAGGTTAGAATGGAGGGATAGGGTGGAATGGAGGGAGGGTGGAATGAAGGGAGAGAGGGTGGAATGAAGGGAGAGAGGGTGGAATGGAGAGAGGTTGGAATGGCGGGAGAGAGGGTGGAATGGAGGGAGAGAGGTTGGAATGGAGGGAGAGAGGTTAGAATGGAGGGAGAGAGGGTGGAATGGAGGGAGAGAGGTTAGAATGAAGGGAGAGAGGGTGGAATGAAGGGAGAGAGGGTGGAATGGAGGGAGAGAGAGAGGGTGGAATGGAGGGAGAGAGAGAGGGTGGAATGGAGGGAGAGAGGGTGGAATGGAGGGAGAGAGGGTGGAATGGAGGGAGAGAGGTTAGAATGGAGGGATAGGGTGGAATGGAGGGAGAGAGAGAGGGTGGGATGAAGGGAGAGAGGTTAGAGTGGAGGGAGAGAGGTTAGAATGGAGGGATAGGGTGGAATGGAGGGAGAGAGGGTGGAATGGAGGGAGAGAGGGTGGAATGAAGGGAGAGAGGGTGGAATGGAGGGAGAGAGGTTGGAATGGAGGGAGATAGGTTATAATGGAGGGAGAGAGGTTAGAATGGGGGGAGAGAGGTTAGAATGGAGGGAGAGAGGGTGGAATGGAGGGAGAGAGGTTAGAATGGAGGGAGAGAGGTTAGAATGGAGGGAGAGAGGGTGGAATGGAGGGAGAGAGGTTGGAATGGAGGGAGAGAGGTTAGAATGAAGGGAGAGAGGGTAGAATGAAGGGAGAGAGGGTGGAATGGAGGGAGAGAGAGAGGGTGGAATGGAGGGAGAGAGAGAGGGTGGAATGGAGGGAGAGAGGTTAGAATGGAGGGATAGGGTGGAATGGAGGGAGAGAGGGTGGAATGGAGGGAGAGAGGGTGGAATGGAGGGAGAGAGGGTGGAATGAAGGGAGAGAGGGTGGAATGGAGGGAGAGAGGTTGGAATGGAGGGAGATAGGTTATAATGGAGGGAGAGAGGTTAGAATGGGGGAGAGAGGTTAGAATGGAGGGAGAGAGGGTGGAATGGAGGGAGAGAGGTTAGAATGGAGGGAGAGAGGTTAGAATGGAGGGAGAGAGGGTGGAATGGAGGGAGAGAGGTTGGAATGGAGAGAGGTTGGAATGGAGGGAGAGAGGGTAGAATGAAGGGAGAGAGGGTGGAATGGAGGGAGAGAGAGAGGGTGGAATGGAGGGAGAGAGAGAGGGTGGAATGGAGGGAGAGAGGTTAGAATGGAGGGATAGGGTGGAATGGAGGGAGAGAGGGTGGAATGAAGGGAGAGAGGGTGGAATGGAGAGAGGTTGGAATGGAGGGAGAGAGGGTGGAATGGAGGGAGAGAGGTTGGAATGGAGGGAGAGAGGTTATAATGGAGGGAGAGAGGTTAGAATGGGGGAGAGAGGTTAGAATGGAGGGAGAGAGGTTAGAATGGAGGGAGAGAGGGTGGAATGGAGGGAGAGAGGTTGGAATGGAGGGAGAGAGGTTAGAATGGAGGGAGAGAGGGTGGAATGGAGGGAGAGAGGTTGGAATGGAGGGAGAGAGGTTAGAATGAAGGGAGAGAGGGTGGAATGAAGGGAGAGAGGGTGGAATGGAGGGAGAGAGGTTGGAATGGAGGGAGAGAGGTTAGAATGAAGGGAGAGAGGGTGGAATGAAGGAGAGAGGGTGGAATGGAGGGAGAGAGGTTAGAATGGAGGGATAGGGTGGAATGTAGGGAGAGAGAGAGGGTGGAATGGAGGGAGAGAGGTTAGAATGGAGGGATAGGGTGGAATGGAGGAGGGTGGAATGAAGGGAGAGAGGGTGGAATGAAGGGAGAGAGGGTGGAATGGAGAGAGGTTGGAATGGCGGGAGAGAGGGTGGAATGGAGGGAGAGAGGTTGGAATGGAGGGAGAGAGGTTAGAATGGAGGGAGAGAGGGTGGAATGGAGGGAGAGAGGTTAGAATGAAGGGAGAGAGGGTGGAATGAAGGGAGAGAGGGTGGAATGGAGGGAGAGAGAGAGGGTGGAATGGAGGGAGAGAGAGAGGGTGGAATGGAGGGAGAGAGGGTGGAATGGAGGGAGAGAGGTTAGAATGGAGGGATAGGTGGAATGGAGGGAGAGAGAGAGGGTGGGATGAAGGGAGAGAGGTTAGAGTGGAGGGAGAGAGGTTAGAATGGAGGGATAGGGTGGAATGGAGGGAGAGAGGGTGGAATGGAGGGAGAGAGGGTGGAATGAAGGGAGAGAGGGTGGAATGGAGGGAGAGAGGTTGGAATGGAGGGAGATAGGTTATAATGGAGGGAGAGAGGTTAGAATGGGGGAGAGAGGTTAGAATGGAGGGAGAGAGGGTGGAATGGAGGGAGAGAGGTTAGAATGGAGGGAGAGAGGTTAGAATGGAGGGAGAGAGGGTGGAATGGAGGGAGAGAGGTTGGAATGGAGGGAGAGAGGTTAGAATGAAGGGAGAGAGGGTAGAATGAAGGGAGAGAGGGTGGAATGGAGGGAGAGAGAGAGGGTGGAATGGAGGGAGAGAGAGAGGGTGGAATGGAGGGAGAGAGGGTGGAATGGAGGGAGAGAGGGTGGAATGGAGGGAGAGAGGTTAGAATGGAGGGATAGGGTGGAATGGAGGGAGAGAGAGAGGGTGGGATGAAGGGAGAGAGGTTAGAGTGGAGGGAGAGAGGTTAGAATGGAGGGATAGGGTGGAATGGAGGGAGAGAGGGTGGAATGGAGGGAGAGAGGGTGGAATGAAGGGAGAGAGGGTGGAATGGAGAGAGGTTGGAATGGAGGGAGAGAGGGTGGAATGGAGGGAGAGAGGTTGGAATGGAGGGAGAGAGGTTATAATGGAGGGAGAGAGGTTAGAATGGGGGGAGAGAGGTTAGAATGGAGGGAGAGAGGTTAGAATGGAGGGAGACAGAGAGGGTGGAATGGAGGGAGAAAGGTTAGAATGAAGGGAGAGAGGGTGGAATGAAGGGAGAGAGGGTGGAATGGAGGGAGAGAGGGTGGAATGGAGAGAGAGAGGTTGAAATGGAGGGTGAGAGGGTGGAATGGAGGGAGAGAGGGTGGAATGGAGGGAGAGAGGTTGGAATGGAGGGAGAGAGGTTAGAATGGAGGAATAGGGTGGAATGGAGGGAGAGAGGGTGGAATGGAGGGAGAGAGGTTAGAATGGAGGAATAGGGTGGAATGGAGGGAGAGAGGGTGGAATGGAGGGAGAGAGGGTGGAATGGAGGGAGAGAGGGTGAAATGAAGGGAGAGAGGGTGGAATGAAGGGATAGGGTGGAATGGAGGGAGAGAGGGTGGAATGAAGGGAGAGAGGTTAGAGTGGAGGGAGAGAGGTTAGAATGGAGGGATAGGGTGGAATGGAGGGAGAGAGGGTGGAATGGAGGGAGAGAGGTTGGAATGGAGGGAGAGAGGTTATAATGGAGGGAGAGAGGTTAGAATGGAGGGAGAGAGGGTGGAATGGAGGGAGAGAGGTTAGAATGGAGGGAGAGAGAGAGGTTAGAATGGAGGGAGAGAGGTTAGAATGGAGGGAGAGAGGTTAGAATGAAGGGAGAGAGGGTGGAATGAAGGGAGAGAGGGTGGAATGGAGGGAGAGAGATTGGAATGGAGGGAGAGAGGTTAGAATGGAGGAATAGGGTGGAATGGAGGGAGAGAGGGTAGAATGGAGGGAGAGAGGGTGAAATGAAGGGAGAGAGGGTGGAATGAAGGGAGAGAGGGTGAAATGGAAAGAGGTTGGAATGGAGGGAGAGAGGGTGGAATGGAGGGAGAGAGGGTGGAATGGAGGGAGAGAGGGAGGAATGAAGGGAGAGAGGGTGGAATGGAGGGAGAGAGGGTGGAATGAAGGGAGGTAGGGTAGAAAGGGGGGAGAGAAGAGAAACACAGAAGCATTAGTAAATCACTGACAGGATGTCCGACATAACATCTAGGTACTTCTTGACCAAAATGTACGTAGCTAACGGGTGATGTCAACTTGTTGATGGAATTTAAATTCACATCCTGGCCCCAACCCTGATTTACAGTATGCCACTTAAGTCAGGTGGTGTGATAGGAAAGACCAACCACCCAAGCCAAAGACTGTTCTCTCTGCTTCCTCAAGGCAAGCGGTACTGGTGCATCAAGTCTGACACCAACATACTCCGGAACCGCTTCTATCCCCATGCAATAAGACCGCTAACTCACAGGACCCTACACACTACTCACACTGTTACTCCAACCTACATACAAACACTCACAGAATATGCTCACACACACACATAATATGCACATACATTTATAGTGACTCTACACCCACTCACATACAATCATCATATACGCTGCTGCTACTCTGTTTATCATATATCCTGATACCTAGTCACCTTACCCCTCTACATATCTACCTTTATCGATCCAGTATCCCTGCACATTGTAAATATGGTACTGGAACTGACCCTGTATATAGTATGTTGACTTACTTTATTGTGTTTTTCTTATTTATTAATGTTATATCCTGTGTGTTTCTGTTCTACCTTGTTAATTTTACTACATTGATATTGATTACTGCATTGTTGGGATTAGAGCTTGTAAGAAAGTCATTTCACTGTACTTGAGCATGTGACATTAAAACTGGAAAACATCGGAGTTTGTTGTTTCAGAAGGACATTGTTATGTGAGGAGTTGAAGAAATCTAAAATAGAAGTGCACCAGACAGTATCACAACAATAGAGAGTATATTTTCTCAGGCCACCGTAAAACCAAATCTCTCTTGATGAACCGTGATGTTTCTCACGTATCTCTTACTACAGTCGGACACACAGAGAGACAGGCAGGAAAATGAATGAAAGGAAGGAAGAAATAAACCTGACAGTTTATCTACTCTGATCACAAGCAGGTGAGTGAAACTCTCTCTCTAAGGGGTATTATATGAATTTAGGTGGATTTATATGGATCTTTAAGGTCTCTGCACCAATAAAGGACAAATATAGAACAAGAGCAACATACAACAAGAGAGTGCGTGTGTTTTGGCCTGTTGAGGACAGTGTGTGTGTTTTGGCCTGTTGAGGACAGTGTATGTGTTCTGGCCTGTTGAGGACAGTGCGTGTGTTTTGGCCTGCTGAGGACAGTGTGTGTGTTTTGGCCTGTTGAGGACAGTGTGTGTGTTTTGGCCTGTTGAGGACAGTGTGTGTGCTTTGTCCAGGGGGGAACAGTGATAGAGAAGGTATGTGTTTTGTCCAGTCATGTGTGTTTTGTCCGGTGAGGAACAGTGAGAGAGTGATGCCAGGATGGAGCCAGAGGAAATCCCTGATCGGATTTTCACTCTGACCCCTCCGTGGCTGCAGAAAGGCCTTGTGGCCATCTGTGACACACACACAGAATGACAGGATCAGGAGTGGAGTCAGAATGTCCCGAGTCCCAACACAGATACACACCTTTCTCTCATTATTTCAAACCAACAATTTGGTACAAGTAAGTTACGGGGAATGCATGGAATGTTTGCAGAATGTTGGGAATTGTTGTGGTGAGGGAGAACTCAAGCAATAGTAGCATTATGTATGTAAGCATTATCCCCTATCCAGTCATGTCAGATCAGTGGTTAATCCAAGGCGAGAGGAAGTATCCAATTGTTAAAGGACCACCACTTTCCATCCAACTAAAGGACCCGAGGACAGATTTAGGCATCCGAAGACACCACCCATCCATTATTTTCAAATCAAATCAAAGTTTATTGGTTGTGTATGGGGTTATGGGATCTAAAATCTGATTGGAAGAGAGCTGACCTCCCACTCCGTTATGTCCCACTTCCCCTCCAGCAGACCTCGCCCCTCTGTGCATCCTCTCCAGCCTCCACCCTCTCCTCCCTCAATTCTCTTCTCCCTCCATCCTGCTTTCTTTTATATCCCTTACTTTCTTTGACTCCCTGCCCGGTACAATGTAACTTCTGGAGTTGTTCAAAAAGTGAAAAGTCTGTTCACCTTTCTCGACAGTCGAGATAAATCAAGCACACCTCCTGTATTTGAAAATTCCCCAGCCCCATCCAATAACCCTACAAGTCTCACCCTCAGCTTCTAGTTGTTTCAGCTGTTGTCCGGTACGCAGGAAGTACTTCCTCAGGACCACGAATATGACGGCCAATGGGATCGCGGCGATGAAGATGTACGGCCGCATGATGGACACAGTGAAGATTGCTCCCAACACGATCAGAGTTAACTAGAGGGAAAGAATATGAATAATATAAAATACAGAGCTTTTCATGAAATCAAAAAAACAAAAAACAAAACCCTCAAAACAATAAAAGACAGAGAGAGATAGATTAAGATAGAGAATGGGAGAGAATTTATTTGAGAGAGAATGAGACTGACAGAGCAGCCAGTCACCCACCTGACAGACAGACAGACAGACAGACAGACAGACAGACAGACAGACAGACAGACAGACAGACAGACAGACAGACAGACAGACAGACAGACAGTCACCTACCTGGATGAGGTCAAACAGTACAAGAGGAAGCATGTCGTCGATGGTGGCCATGTCTTTAGTGAACCTGTTCATGATCCGACCTACAGGGCAGAAAAACACACACATGGAATTGACTGCTGCTGAAAGTTAGAGGCATCGACTGGTGGCGGTCGTACTGACTAAGTGACTGATGTACAGGCTGTGAGATTACACAGACAATTGACTGATAAATTAGACATGTATCCTGTGTTCAGATACAGTACCGGTAGATGCATGTACATATGTATCTCTAGCTGATACATAATCCTTGGTTAAGCCAGGGGTTTCAGCAGTGGGCCTCACCTGTTTTCATAGTGTTGAGTACAGCCATGGGGGCCCTGAGCACAGCAGTGAGCATCTGTTCATGCAGCCTCTTGGACACGGTCAGTAAGGTGTGGACCAGTGGCAGGCCTCTGAAGAACCCCAGCGCCAGAACGCTCTCCGACGTCGCCACGTAGATGTAGATGATGTAATAGGCGCTGGTTGGCGTGACGATGACTGACTGTTGGACGGCAGGTGACGAGGCGTTGGAGTGTTGTTGGTCTACGTAGTTAGGCGCCGATGGGTTGGCCTCCTCTGTCCAGATCTTACTGAGAGGGAAAGAAGAGAGTACAATGGTTACAACAGTATCTGAACCGTGTTTTCTTCTAAATATATATATTTTCAACTGCTCTTTTGTTTGAGTACTTTGCGTTTAGCGGTTTACATGTGATCAGGCTGATCTGAGCTGTTTACGTGTACAACACACAACGCATCACCGGGGGCAAACTACCTGCCCTTCAGGACACCTACACCACCTGATGTCACAGGAAGGTCAAAAAGATCATCAACAACCACCCGAGCCACTGCCTGTTCACCCCGCTATCATCCAGAAGGCGTGGTCAGTACAGGTGCATCAAAGCAGGGACCGAGAGACTGAAAAACAGCTTCTATCTCAGGCCATCAGACTGTTAAACAGCCATCACTAACATTGAGTGGCTGCTGCCAACATACTGACTCAAATCTCTAGCCACTTTAATAATGAAAAATTGGATGTAATAAATGTATCACTAGCCACTTTAAACAAAGCCACTTTATATAATGTTTACATACCCTACATTACTCATCTCAGATGTATATACTGTACTCTATACCATCTAATGCATCTTGCCTATGCTGTTCGGCCATCGTTCATCCATATATTTATATGTACATATTCTTATTCATTCCTTTACACATGTGTGTATAAGGTAGTTGTTGTGAAATTGTTGGATTACTTGTTAGATTTTACTGCATCGTCGGAACTAGAAGCACAAGCATTTTGCTACACTCGCACGATGTGATAAAAACATTTTTTTAAACATCTGCGTATGTGACAAATAAGATTTGATTTGACGTGTTATCACGCTGTTCTGAGCTGTTTACATGTGATCAGGCTGATCTGAGCTGTTTACATGTGATCAGGCTGATCTGAGCTGTTTACATGTGATCAGGCTGATCTGAGCTGTTTACATGTGATCAGGCTGATCTGAGCTGTTTACATGTGATCAGGCTGATCTAAGTTGTTTATACGTTATCACGCTGTTCTGAGCTGTTTACACGTGATCAGGCTGATCTGAGCTGTTTACATGTGATCAGGCTGATCTGAGCTGTTTACATGTGATCAGGCTGTTCTGAGCTGTTTACACGTGATCAGGCTGATCTGAGCTGTTTACACGTGATCAGGCTGATCTGAGCTGTTTACATGTGATCAGGCTGATCTGAGCTGTTTACATGTGATCAGGCTGATCTGAGCTGTTTACATGTGATCAGGCTGTTCTGAGCTGTTTACACGTGATCAGGCTGATCTGAGCTGTTTACACGTGATCAGGCTGATCTGAGCTGTTTACATGTGATCAGGCTGATCTGAGCTGTTTACATGTGATCAGGCTGATCTGAGCTGTTTACATGTGATCAGGCTGATCTGAGCTGTTTACATGTGATCAGGCTGATCTGAGCTGTTTACATGTGATCAGGCTGATCTGAGCTGTTTACATGTGATCAGGCTGATCTGAGCTGTTTACATGTGATCAGGCTGATCTGAGCTGTTTACATGTGATCAGGCTGAGCTGAGCTGTTTACACGTGATCAGAATGATCTGAGCTGTTTACATGTGATCAGGCTGATCTGGGTTTCTTTTGGTGGACACTACTTGTTTACCATTGTAGGCTGATCATCCTAGTTCCTTGTGATGAATATTATAGCACATGTGAAAACAAACAAGTACTTACTCTGTGATAAGAAATATCCCCAGGACAGAGCCAGCAACCTACAGCACACAATAAACACAGTTAGACTGAGGGTGGCAACAGCATATGCATTGAAATAATAATGTCAATAAATGCAATTATGACCCAACAGGGACCCTCTAGTCTAGCGCTCCCAGACATCAGTCCACATTCTTGTTCAAGAATCTGGAAAAGTCCAGAAATGCTGGAGTTGAGTTTAGGGATTCTCTAATACAGTATCGTTATGGGTTAATTGTCAGATTCTCCCTAGGAGAGTTGGGTGTAGAGTCAGGCGCAGGAGAGTAAAAATTACAAGAAGGGCATTTATTTACAAGTCCATCAAAAGAACAGGCACAGCACCACAACAACAGCCACTAACAAAAACAGGAATGCAGTCCAGTAGAACACGGAGGAAACCACTCCTCTAACTAAGCTAACATGTAGGAAACAGTCCAGTAGAACACGGAGGAAACCACTCCTCTAACTAAGCTAACATGTAGGAAACAGTCCAGTAGAACACGGAGGAAACCACTCCTCTAACTAAGCTAACATGTAGGAAACAGTCCAGTAGAACACGGAGGAAACCACTCCTCTAACTAAGCTAACATGTAGGAAACAGTCCAGTAGAACACGGAGGAAACCACTCCTCTAACTAAGCTAACATGTAGGAAACAGTCCAGTAGAACACGGAGGAAACCACTCCTCTAACTAAGCTAACATGTAGGAAACAGTCCAGTAGAACACGGAGGAAACCACTCCTCTAACTAAGCTAACGTGTAGGAAACAGTCCAGTAGAACATGGAGGAAACCACTCCTCTAACTAAGCTAACGTGTAGGAAACAGTCCAGTAGAACACGGAGGAAACCACTCCTCTAACTAAGCTAACATGTAGGAAACAGTCCAGTAGAACACGGAGGAAACCACTCCTCTAACTAAGCTAACGTGTAGGAAACAGTCCAGTAGAACACGGAGGAAACCACTCCTCTAACTAAGCTAACATGTAGGAAACAGTCCAGTAGAACACTGAGGAAACCACTCCTCTAACTAAGCTAACGTGTAGGAAACAGTCCAGTAGAACACGGAGGAAACCACTCCTCTAACTAAGCTAACATGTAGGAAACAGTCCAGTAGAACACGGAGGAAACCACTCCTCTAACTAAGCTAACGTGTAGGAAACAGTCCAGTAGAACACGGAGGAAACCACTCCTCTAACTAAGCTAACGTGTAGGAAACAGTCCAGTAGAACACTGAGGAAACCACTCCTCTAACTAAGCTAACGTGTAGGAAACAGTCCAGTAAAACACCTGTTCAACAGACAAACAAAACGCAACCCCAAACCAATGACAGATACACAAACAATCCCGCACAAACCGTAGAGGGTAGGGCGAGAATAAATATCCCACTGATTAACCTAAACTAGACACAGGGGCGGCAGGTAGCCTAGTGGTTAGAGCAGTAGTAACCGAAAGGTTGCAAGTTCGAATCCCCGAGCTGACAAGGTATAAAACTGTCGTTCTGCCCCTGAACAAGGCAGTTAGCCCACTGTTCCTAGGCCGTCATTGTTGGTTAAACTTGCCTGGTTAAATAAAGGTAAAATAGAAATAAAATAAACCCTAACCCTAATATAACATCTTTCCTCTAAGACAGTACCATAAGGGGTAATATAACATCTTTCCTCTAATACAGTACCATAAGGGGTAATATAACATCTTTCCTCTAAGACAGTACCATAAGGGGTAATATAACATCTTTCCTCTAATACAGTACCATAAGGGGTAATATAACATCTTTCCTCTAAGACAGTACCATAAGGGGTAATATAACATCTTTCCTCTAAGACAGTACCATAAGGGGTAATATAACATCTTTCCTCTAATACAGTACCATAAGGGGTAATATAACATCTTTCCTCTAAGACAGTACCATAAGGGATAATATAACATCTTTCCTCTTAGACAGTACCATAAGGGGTAATATAACATCTTTCCTCTAATACAGTACCATAAGGGGTAATATAACATATTTCCTCTAAGACAGTACCATAAGGGCTAATATAACATCTTTCCTCTTAGACAGTACCATAAGGGGTAATATAACATCTTTCCTCTAAGACAGTACCATAAGGGGTAATATAACATCTTTCCTCTAAGACAGTACCATAAGGGGTAATATAACATCTTTCCTCTAATACAGTACCATAAGGGGTAATATAACATCTTTCCTCTAAGACAGTACCATAAGGGGTAATATAACATCTTTCCTCTTAGACAGTACCATAAGGGGTAATATAACATCTTTCCTCTAATACAGTACCATAAGGGGTAATATAACATCTTTCCTCTAAGACAGTACCATAAGGGCTAATATAACATCTTTCCTCTTAGACAGTACCATAAGGGGTAATATAACATCTTTCCTCTAAGACGGTACCATAAGGGGTAATATAACATCTTTCTTCTAAGACAGTACCATAAGGGGTAATATAACATCTTTCCTCTAAGACGGTACCATAAGGGGTAATATAACATCTTTCCTCTAAGACTGTACCATAAGGGGTAATATAACATCTTTCCTCTAATACAGTACCATAAGGGGTAATATAACATCTTTCCTCTAATACAGTACCATAAGGAGTAATATAACATCTTTCCTCTAAGACGGTACCATAAGGGGTAATATAACATCTTTCCTTTCCTTAACTGACTGACTATCAGTGACTGAAATAACAAGAGAAAAACTGCTGATGCACAACCACATTTTGAAATGCACCTTGTGTATTCTACTATTCTAACTCACAACATTAAGTTAAGACCCAGACTGAGTTCCACCCTAAAATAAAAAAATATTGATCCGAGGGCCTTGAAAAGCGGGGCCACAGACCGCGGGCAGCCAGTTGCCTATCCTTGCTCTACAGTATCTCCGAGTCAGGGATCATCTAAAGCTATCATTACCTCGAGAGCGAAGATGAGGAAGATAAAGATGAGGACGTAGACCAGGTTCCTGTTGGTGAAGATGTAACGCAGATAGGTGTTCCACGACGTCGTCTCAAACACGTTCTCACGCTCGTCTGCAAAGCATTGCTACAAAGAGACAAAAGAGATACGTCAAATTAATTACTGAAGCCTAGCTGTCTTTGTGTTTTGTCTTCAAACGTTTATGTTCAAACTTTACTTTGAAAAAGGTGGTTCAAACACTGGTGAACATTCTATGACGTCCCTTTGGCAACTCCTTGATCCTAACCATAACCTCCATGTGCTCTTAAAGACCTGCAGCTACAGGGGGAAACGTCCAAGCTGCTGCCTTCACTGAACCTACCTCCATGTCCTCCTCATCCACATCCTCACTGATGTCATAGACACTATCTTTGGACAGGCGTCGCGCGTAGATGTCCAGCTCAGAGGCCAGCTCGCACTGCGGCGTGACGGACAGCTTCTTCCTGAAGGATGTCTGGAGCTGCTCCCTCCTGCCCTGCCCCTGTGCGTTGGTGATGAACTGCAGCACAGACTGGCGCCGCTGCCCGCTCAGGTGCTGCAGACCGTCGTGGTACAGGTTCCCCCGGGGCAGCGACTCTTCCACCTATAATCAAATCAAATTAAACTTAGATTTTTTTGTATATATTTAGCCTTTATTTAACCAGCTAAGTCATTGAGAACACATTCTCATTAACAACGACCTGAGTTTATTTGTGATTTGTACAGGATACAGCGAAGTAGTGTAAACACGTCTACATACAAGCTCTCGTGTCATACAGTGTAACAGCTATAAAACACAATAAGACCAAGTTCAATTGTCACGTGCCCCGAATTCAACAGGTGTAGACTTTACAGTGAAGTGCTTACTTACGAGCCCCTAACCAACAATGCAGAGTTTAAAAGTATGCCACAATTTTGTTCAATAAAAAAGGAAATAGTAACACAAAAACAATAAAGAGGCTGTATACAAAGAGTACCAGTACCAAGTCAATGTGCCGGGGTACTAGGTAGTAGAGATAATGAAGGTAATACAGTATGTATGCATGGGTAGGGGTACAAGTGACTAGGCAATCAGGATATATAATAAACAGAGTAGCAGCAGCGTATGTGAAGTGTGAAAGTGTGTCTATGTGTGAGTGTGCATGTGAGTGGTGTCATGACATTGCGCTTTTCTGCAATTCCTAATAAAACCCAACTTTGAGAAATTATCACCAGACCATGTTTTTTTCCATTTGGAGAGGACAAAGGTTGTAGACCATTGTTGAATCTTTTAACCATACCACGTGGTTAAACTCTTAGACTATCGATACTGACAGAATAAGAACAAGTCTTTGATATTAATTACTGGTCTGCAGCTAGGAATCATTGAACGCGAAGAACGACAACCGCCGAAACATCCATTCTATAACAATCCCCTCTAACCAATAACTATCCAATAACTATCCCCTCTATCCAATAACTATAACTATCCTCTCTAACCGAGAGAGAGAGAGAGAGAGATCGAGAGAGAGAGAGAGAGAGAGAGAGAGAGAGGACGAAACTCTCCAAAAGAAACAAACTTTTCACCAGCGATCAAGACGACACACTGAGCGTAAATATATATATTGATTGCAATTGTTTCCGAGTGAGTGAGCGTTCATGTGCAAAGGATTAGCATTTCATTTGTTATAATTATTAACTCTGTAGTGACTTCTTAGTCGACCCCCACTTCCCCTTTTGTCTAAAAAGCCGCCATGCCGGTTTAGCCCACTAGGGCACATTCTCATTTCATGTAACCACATTTACCTTGTTTGTTTATGCATTTCTGTGAATTACTTAGTTAGTAATAAATGAATGATTTAAGACAATTGATGTATGGATGACTCATAGTGAAGACTGGGTTCGTGCAGATAACCAACCATTTACGACGTTTGGAATGAGACTAACGTGATGTAAAGTAAATAATTCATTAATTCGAAGACTAATTGATCAGATAAAATATCTGAAAAGTTATTTTAGGAAATGATAACTTTGTAATCTGAATATTTTTCCTTGGTGCCCCGACTTCCTAGTTAATTACAATTACATGATTAATCAGTTGATCGCGTAATACTAATTACAGAGAATCTTTGATAAAAACTATAAGTCTTCAATTTAATGATAGTAAAGACACGACAGTGGTGTCAAGATGCATGTTCGTGAGCGTATGTGTTTTGTGTGTGTGAGCATATGTAGTGTGTGTATGTGTGTGTTGGAGTGTCAGTATAGCATGTGTGAGTGTGTGAGTAGAGTCTAGTGAGAGTGCATAGAGCCAGTGCAAAACAATGAAGATAAATAAATAAATAATAGGGGGGGGGGGGGGGGTCAATGTAAATTGTCCGGGTAACCATTTGAATCACTATTATGGCTTGGGGTTAGAAGCTGTTCAGGTGCCTTTTGGTCCCACACTTCACATGCTGGTATCGCTTGCAGTCTATGATGCCTGGAGTCTTTGACCATTTTTAGGGCCTTCCTCTGACACCACCTGGTATAGAGGTCCTGGATGGCAGGGAGTTTGGCCCAGTGATGTATTGGTCGGTACGCACTACCCTCTGTAGAGCTTTGCGGATGCCGAGCAGTTACCGTACCAAGCAGTGATGCAGCCAGTCAAGATGCTTTCAATGGTGCAGCTGTAGAACTTTTTGAGGATCTGAGGGCAGTGTGGAGTGTGGATCTGTAGGGGCGGTATTCAAATTGGAGTGGGTCCAGGGCTTCTGGGATGATGGTGTTGATGTGAGCCTTGACCAGCCTTTCAAAGCATTTCATGGCTACAGATGTGAGGGCTACAGGCCGTAGTCATTTAGTCAGATTACCTTGGTGTTCTTAGGCACAGGGACTATGGTGATTTACTTAAAACATGTAGGTTTTAGAGAATGGTCAGATAGTGGTTGAAAATGTCAGTGAACACACTTGCCAGCGCATGCTCCGAGCACACATCCTGGTAATCTATCTGGCACTGCGGCCTTATGAATGTTAACCTGCTCAAAGGTCTTACTCACATCGGCTATGGAGAGTGTGATCACACAGACATCCAGAACAGTTGGTGCTCTCATGCATGTTTCAGTGTTGCTTCCATCGAAGTGAGCATAGAAGGCATTTAGCTCGTCTGGTAGGCTTGCGTCACTGGGCAGCTCTGGGCTGGGTTTCCCTTTGTAATCCGTGATAGTTTGCAAGCCCTACCATATACGATGAGAATCAGAGCCGGTGTAGTAAGATTCGGTCTTAGTCCTGTATTGATGCTTTGCCTGTTTGATGGTTTGCCTCCTCTGACGAGGAGGAGTAGTAAGGATCGGAGGACCAATGAGCAGCGTGGTACGTGTTCATGCTCTTTATTAAAACAAGCACGTGAAACGACACGTGAAATACCCAACTGAAACAGTGAAATAACCAACTGAAACAGTTCCGTGTGGAACACACAGACACAGAAAATAAACACCCACAAAACACAAGTGGGAAAAGGCTACCTAAGTATGATTCTCAATGAGAGACAACTAACGTCACCTGCCTCTGATTAAGAACCATACCAGGACAAACGCAAACACAACATATAAAACGGAACATAGACAAACCCACCCAACTCCCGCCCTGACCATACTAAAACAAAGTGCCGGAATCGGTTTGTGGTGGTAAATAGACAGCTATGAAAAATACATATGAATTCTATCTTGGTAAATGGTATGGTCTATAGAGCATCATGAGGTATTCTAACTCAGGCGAGCAGAACCTCGAGACTTCCTTAATATTAGAGATCGCACTCCAGCTGTTGTTAATAAAGAGACACCCTCCTCTGACCTTACCGAACTCTAAGAGCACTATGTAAATAAAAAATAGAAAGGCACCCTCACCTGATCATCCTCGGGCACCACAGAGAACTTCCTCTCCGACAGCTCCCGCACGCCATCCTCGATGGTAGTGGACCCTGGGGTTGGAGCCTGGCTGTTTTGGGGCCCAGTACCGATGAAGGAGAACTTACGTGCCGTTGCTAATGGATTTAAGATAATCGACTGTTTACGTTTCTCCACCACTGTGAGACCGTCGCCCCCGGCGATGGTGATGCCTTGAGGTCCCGTGTTGCCGTTGATGACCGAAGGCGGGGGCTGGCGGAAGGACTGGCGGATGGGCTCGTGGCCACGGAGGACAGCGGATTCGTCGATGGAGACACGTCGGAGGGTCTCGGTGAGGATGGAGCTGCGGCGTTCGGCTTTGATGTTGTCGTAGGCCTCCAGGCCCAGGAGCAGGGAGCTAAAGTCTGGTCTCTTGGCCTGCAGCTGGGAGAAGGAGCCGTAGAAGTAACACACTCCGTTGTGAAGCAGAAGGATCTTGTCTGCTCTCTTAAGGTGGTCCAGCTTACTGGTGACCACGATACGAGTCTTGGAGGACATCAGTTTACACAGACACCTGGCAAGAGAAAATACGTGTATCCTTTGTTTAGTTTATCAACCTTTACTTTAACAGACAGGCATGAAGTGACCTTTGGAAAACATGTAGTTTCCTAGGAACGCGAAGAGATTCACATTGTAAAAAAAGTTTCACATTGCTGTTCAATCATGTGCTTGCCCTCATTTCTGAGAGGAAAGATGCTGATAACACAAATGTCTGAAAATTAGATCAAAGTTCATGAATGTCAGACACAAAGTTACATTTCCGCAAAAAGCCCACACCTCACCACCTAACCCAATTGCTCAATAGGTCAAAGACAACACGACCTTGATCTTAACCTTCTCTCTTCACCTTAACCATTTACCCAGCCCATCCCCCACCCTCATCTCCCAGACTCAGCCCATCCCCCACCCTCATCTCTCAGACCCCAGCCCATCCCCCAACCTCATCCACCAGACCCCAGCCCATCCCCCAACCTCATCTCCAGACCCCACCCTCATCTCCCAGACCCCAGCCCATCCCCCAACCTCATCTCTCAGACCCCAGCCCATCCCCCAACCTCATCCACCAGACCCCAGCCCATCCCCCAACCTCATCTTCCAGACCCCATCCCACCCCCACCCTCATCTCCCAGACCCCAGCCCATCCCCCAACCTCATCTCCCAGACCCCAGCCCATCCCCCAACATCATCTCCCAGACCCCAGCCCACCCCCCCACCCTCATCTCCCACCCCCACCCTCACCTCCCAGACCCCAGCCCATCCCCCAACCTCATCTCCCAGACCCTCGCCCATATGAAAGCTTCAGTGTTGAGCCACAGACAGACCTCTCAAAGATCTCTTTCTCCGTCACAATGTCCAGGTGGGTGAAAGGCGAATCCAACAGGTAGAGGTCAGCATCCTTGTACACGGCTCTGTAAAAGCACACGCACACACACACACATACACACACACACACACACACACACAGACACACACACACACACACACACAGACACACACACACACACACACATAGAGATGCACACTCATACACAGATACACAGAGATGCACAAACACAAATATAATTGGAAGTAAGTAATAAATCAAACAGGCATCTAATTAGGAAGTCAAGTCCTAGTGGGATTCAATTCAGTTTAAGTGATACATCTGGCCAAACTGGCAGTGATGCTCTCAGTTAAGTGGGAGCAAATGGATACCGGGACAATAAAACCAATAAATAATGCATATGTTCAGAATGTTGGACTAGACATAGAGATTTAATGGGAGTAAAAAAACGTCTGCAGAAGCACCAGAAATATTAGATCATAAAACACTACAGTTATAGGAGCTGGACTAGATGTCTTCACGGATCCACCCGAACCCGAATACCCGAGACTCGAGCGACTTTTTGCTCGGGTCCTGGTCAGGTCCTGTTTGATTGTCATCGAGTCTCGGGTCTATGTAGCTACAGCTGATAAACACGAGTGGATCCGACCAGGGTTCTGCATATATTACTTATAAAGCCCTTTTTACATCAACAGATTTCACAAAGTACATATACAGAAACCCAACTTAAAACCCCAAACAGCAAGCAATGCAGATGCATGCCTAGAGCATATTAAGTTTACCCTAATAAGGTTCATTTATTGACTTATAGAAGGCCTAGCCAACATATAAAGGCCTATTCGTTAACCAGAAGAGCAATTTGACTGATAAATATATTTTTTTGGTCACTCGGTCCAATCGGGTCTGTTCTGGGTCTGGTTGTTGTTGGGTCCGTTCAGGTCTGACTTTTTGGACCCGATAAGACCTCTAAGCTGAACAATGAAAGCATTGATACTGTAGTAATCATCTTTTTCATGGGGCATTATGACCAGGAATCACTATCCATACACTGTCCCATACATTTAACGAGTCTCAACACTAGTCATGACTTCAAAAAATCAACCACAGTGTTTTGCCGAGTAGATCATAGAATGAGTGACTCAACATATTGTGGGTCTTTTATAATGAACGGGGGAGATTTAATGAATGAATGTTGCCATGGTGACAGACGGTGAAAGGTGCTGGGGGTGAGTGATGCTAAAAGACAGGTATGTGCCTATAGGTACCTACCTGGCCAGACCTATCCTTGCCCTCTGACCTCCACTAACGGTCACCCCTCCCTCCATAAGGGGCGTCTTGTCTTTCTCCGGCAGCAGGGCCAGATCCTGAGGCGAGAGCAGCGAGGGTTTAGATACATGTTTGAGATGCACACACACAAATCAAAAGCTGAAATATGAAATGTAGGGGAGTAGGGACATCATAGCCCTACTAAATGTAGGGGAGTAGGGACAACATAGCCCTACTAAATGTAGGGGAGTAGGGACATCATAGCCCTACTAAATGTAGGGGAGTAGGGACATCATAGCTCTACTAAATGTAGGGGAGTAGGGACATCATAGCCCTACTAAATGTAGGGGAGTAGGGACATCATAGCCCTACTAAATGTAGGGGAGTAGGGACATCATAGCTCTACTAAATGTAGGGGAGTAGGGACATCATAGCCCTACTAAATGTAGGGGAGTAGGGACATCATATCTCTACTAAATGTAGGGGAGTAGGGACATCATAGCCCTACTAAATGTAGGGGAGTAGGGACATCATAGCTCTACTAAATGTAAGGTAGGGACATCATAGCGCTACTAAATGTAGGGGAGTATGGACATCATAGCCCTACTAAATGTAGGGGAGTAGGGACATCATAGCTCTACTAAATGTAGGGGAGTAGGGACATCATAGCTATACTAAATGTAGGGGAGTAGGGACATCATAGCCCTACTAAATGTAGGGGAGTAGGGACATCATAGCTCTACTAAATGTAGGGGAGTAGGGACATCATAGCTCTACTAAATGTAGGGGAGTAGGGACATCATAGCCCTACTAAATGTAGGGGAGTAGGGACATCATAGCTCTACTAAATGTAGGGGAGTAGGGACATCATAGCTCTACTAAATGTAGGGGAGTAGGGACATCATAGCCCTACTAAATGTAGGGGAGTAGGGACATCATAGCCCTACTAAATGTAGGGGAGTAGGGACAACATAGCCCTACTAAATGTAGGGGAGTAGGGACATCATAGCCCTACTAAATGTAGGGGAGTAGGGACATCATAGCCCTACTAAATGTAGGGGACTAGGGACATCATAGCTCTACTAAATGTAGGGGAGTAGGGACATCATAGCTCTACTAAATGTAGGGGAGTAGGGACATCATAGCTCTACTAAATGTAGGGGACTAGGGACATCATAGCTCTACTAAATGTAGGGGAGTAGGGACATCATAGCCCTACTAAATGTAGGGGACTAGGGACATCATAGCTCTACTAAATGTAGGGGAGTAGGGACATCATAGCTCTACTAAATGTAGGGGAGTAGGGACATCATAGCCCTACTAAATGTAGGGGAGTAGGGACAACATAGCCCTACTAAATGTAGGGGACTAGGGACATCATAGCCCTACTAAATGTAGGGGACTAGGGACATCATAGCTCTACTAAATGTAGGGGAGTAGGGACATCATAGCTCTACTAAATGTAGGGGAGTAGGGACATCATAGCTCTACTAAATGTAGGGGACTAGGGACATCATAGCTCTACTAAATGTAGGGGAGTAGGGACATCATAGCCCTACTAAATGTAGGGGAGTAGGGACATCATAGCTCTACTAAATGTAGGGGACTAGGGACATCATAGCTCTACTAAATGTAGGGGAGTAGGGACATCATAGCTCTACTAAATGTAGGGGACTAGGGACATCATAACCCTACTAAATGTAGGGGACTAGGGACATCATAGCTCTACTAAATGTAGGGGACTAGGGACATCATAGCCCTACTAAATGTAGGGGACTAGGGACATCATAGCTCTACTAAATGTAGGGGACTAGGGACATCATAGCCCTACTAAATGTAGGGGACTAGGGACATCATAGCTCTACTAAATGTAGGGGACTATGGACATCATAGCCCTACTAAATGTAGGGGACTAGGGACATCATAGCTCTACTAAATGTAGGGGACTAGGGACATCATAGCTCTACTAAATGTAGGGGACTATGGACATCATAGCTCTACTAAATGTAGGGGACTAGGGACATCATAGCTCTACTAAATGTAGGGGACTAGGGACATCATAGCTCTACTAAATGTAGGGGACTAGGGACATCATAGCTCTACTAAATGTAGGGGAGTAGAGACATCATAGCCCTACTAAATGTAGGGGCGTAGGGACATCATAGCTCTACTAAATGTAGGGGAGTAGGGACATCATAGCTCTACTAAATGTAGGGGAGTAGGGACATCATAGCTCTACTAAATGTAGGGGAGTAGGGACATCATAGCTCTACTAAATGTAGGGGAGTAGGGACATCATAGCCCTACTAAATGTAGGGGACTAGGGACATCATAGCTCTACTAAATGTAGGGGAGTAGGGACATCATAGCTCTACTAAATGTAGGGGAGTAGGGACATCATAGCTCTACTAAATGTAGGGGAGTAGGGACATCATAGCTCTACTAAATGTAGGGGACTAGGGACATCATAGCTCTACTAAATGTAGGGGAGTAGGGACATCATAGCCCTACTAAATGTAGGGGAGTAGGGGCATCATAGCTCTACTAAATGTAGGGGACTAGGGACATCATAGCCCTACTAAATGTAGGGGACTAGGGACATCATAGCCCTACTAAATGTAGGGGACTAGGGACATCATAGCCCTACTAAATGTAGGGGAGTAGGGACATCATAGCTCTACTAAATGTAGGGGACTAGGGACATCATAGCTCTACTAAATGTAGGGGAGTAGGGACATCATAGCTCTACTAAATGTAGGGGACTAGGGACATCATAGCCCTACTAAATGTAGGGGACTAGGGACATCATAGCTCTACTAAATGTAGGGGACTAGGGACATCATAGCCCTACTAAATGTAGGGGACTAGGGACATCATAGCTCTACTAAATGTAGGGGACTAGGGACATCATAGCCCTACTAAATGTAGGGGACTAGGGACATCATAGCTCTACTAAATGTAGGGGACTATGGACATCATAGCCCTACTAAATGTAGGGGACTAGGGACATCATAGCTCTACTAAATGTAGGGGACTAGGGACATCATAGCTCTACTAAATGTAGGGGACTAGGGACATCATAGCTCTACTAAATGTAGGGGAGTAGGGACATCATAGCCCTACTAAATGTAGGGGCGTAGGGACATCATAGCTCTACTAAATGTAGGGGAGTAGGGACATCATAGATCTACTAAATGTAGGGGAGTAGGGACATCATAGCTCTACTAAATGTAGGGGACTAGGGACATCATAGCTCTACTAAATGTAGGGGAGTAGGGACATGATAGCTCTACTAAATGTAGGGGAGTAGGGACATCATAGCTCTACTAAATGTAGGGGAGTAGGGACATCATAGCTCTACTAAATGTAGGGAGTAGGGACATCATAGCCCTACTAAATGTAGGGAGTAGGGACATCATAGCCTACTAAATGTAGGGGGCCTACTAAATGTAGGGGGGACATCATAGCTCTACTAAATGTAGGGGACTAGGGACATCATAGCCCTACTAAATGTAGGGGACTAGGGACATCATAGCCCTACTAAATGTAGGGGACTAGGGACATCATAGCTCTACTAAATGTAGGGGACTAGGGACATCATAGCCCTACTAAATGTAGGGACTAGGGACATCATAGCTCTACTAAATGTAGGGGACTAGGGACATCATAGCCCTACTAAATGTAGGGGACTAGGGACATCATAGCTCTACTAAATGTAGGGGACTAGGGACATCATAGCTCTACTAAATGTAGGGGACTAGGGACATCATAGCCCTACTAAATGTAGGGGACTAGGGACATCATAGCCCTACTAAATGTAGGGAGTAGGGACATCATAGCTCTACTAAATGTAGGGGACTAGGGACATCATAGCTCTACTAAATGTAGGGGGCTCTACTAAATGTAGGGACATCATAGCTCTACTAAATGTAGGGGACTAGGGACATCATAGCCCTACTAAATGTAGGGGACTAGGGACATCATAGCTCTACTAAATGTAGGGGACTAGGGACATCATAGCCCTACTAAATGTAGGGGAGTAGGGACATCATAGCCCTACTAAATGTAGGGGCGTAGGGACATCATAGCTCTACTAAATGTAGGGGAGTAGGGACATCATAGCTCTACTAAATGTAGGGGAGTAGGGACATCATAGCTCTACTAAATGTAGGGGACTAGGGACATCATAGCTCTACTAAATGTAGGGGACTAGGGACATCATAGCCCTACTAAATGTAGGGGACTAGGGACATCATAGCTCTACTAAATGTAGGGGACTAAGACATCATAGCCTACTAAATGTAGGGGACTAGGGACATCATAGCCCTACTAAATGTAGGGGACTAGGGACATCATAGCCCTACTAAATGTAGGGGACTAGGGACATCATAGCCCTACTAAATGTAGGGGACTAGGGACATCATAGCTCTACTAAATGTAGGGGACTAGGGACATCATAGCTCTACTAAATGTAGGGGACTAGGGACATCATAGCTCTACTAAATGTAGGGGACTAGGGACATCATAGCCCTAATAAACATAGGGGACTAGGGACATCATAGCTCTACTAAATGTAGGGGACTAGGGACATCATAGCTCTACTAAATGTAGGGGACTAGGGACATCATAGCTCTACTAAATGTAGGGGACTAGGGACATCATAGCTCTACTAAATGTAGGGGACTAGGGACATCATAGCTCTACTAAATGTAGGGGACTAGGGACATCATAGCTCTACTAAATGTAGGGGACTAGGGACATCATAGCTCTACTAAATGTAGGGGACTAGGGACATCATAGCCCTACTAAATGTAGGGGACTAGGGACATCATAGCTCTACTAAATGTAGGGGGGACATCATAGCCCTACTAAATGTAGGGGACTAGGGACATCATAGCATCTACTAAATGTAGGGGACTAGGGACATCATAGCTCTACTAAATGTAGGGGACTAGGGACATCATAGCCTACTAAATGTAGGGGACTAGGGACAAAGCTCTACTAAATGTAGGGGACTAGGGACATCATAGCTCTACTAAATGTAGGGGACTAGGGACATCATAGCTCTACTAAATGTAGGGACATCATAGCTCTACTAAATGTAGGGGACTAGGGACATCATAGCTCTACTAAATGTAGCTCTACTAAATGTAGGGGAGTAGGGACATCATAGACTAGGGACTAGGGACATCATAGCTCTACTAAATGTAGGGGACTAGGGACATCATAGCCTACTAAATGTAGGGGACTAAATGTACTAAAGGGGACTAGGGACATCATAGCTCTACTAAATGTAGGGGGACTAGGGACATCATAGAGTAGGGACATCTACTAAATGTAGGGGATAGGGCTCTAGCCCTACTAAATGTAGGGGACTAGGGGCCCTACTAAATGTAGGGGACTAGGGACATCATAGCTCTACTAAATGTAGGGGACTAGGGACATCATAGCTCTACTAAATGTAGGGGACTAGGGACATCATAGCCCTACTAAATGTAGGGGACTAGGGACATCATAGCCTCTACTAAATGTAGGGGACTAGGGACATCATAGCTACTAAATGTAGGGGACTAAATGTAAATGTAGGGGACTAGGGACATCATAGCTCTACTAAATGTAGGGGACTAGGGACATCATAGCTACTAAATGTAGGGACTAGGGACATCATAGCTCTACTAAATGTAGGGGACTAGGGACATCATAGCTCTACTAAATGTAGGGGACTAGGGACATCATAGCTCTACTAAATGTAGGGGACTAGGGACATCATAGCTCTACTAAATGTAGGGGACTAGGGACATCATAGCTCTACTAAATGTAGGGGAGTAGGGACATCATAGCTCTACTAAATGTAGGGGACTAGGGACATCATAGCCCTACTAAATGTAGGGGACTAGGGACATCATAGCCCTACTAAATGTAGGGGACTAGGGACATCATAGCATCCTACTAAATGTAGGGGACTAGGGACATAGGGACATAGCCTACTAAATGTAGGGGACTAGGGACATCATAGCTCTACTAAATGTAGGGGACTAGGGACATCATAGCCTACTAAATGTAGGGGACTAGGGACATCATAGCTCTACTAAATGTAGGGGCTCTACTAAATGTAGGGACTAGGACATCATAGCTCTACTAAATGTAGGGGACTAGGGACAATAGCTCTACTAAATGGGGACTAGGGACATCATAGCTCTACTAAATGTAGGGACTAGGGACATCATAGCCTACTAAATGTAGGGGACTAGGGACATCATAGCCCTACTAAATGTAGGGGACTAGGGCCCTACTAAATGTAGGGACTAGGGACATCATAGCTCTACTAAAATAGGGTAGCTCTACTAAATGTAGGGGACTAGGGACATCATAGCTCTACTAAATGTAGGGGACTAGGGAAATGTAAAGGGGACTAGGGATGTAGGGAGTAGGGACATCATAAATGTAGGGAGTAGGGACATAGCTCTACTAAATGTAGGGGACTAGGGACATCATAGCCCTACTAAATGTAGGGGACTAGGGACATCTAAATAGGGACATCTACTAAATGTAGGGGACTAGGGACATCATAGCCCTACTAAATGTAGGGACTAGGGGTAGGGACATCATAGCCCTACTAAATGTAGCTCTACTAAAGGGGACTAGGGACATCATAGCCCTACTAAATGTAGGGGACTAGGGACATCATAGCTCTACTAAATGTAGGGACTAGGGACATCATAGCCCTACTAAATGTAGGGGACTAGGGACATCATAGCCCTACTAAATGTAGGGGACTAGGGACATCATAGCTCTACTAAATGTAGGGGACTAGGGACATCATAGCCCTACTAAATGTAGGGGACTAGGGACATCATAGCTCTACTAAATGTAGGGGACTAGGGACATCATAGCCCTACTAAATGTAGGGGACTAGGGACATCATAGCCCTACTAGGGGGGACATCATAGCTCTACTAAATGTAGGGGACTAGGGACATCATAGCCCTACTAAATGTAGGGGACTAGGGACATCATAGCCCTACTAAATGTAGGGGACTAGGGACATCATAGCTCTACTAAATGTAGGGGACTAGGGACATCATAGCTCTACTAAATAGGGGTAGGGACATCATAGGACTAGGGACATCATAGCCCTACTAAATGTAGGGGACTAGGGACATCATAGCCCTACTAAATGTAGGGGACTAGGGACATCATAGCTCTACTAAATGTAGGGGACTAGGGACATCATAGCTCTACTAAATAGGGGACTAGGGACATCATAGCCCTACTAAATGTAGGGGACTAGGGACATCATAGCCCTACTAAATGTAGGGGAGTAGGGACATCATAGCTCTACTAAATGTAGGGACTAGGGACATCATAGCCCTACTAAATGTAGGGGACTAGGGACATCATAGCTCTACTAAATAGGGGACTAGGGGACTAGGGACATCATAGCCCTACTAAATGTAGGGGACTAAATGTAGGGACATCATAGCCCTACTAAATGTAGGGGAGTAGGGACATCATAGCTCTACTAAATGTAGGGGACTAGGGACATCATAGCCCTACTAAATGTAGGGGACTAGGGACATCATAGCTCTACTAAATGTAGGGGACTAGGGACATCATAGCTCTACTAAATGTAGGGGACTAGGGACATCATAGCCCTAATAAACATAGGGGACTAGGGACATCATAGCTCTACTAAATGTAGGGGACTAGGGACATCATAGCTCTACTAAATGTAGGGGACTAGGGACATCATAGCTCTACTAAATGTAGGGGACTAGGGACATCATAGCTCTACTAAATGTAGGGGACTAGGGACATCATAGCTCTACTAAATGTAGGGGACTAGGGACATCATAGCTCTACTAAATGTAGGGGAGTAGGGACATCATAGCTCTACTAAATGTAGGGGACTAGGGACATCATAGCCCTACTAAATGTAGGGGACTAGGGACATCATAGCTCTACTAAATGTAGGGGACTAGGGACATCATAGCCCTACTAAATGTAGGGGACTAGGGACATCATAGCCCTACTAAATGTAGGGGACTAGGGACATCATAGCTCTACTAAATGTAGGGGACTAGGGACATCATAGCTCTACTAAATGTAGGGGACTAGGGACATCATAGCTCTACTAAATGTAGGGGACTAGGGACATCATAGCTCTACTAAATGTAGGGGAGTAGGGACATCATAGCTCTACTAAATGTAGGGAGTAGGGACATCATAGCTCTACTAAATGTAGGGGAGTAGGGACATCATAGCCCTACTAAATGTAGGGGACTAGGGACATCATAGCTCTACTAAATGTAGGGGACTAGGGACATCATAGCCCGACTAAATGTAGGGGACTAGGGACATCATAGCCCTACTAAATGTAGGGGACTAGGGACATCATAGCTCTACTAAATGTAGGGGACTAGGGACATCATAGCTCTACTAAATGTAGGGGAGTAGGGACATCATAGCTCTACTAAATGTAGGGGAGTAGGGACATCATAGCTCTACTAAATGTAGGGGAGTAGGGACATCATAGCCCTACTAAATGTAGGGGACTAGGGACATCATAGCTCTACTAAATGTAGGGGACTAGGGACATCATAGCCCGACTAAATGTAGGGGACTAGGGACATCATAGCCCTACTAAATGTAGGGGACTAGGGACATCATAGCTCTACTAAATGTAGGGGAGTAGGGACATCATAGCCCTACTAAATGTAGGGGACTAGGGACATCATAGCTCTACTAAATGTAGGGGACTATGGACATCATAGCCCGACTAAATGTAGGGGACTAGGGACATCATAGCTCTACTAAATGTAGGGGACTAGGGACATCATAGCCCTACTAAATGTAGGGGACTAGGGACATCATAGCCCTACTAAATGTAGGGGACTAGGGACATCATAGCTCTACTAAATGTAGGGGACTAGGGACATCATAGCCCTACTAAATGTAGGGGACTAGGGACATCATAGCTCTACTAAATGTAGGGGACTAGGGACATCATAGCCCTACTAAATTTAGGGGACTAGGGACATCATAGCTCTACTAAATGTAGGGGACTAGGGACATCATAGCCCTACTAAATGTAGGGGAGTAGGGACATCATAGCTCTACTAAATGTAGGGGACTAGGGACATCATAGCCCTACTAAATGTAGGGGACTAGGGACATCATAGCTCTACTAAATGTAGGGGACTAGGGACATCATAGCTCTACTAAATGTAGGGGACTAGGGACATCATAGCCCTACTAAATGTAGGGGACTAGGGACATCATAGCCCTACTAAATGTAGGGGACTAGGGACATCATAGCTCTACTAAATGTAGGGGACTAGGGACATCATAGCTCTACTAAATGTAGGGGACTAGGGACATCATAGCCCTACTAAATGTAGGGGACTAGGGACATCATAGCCCTACTAAATGTAGGGGAGTAGGGACATCATAGCTCTACTAAATGTAGGGGACTAGGGACATCATAGCCCTACTAAATGTAGGGGACTAGGGACATCATAGCTCTACTAAATGTAGGGGACTAGGGACATCATAGCCCTACTAAATGTAGGGGAGTAGGGACATCATAGCCCTACTAAATGTAGGGGAGTAGGGACATCATAGCTCTACTAAATGTAGGGGACTAGGGACATCATAGCCCTACTAAATGTAGGGGACTAGGGACATCATAGCTCTACTAAATGTAGGTGACTAGGGACATCATAGCCCTACTAAATGTAGGGGAGTAGGGACATCATAGCCCTACTAAATGTAGGGGAGTAGGGACATCATAGCTCTACTAAATGTAGGGGACTAGGGACATCATAGCCCTACTAAATGTAGGGGACTAGGGACATCATAGCCCTAATAAACGTGTTGAGGAAAACAAAATGAAAAGTTCAATACCTTATTGTTTACATCTGTGTTAACAGACATAACAGACAGAGATGGCAGCTAAAGAAATCTATGACTTCTGAAAGAATGTTGACAACAAACTGGGCAAAGACTCAATTCAACGTCCCCTAGTTTTTCTGTCCAGTGTTTAAATGGGAAATTAAATTAACCTGTTGAAAATGTACAACTTGTTGAGTTTTGCAAATCCAATTCCTTTTCCACATTGGGATACAGCCGCAGCGTAATCAAATCACGTGTCTTTAAAGCTATTTAAAAAAGCTATTTACAGTATAAGTACCAAGCTGAAAGATACAATGGTTTGATTTCAAAAGTCTAATAGCACCACATCAAAAATACTAAACCAGAAACACTGAAACATAAAAGGAGTATAAAAAACGATCACAGCTGAGGATAAATAAATTCATTATTAACTATTTCAAACACAAACGTCTGACACACATGTACACCAACATGTAAAATAATGAATGGAGTCAGACAGTGATGAGTCTACCATCATAAAACCGCCTACCTTTTTTAATGCTACTTCCGCTGTCCAAAAGGAAGGCATTGGGAATTAAGTTAACATGTTGTTTAACAGGTCTTAAAACACAGCAAGTGGAAAAAGGCACCTTGTGTGTCTCATACTGAACAAAGCCACTGCATTCGTTCCAAATGGCACCCTGTTCCCTATATAGTGCCCTTCTTTTTGAACAGTAGCCTGGTCAAAAGTAGTGCACTTTATAGGGAATAGATTTGGAACGTGTCCGCTGTTAGGCTGGAGCTGAAACCTACAAGCTAACCAAGGGCAAATGTGTCAAATCCATGGGGTTTACAAGACACAGCCCACCAATGGTAGATGTCTGGTCCTGGGACAGGCCACAATAGTCTGCAGCACAATCACAAGCCCTACTAAACACAGTCTGATTCGTCTGGGCACACAGAAACAGGTGTCTCTCTTTTCTCTCTGTCTCAGACCACGTACACCAAATTGCTTTTGCCATATTACTCACTTTGAGAGATTTCATATTCATGACTCTTCTAAAGTCGCTCAATTGACAGTGTGGATAAAGGTAGACGTTGCAGTTACATACGAGGGAATGGTCACTATCGTGAGCTGTCAAAGCGATTAAATATGTTCATACAGTAGTGTTTGCTTTAAACACACTCTGATGTTGGTCAAACAGCCATTGTGTAACACACCATCCACTTTATATGTGGCAAATCATCAATACCCCAGGGCATGAGTGGTGCCAATTGGCCACTCTAATAATTTTCACACCTTCTCAAAAGTCAAAATGTAAAACCAATGATAACTACTGTATAGTAGCTCTGCTGCCCAGGGTTTCTGGTCAGGTCATGTAGTCAGGAAAAACTCCTGATCCTAAATATATACAGATACACAGATTGACAATGAGTGCTAGTCTAATCTACATCAATGCCTGTGTCTCTGAGCAAGCTGATATTCCGTCCCAATGACATAATGTGGTGCATCCATGGCAACGGGAGTGTCTGGGACAGTAATCCAGTGACACGGCCCCCCTGCTGAGGCAGCACTTTGAACACACTGCCCAAGACTTAACAATGGGGCTCCACAAAGGGATGGGACGACATTGTGTGTGTGTGTGTGTGTGTGTGTGTGTGTGTGTGTGTGTGTGTGTGTGTGTGTGTGTGTGTGTGTGTGTGCACAAACTGGAGAAATATGACACATCAACGCCTCACAAAGGCTACTGGGTAGACAGTCAAGTAGAACATATGAGTCAAGGGAGAAGGAGAGAGAATTGGGTTGGGAATGAGAGAGTAGCAACAGAACAGGGGCAGGTTGAGAGAGTAGCAACAGAACAGGGGGAGGTTGAGAGAGTAGCAACAGAACAGGGGGAGGTTGAGAGAGTAGCAACAGAACAGGGGAGGTTAGCAACAGAAAAGGGGGAGATTGAGAGAGTAGCAACAGAACAGGGGGAGGTTGAGAGAGTAGCAACAGAACAGGGGGAGGTTGAGAGAGTAGCAACAGAACAGCGGGAGGTTGAGAGTAGCAACAGAACAGAGGGAGGTTGAGAGTAGCAACACAACAGGGGGAGGTTGAGAGTAAAAACAGAACAGGGGGAGGTTGAGAGAGTAGCAACAGAACAGGGGAGGTTGAGAGAGTAGCAACAGAACAGGGGGAGGTTGAGAGAGTAGCAACAGAACAGGGGGAGATTGAGAGAGTAGCAACAGAACAGGGGGAGGTTGAGAGAGTAGCAACAGAACAGCGGGAGGTTGAGAGTAGCAACAGAACAGAGGGAGGTTGAGAGTAGCAACACAACAGGGAGAGGTTGAGAGTAAAAACAGAACAGGGGGAGGTTGAGAGAGTAGCAACAGAACAGGGGGAGGTTGAGAGAGTAGCAACAGAACAGGGGGAGGTTGAGAGAGTAGCAACAGAACAGGGGGAGGTTGAGAGAGTAGCAACAGAACAGGGGGAGATTGAGAGAGTAGCAACAGAACAGGGGGAGATTGAGAGAGTAGCAACAGAACAGGGGGAGGTTGAGAGAGTAGCAACAGAACAGGGGGAGGTTGAGAGAGTAGCAACAGAACAGCGGGAGGTTGAGAGTAGCAACAGAACAGAGGGAGGTTGAGAGTAGCAACACAACAGGGGAGGTTGAGAGTAAAAACAGAACAGGGGAGGTTGAGAGAGTAGCAACAGAACAGGGGAGGTTGAGAGAGTAGCAACAGAACAGGGGGAGGTTGAGAGAGTATAACAGCACAGGGGAGGTTGAGAGAGTGGCAACAGAACAGGGGAGGTTGAGAGAGTAGCAACAGAACAGGGGAGGTTGCAAGAGTAGCAACAGAACAGGGGAGATTGAGAGAGTAGCAACAGAACAAGGGAAGGTTGAGAGTAGCAACAGAACAGGGGAGGTTGAGAGAGTAGCAACAGAACAGGGGAGGTTGAGAGAGTAGCAACAGAACAGGGGAGGTTGCAAGAGTAGCAACAGAAAAGGGGAGATTGAGAGAGTAGCAACAGAACAGGGGAGGTTGAGAGAGTAGCAACAGAACAGGGGAGGTTGAGAGAGTAGCAACAGAACAGGGGGAGGTTGAGAGAGTAGCAACAGAAAAGGGGGAGATTGAGAGAGTAGCAACAGAACAGGGGAGGTTGAGAGAGTAGCAACAGAACAGGGGAGGTTGAGAGAGTAGCAACAGAACAGCGGGAGGTTGAGAGTAGCAACAGAACAGAGGGAGGTTGAGAGTAGCAACACAACAGGGGAGGTTGAGAGTAAAAACAGAACAGGGGAGGTTGAGAGAGTAGCAACAGAACAGGGGAGGTTGAGAGAGTAGCAACAGAACAGGGGAGGTTGAGAGAGTAGCAACAGAACAGGGGAGATTGAGAGAGTAGCAACAGAACAGGGGGAGGTTGAGAGAGTAGCAACAGAACAGCGGGAGGTTGAGAGTAGCAACAGAACAGAGGGAGGTTGAGAGTAGCAACACAACAGGGAGAGGTTGAGAGTAAAAACAGAACAGGGGGAGGTTGAGAGAGTAGCAACAGAACAGGGGGAGGTTGAGAGAGTAGCAACAGAACAGGGGGAGGTTGAGAGAGTAGCAACAGAACAGGGGGAGGTTGAGAGAGTAGCAACAGAACAGGGGAGATTGAGAGAGTAGCAACAGAACAGGGGAGATTGAGAGAGTAGCAACAGAACAGGGGAGGTTGAGAGAGTAGCAACAGAACAGGGGAGGTTGAGAGAGTAGCAACAGAACAGCGGGAGGTTGAGAGTAGCAACAGAACAGAGGGAGGTTGAGAGTAGCAACACAACAGGGGGAGGTTGAGAGTAAAAACAGAACAGGGGAGGTTGAGAGAGTAGCAACAGAACAGGGGAGGTTGAGAGAGTAGCAACAGAACAGGGGAGGTTGAGAGAGTATAACAGCACAGGGGAGGTTGAGAGAGTGGCAACAGAACAGGGGAGGTTGAGAGAGTAGCAACAGAACAGGGGAGGTTGCAAGAGTAGCAACAGAACAGGGGAGATTGAGAGAGTAGCAACAGAACAAGGGAAGGTTGAGAGTAGCAACAGAACAGGGGAGGTTGAGAGAGTAGCAACAGAACAGGGGAGGTTGAGAGAGTAGCAACAGAACAGGGGAGGTTGCAAGAGTAGCAACAGAACAGGGGAGATTGAGAGAGTAGCAACAGAACAAGGGAAGGTTGAGAGTAGCAACAGAACAGGGGGAGGTTGAGAGAGTAGCAACAGAACAGGGGAGGTTGAGAGAGTAGCAACAGAACAGGGGGAGGTTGAGAGTAACAACAGAACAGGGGAGGTTGAGAGAGTAGCAACAGAACAGGGGAGGATGAGAGTAACAACAGAACAGGGGAGGTTGAGAGTAACAACAGAACAGGGGAGGTTGAGAGAGTAGCAACAGAACAGGGGAGGTTGAGAGTAGCAACAAAACAGGGGAGGTTGAGAGTAGCAACAGAACAGGGGGAGGTTGAGAGAGTAGCAACAGAACAGGGGGAGGTTGAGAGAGTAGCAACAGAACAGGGGGAGGTTGAGAGAGTAGCAACAGAACAGGGGGAGGTTGAGAGAGTAGCAACAGAACAGGAGGAGGTTGAGAGAGTAGCAACAGAACAGGGGGAGATTGAGAGAGTAGCAACAGAACAGGGGGAGGTTGAGAGAGTAGCAACAGAACAGGGGGAGGTTGAGAGAGTACCAACAGAACAGCGGGAGGTTGAGAGTAGCAACAGAACAGAGGGAGGTTGAGAGTAGCAACACAACAGGGGAGGTTGAGAGTAGCAACACAACAGGGGAGGTTGAGAGTAAAAACAGAACAGGGGAGGTTGAGAGAGTAGCAACAGAACAGGGGAGGTTGAGAGAGTAGCAACAGAACAGGGGAGGTTGAGAGAGTAGCAACAGAACAGGGGAGGTTGAGAGAGTAGCAACAGAACAGGGGAGGTTGAGAGAGTAGCAACAGAACAGGGGAGATTGAGAGAGTAGCAACAGAACAGGGGAGGTTGAGAGAGTAGTAACAGCACAGGGGAGGTTGAGAGAGTAGCAACAGAACAGGGGAGGTTGAGAGAGTAGCAACAGAACAGGGGAGGTTGCAAGAGTAGCAACAGAACAGGGGAGGTTGAGAGAGTAGCAACAGAACAGGGGAGGTTGAGAGAGTAGCAACAGAACAGGGGAGGTTGAGAGAGTAGCAACAGAACAGGGGAGATTGAGAGTAGCAACAGAACAGGGGGAGATTGAGAGAGTAGCAACAGAACAGGGGAGGTTGAGAGAGTAGCAACAGAACAGGGGAGGTTGAGAGAGTAGCAACAGAACAGCGGGAGGTTGAGAGTAGCAACACAACAGGGGGAGGTTGAGAGTAAAAACAGAACAGGGGGAGGTTGAGAGAGTAGCAACAGAACAGGGGGAGGTTGAGAGAGTAGCAACAGAACAGGGGGAGGTTGAGAGAGTATAACAGCACAGGGGGAGGTTGAGAGAGTAGCAACAGAACAGGGGGAGGTTGAGAGAGTAGCAACAGAACAGGGGGAGGTTGCAAGAGTAGCAACAGAACAGGGGGAGATTGAGAGAGTAGCAACAGAACAAGGGAAGGTTGAGAGTAGCAACAGAACAGGGGAGGTTGAGAGAGTAGCAACAGAACAGGGGAGGTTGAGAGAGTAGCAACAGAACAGGGGTAGGTTGAGAGAGTAGCAACAGAACAGGGGAGGTTGAGAGAGTAGCAACAGAACAGGGGAGGTTGAGAGTAACAACAGAACAGGGGAGGTTGAGAGAGTAGCAACAGAACAGGGGAGGATGAGAGTAACAACAGAACAGGGGAGGTTGAGAGTAACAACAGAACAGGGGGAGGTTGAGAGAGTAGCAACAGAACAGGGGAGGTTGAGAGTAGCAACAAAACAGGGGGAGGTTGAGCGTAGCAACAGAACAGGGGGAGGTTGAGAGAGTAGCAACAGAACAGAGGGAGGTTGAGAGTAGCAACACAACAGGGAGAGGTTGAGAGTAAAAACAGAACAGGGGGAGGTTGAGAGAGTAGCAACAGAACAGGGGGAGGTTGAGAGAGTAGCAACAGAACAGGGGGAGGTTGAGAGAGTAGTAACAGCACAGGGGGAGGTTGAGAGAGTAGCAAAAGAACAGGGGGAGGTTGAGAGAGTAGCAACAGAACAGGGGGAGGTTGCAAGAGTAGCAACAGAACAGGGGGAGATTGAGAGAGTAGCAACAGAACAAGGGAAGGTTGAGAGTAGCAACAGAACAGGGGAGGTTGAGAGAGTAGCAACAGAACAGGGGAGGTTGAGAGAGTAGCAACAGAACAGGGGAGGTTGAGAGAGTAGCAACAGAACAGGGGGAGATTGAGAGAGTAGCAACAGAACAGGGGAGATTGAGAGAGTAGCAACAGAACAGGGGAGGTTGAGAGAGTAGCAACAGAACAGGGGAGGTTGAGAGAGTAGCAACAGAACAGCGGGAGGTTGAGAGTAGCAACAGAACAGAGGGAGGTTGAGAGTAGCAACACAACAGGGGAGGTTGAGAGTAAAAACAGAACAGGGGAGGTTGAGAGAGTAGCAACAGAACAGGGGAGGTTGAGAGAGTAGCAACAGAACAGGGGAGGTTGAGAGAGTATAACAGCACAGGGGAGGTTGAGAGAGTAGCAACAGAACAGGGGAGGTTGAGAGAGTAGCAACAGAACAGGGGAGGTTGCAAGAGTAGCAACAGAACAGGGGGAGATTGAGAGAGTAGCAACAGAACAAGGGAAGGTTGAGAGTAGCAACAGAACAGGGGAGGTTGAGAGAGTAGCAACAGAACAGGGGAGGTTGAGAGAGTAGCAACAGAACAGGGGAGGTTGAGAGAGTAGCAACAGAACAGGGGGAGGTTGAGAGAGTAGCAACAGAACAGGGGAGGTTGAGAGTAACAACAGAACAGGGGAGGTTGAGAGAGTAGCAACAGAACAGGGGAGGATGAGAGTAACAACAGAACAGGGGAGGTTGAGAGTAACAACAGAACAGGGGGAGGTTGAGAGAGTAGCAACAGAACAGGGGGAGGTTGAGAGAGTAGCAACAGAACATGGGGAGGTTGAGAGAGTATAACAGCACAGGGGGAGGTTGAGAGAGTAGCAACAGAACAGGGGGAGGTTGAGAGAGTAGCAACAGAACAGGGGGAGGTTGCAAGAGTAGCAACAGAACAGGGGGAGATTGAGAGAGTAGCAACAGAACAAGGGAAGGTTGAGAGTAGCAACAGAACAGGGGGAGGTTGAGAGAGTAGCAACAGAACAGGGGGAGGTTGAGAGAGTAGCAACAGAACAGGGGTAGGTTGAGAGAGTAGCAACAGAACAGGGGGAGGTTGAGAGAGTAGCAACAGAACAGGGGGAGGTTGAGAGTAACAACAGAACAGGGGGAGGTTGAGAGAGTAGCAACAGAACAGGGGGAGGATGAGAGTAACAACAGAACAGGGGAGGTTGAGAGTAACAACAGAACAGGGGGAGGTTGAGAGAGTAGCAACAGAACAGGGGAGGTTGAGAGTAGCAACAAAACAGGGGAGGTTGAGCGTAGCAACAGAACAGGGGGAGGTTGAGAGAGTAGCAACAGAACAGAGGGAGGTTGAGAGTAGCAACACAACAGGGAGAGGTTGAGAGTAAAAACAGAACAGGGGGAGGTTGAGAGTAGCAACAGAACAGGGGAGGTTGAGAGAGTAGCAACAGAACAGGGGAGGTTGAGAGTAGTAACAGCACAGGGGAGGTTGAGAGAGTAGCAAAAGAACAGGGGGAGGTTGAGAGAGTAGCAACAGAACAGGGGAGGTTGCAAGAGTAGCAACAGAACAGGGGAGATTGAGAGAGTAGCAACAGAACAAGGGAAGGTTGAGAGTAGCAACAGAACAGGGGGAGGTTGAGAGAGTAGCAACAGAACAGGGGGAGGTTGAGAGAGTAGCAACAGAACAGGGGGAGGTTGAGAGAGTAGCAACAGAACAGGGGGAGATTGAGAGAGTAGCAACAGAACAGGGGGAGATTGAGAGAGTAGCAACAGAACAGGGGGAGGTTGAGAGAGTAGCAACAGAACAGGGGGAGGTTGAGAGAGTAGCAACAGAACAGCGGGAGGTTGAGAGTAGCAACAGAACAGAGGGAGGTTGAGAGTAGCAACACAACAGGGGGAGGTTGAGAGTAAAAACAGAACAGGGGGAGGTTGAGAGAGTAGCAACAGAACAGGGGAGGTTGAGAGAGTAGCAACAGAACAGGGGGAGGTTGAGAGAGTATAACAGCACAGGGGAGGTTGAGAGAGTAGCAACAGAACAGGGGAGGTTGAGAGAGTAGCAACAGAACAGGGGAGGTTGCAAGAGTAGCAACAGAACAGGGGAGATTGAGAGAGTAGCAACAGAACAAGGGAAGGTTGAGAGTAGCAACAGAACAGGGGAGGTTGAGAGAGTAGCAACAGAACAGGGGAGGTTGAGAGAGTAGCAACAGAACAGGGGAGGTTGAGAGAGTAGCAACAGAACAGGGGGAGGTTGAGAGAGTAGCAACAGAACAGGGGGAGGTTGAGAGAGTAGCAACAGAACAGGGGGAGGATGAGAGTAACAACAGAACAGGGGGAGGTTGAGAGTAACAACAGAACAGGGGGAGGTTGAGAGAGTAGCAACAGAACAGGGGAGGTTGAGAGTAGCAACAAAACAGGGGGAGGTTGAGAGTAGCAACAGAACAGGGGAGGTTGAGAGAGTAGCAACAGAACAGGGGGAGGTTGAGAGTAGCAACAGAACAGGGGAGGTTGAGAGTAGCAACAGAACAGGGGAGGTTGAGAGAGTACCAACAGAACAGCGGGAGGTTGAGAGTAGCAACAGAACAGAGGGAGGTTGAGAGTAGCAACACAACAGGGGAGGTTGAGAGTAGCAACACAACAGGGGAGGTTGAGAGTAAAAACAGAACAGGGGAGGTTGAGAGAGTAGCAACAGAACAGGGGGAGATTGAGAGAGTAGCAACAGAACAGGGGAGGTTGAGAGAGTAGCAACAGAACAGGGGAGGTTGAGAGAGTAGCAACAGAACAGCGGGAGGTTGAGAGTAGCAACAGAACAGAGGGAGGTTGAGAGTAGCAACACAACAGGGGAGGTTGAGAGTAAAAACAGAACAGGGGAGGTTGAGAGAGTAGCAACAGAACAGGGGAGGTTGAGAGAGTAGCAACAGAACAGGGGAGGTTGAGAGAGTATAACAGCACAGGGGAGGTTGAGAGAGTAGCAACAGAACAGGGGAGGTTGAGAGAGTAGCAACAGAACAGGGGAGGTTGCAAGAGTAGCAACAGAACAGGGGAGATTGAGAGAGTAGCAACAGAACAAGGGAAGGTTGAGAGTAGCAACAGAACAGGGGAGGTTGAGAGAGTAGCAACAGAACAGGGGAGGTTGAGAGAGTAGCAACAGAACAGGGGAGGTTGAGAGAGTAGCAACAGAACAGGGGAGGTTGAGAGAGTAGCAACAGAACAGGGGAGGTTGAGAGAGTAGCAACAGAACAGGGGAGGATGAGAGTAACAACAGAACAGGGGAGGTTGAGAGTAACAACAGAACAGGGGAGGTTGAGAGAGTAGCAACAGAACAGGGGAGGTTGAGAGTAGCAACAAAACAGGGGAGGTTGAGAGTAGCAACAGAACAGGGGAGGTTGAGAGTAGCAACAGAACAGGGGAGGTTGAGAGTAGCAACAGAACAGGGGAGGTTGAGAGTAGCAACAGAACAGGGGAGGTTGAGAGAGTAGCAACAGAACAGGGGGTGGTTGAGAGAGTAGCAACAGAACAGGGGAGGTTGAGAGAGTAGCAACAGAACAGGGGGAGGTTGAGAGAGTAGCAACAGAACAAGGGGAGGTTGAGAGTAGCAACAGAACAGGGGGAGATTGAGAGAGTAGCAACAGAACAGGGGGAGGTTGAGAGAGTAGCAAAAGAACAGGGGGAGGTTGAGAGTAGCAACAGAACAGGGGGAGGTTGAGAGAGTAGCAACAGAACAGGGGGAGGTTGAGAGAGGAGCAACAGAAAAGGGGGAGGTTGAGAGAGTAGCAACAGAACAGGGGGAGGTTGAAAGGAAAGCAGAAAAAGTAAAGAAACATCCGACACAATCACATCAAAGACCAGACCTGAGACCAAAGGAATTCTAATCAAGTTAACAAACAACAAGGTTACATATTTCAGTCCACCGTACCTCCTCCAGCTGACATGCCTTGATGACAGAGGTGTAGCGGAATTCGTCGTAGGTCAGACCAAACAGGATGTTGTCACGGATGGTTCCGGGCATGATCCAGGAGGTCTGGGGGGAGAAGGAGATCCGCCCACTGTGTTTGATCTTCCCCTCTGACGGGACCAGCTCTCCCAGGATCATCATCAGCAGCGAACTCTGGGGGGAGAGACAGAATTAAAGACAACAGACACAGATAAAATACAATTTTATCTCTATGGAAGACACACATTAGTGTGTGTGTTAGCTTCCAGATGCAACTTCAGGAGTCTGTTGGGACATTGGGCTGATATTTGTGGACTCCCTTAGTTGAGCATCTCTCTGGTGCCTGACAATGGAAAATAACCCTAACCTAAAGTGTCAGTTTTCACACCATTTGTTTTTGCCTGTCAACAAAAGCAGATCTATAATTTCTAGGAATACTACTTACCAGTTGGCAGGTAAAATGTGTCTGTCGCTATCAAAAAATGCATTTAGAACCAGTTTTTATCCAGTCTTCCACTAGCCTACGACTAACATTTTCCACCGGAAACACTTGTGGAAAATGTCAATAGTAGGCTAATCGTTGGAATGGAAGACACTATGACATAATGAGATGTGAGAAATACAGGGACTGCAGTTGGCACATTTACAGAAATGTTGATTCATGTACACTGTTTGTGTCAAATCAACCCAAAAAAGTAAACTACAACGGCCCAGACCTCCTCCATCCACCCCAGTGTTCCCTGACAGACAGTGAGTGGTAGTGGTACCTTTCCAGAGCCGGTGGACCCAGCCACGGCCAGCATCTGTCCCTTCTCCAGATACAGGCTGATGTTCTTGAGGACGGGAGTAACATATAGGTTGGTGAAGAACAGCCCTACGTCACCGTTAGGGTGGCCGTTAGACTTGTTCTCCTGCTTTATCTTCTCAAACAACTCCCCGATACCCTGGAGAGGGGGAGAGAGTTGGGGGAGAATTAGAGAAAGAGGGAGGGAGGGAGAGAGAGAGGGGGGTGAGAAAGAAAGAGAGGGTGGGAGAGAGAGAGGGTGAGAAAGAAATAGAGAGGGTGAGAGAGCGAGAGAGAGAGATAGAGGGTGAGAAATAGCTTTACATTACATCAAATGTAAATTTCTCTCATACAATATGACCAGACCAGCATGTCTGAAAGAGTGAGCTCATGTGTGTACAACTCTGGTTGTATTAGAAATACTATTTGTGCATAAAGGGGACAACAGACTAGTGATACAATACTCTGATGATGGCTTTATGCTGAAATGTCTCAGCCATCCAGCTGGGAAAATTAGAAAGATGAGAAAGTATTTTTTGGAAATTTATTTTCAAGATTCTGGGAATCACTGAGAAATAGGAGACTCTTGCGCCCTAAAGAAAAAAGGCCTCAAATGCCAGTATTGGCCCCTAATCCATCAACATTTCCATAGAAATCAAATCACTGGTGAGAGTTCTGTAGGAGAGAAACGGTGAACCTGGTTGGTTTGTTAAATCCTTTACCTGGTGACGTTTTATGGGTCAGTGATCTTCTAATGCCAAGGGCTTCCGTCACTTCTATAGCTTACACTGCGTCACATTCATATTCAAATGAGCTGACGTACATGCAGTCCACAATAAAGACCAGTCTGACAACTCTGGCCTATTTCCAAAACAACTTTCACAGGGGGAGACGCTGGGATAGAATCCTGGATGTGATAAATGAATGGATTCCTAACCAGATTTTCCCAGCATAGAATAGGTTTAGTATAGTTTACCACCGTGCAGCATAGAATAGGTTTAGTATAGTTTACCACCGTGCAGCATAGAATAGGTTTAGTATAGTTTACCACCGTGCAGCATAGGATAGGTTTAGTATAGTTTACCACTGTGCAGCATAGAATAGGTTTAGTATAGTTTACCACCGTGCAGCATAGAATAGGTTTAGTATAGTTTACCACCGTGCAGCATAGAATAGGTTTAGTATAGTTTACCACCGTCCAGCATAGAATAGGTTTAGTATAGTTTACCACCATGCAGCATAGAATAGGTTTAGTATAGTTTACCACCGTGCAGCATAGAATAGGTTTAGTATAGTTTACCACCGTCCAGCATAAAATAGAGTATAGGTTTAGGTTTAGTATAGTTTACCACCATGCAGCATAGAATAGGTTTAGTATAGTTTACCACCATGCAGCATAGAATAGGTTTAGTATAGTTTACCACCGTCCAGCATAGAATAGGTTTAGTATAGTTTACCACCGTGCAGCATAGAATAGGTTTAGTATAGTTTACCACCGTGCAGCATAGAATAGGTTTAGTATAGTTTACCACTGTGCAGCATAGAATAGGTTTAGTATAGTTTACCACCATGCAGCATAGAATAGGTTTAGTATAGTTTACCACCATCCAGCATAGAATAGGTTTAGTATAGTTTACCACCATGCAGCATAGAATAGGTTTAGTATAGTTTACCGTCCAGCATAGAATAGGTTTAGTATAGTTTACCACCATGCAGCATAGAATAGGTTTAGTATAGTTTACCACCATGCAGCATAGAATAGGTTTAGTATAGTTTACCACCATGCAGCATAGAATAGGTTTAGTATAGTTTACCACCATGCAGCATAGAATAGGTTTAGTATAGTTTACCACCATGCAGCATAGAATAGGTTTAGTATAGTTTACCACCATGCAGCATAGAATAGGTTTAGTATAGTTTACCACCGTGCAGCATAGAATAGGTTTAGTATAGTTTACCACCATGCAGTATAGAATAGGTTTAGTATAGTTTACCACCTTGCAGCATAGAATAGGTTTAGTATAGTTTACCACCATGCAGCATGCAGCATAGAATAGGTTTAGTATAGTTTACCACCGTGCAGCATAGAATAGGTTTAGTATAGTTTACCACCATGCAGTATAGAATAGGTTTAGTATAGTTTACCACTGTGCAGCATAGAATAGGTTTAGTATAGTTTACCACCGTCCAGCAGGTTTAGTATAGTTTACCACCGTGCAGCATAGAATAGGTTTAGTATAGTTTACCACCGTGCAGCATAGAATAGGTTTAGTATAGTTTACAGTCCAGCATAGAATAGGTTTAGTATAGTTTACCACCGTGCAGCATAGAATAGGTTTAGTATAGTTTACCACCATGCAGCATAGAATAGGTTTAGTATAGTTTACCACCATGCAGCATAGAATAGGTTTAGTATAGCTTACCACCGTGCAGCATAGAATAGGCTTAGTATAGTTTACCACCATGCAGCATAGAATAGGTTTAGTATAGTTTACCACCATGCAGCATAGAATAGGTTTAGTATAATTTACCACCATGCAGCATAGAATAGGTTTAGTATAGTTTACCACCATCCAGCAAAGAATGGGTTTAGTATAGTTTACCACCGTGCAGCATAGAATAGGTTTAGTAAGTTTACCACCATGCAGCATATAATAGGTTTATAGTTTACCACCACCATAGAATAGGCAGCATAGAATAGGTTTAGTATAGTTTACCACCATGCAGCATAGAATAGGTTTAGTATAGTTTACCACCATGCAGCATAGAATAGGTTTAGTATAGTTTACCACCATGCAGCATAGAATAGGTTTAGTATAGTTTACCACCATGCAGCATAGAATAGGTTTAGGTTACCACCATGCAGCATAGAATAGGTTTAGTATAGTTTACCACCATGCAGCATAGAATAGGTTTAGTATAGTTTACCACCATGCAGCATAGAATAGGTTTAGTATAGTTTACCACCATCCAGCATAGAATAGGTTTAGTATAGTTTACCACCGTCCAGCATAGAATAGGTTTAGTATAGTTTACCACCGTCCAGCATAGAATAGGTTTAGTATAGTTTACCACCCAGCATAGAATAGGTTTAGTATAGTTTACCACCATGCAGCATAGAATAGGTTTAGTATAGTTTACCACCATGCAGCATAGAATAGGTTTAATAGGTTAGAATAGGTTTAGTATAGTTTACCACCGTCCAGCATAGAATAGGTTTAGTATAGTTTACCACCATGCAGCATAGAATAGGTTTAGTATAGTTTACCACCATCCAGCAAAGAATGGGTTTAGTATAGTTTACCACCATGCAGCATAGAATAGGTTTAGTATAGTTTACCACCATGCAGCATAGAATAGGTTTAGTATAGTTTACCACCATGCAGCATAGAATAGGTTTAGTATAGTTTACCACCATCCAGCAAAGAATGGGTTTAGTATAGTTTACCACCATGCAGCATAGAATAGGTTTAGTATAGTTTACCACCATGCAGCATAGAATAGGTTTAGTATAGTTTACCACCATGCAGCATAGAATAGGTTTAGTATAGTTTACCACCGTGCAGCATAGAATAGGTTTAGTATAGTGCAGCATAGAATAGGTTTAGTATAGTTTACCACCATGCAGCATAGAATAGGTTTAGCATAGTTTACCACCATGCAGCACAGAATAGGTTTAGTATAGTTTACCACCATGCAGCATAGAATAGGTTTAGTATAGTTTACCACCATGCAGCATAGAATAGGTTTAGTATAGTTTACCACCGTGCAGCATAGAATAGAATAGGTTTAGTATAGTTTACCACCGTGCAGCATAGAATAGGTTTAGTATAGTTTATCCAGCATAGAATAGGTTTAGTATAGTTTCCAGTCCAGCATAGAATAGGTTTAGTATAGTTTACCACCGTGCAGCATAGAATAGGTTTAGTATAGTTTACCACCATCCAGCAGTATAGTTTACCACCATGCAGCATAGAATAGGTTTAGTATAGTTTACCACCATGCAGCATAGAATAGGTTTAGTATAGTTTACCACCGTCCAGCATAGAATAGGTTTAGTATAGTTTACCACCGTGCAGCATAGAATAGGTTTAGGTTTTGCAGCATAGAATAGGTTTAGTTTACCACCGTGCAGCATAGAATAGGTTTAGTATAGTTTACCACCATCCAGCATAGAATAGGTTTAGTATAGTTTACCACCGTGCAGCATAGAATAGGTTTAGTATAGTTTACCACCATCCAGCATAGAATAGGTTTAGTATAGTTTACCACCGTCCAGCATAGAATAGGTTTAGTATAGTTTACCACCGTGCAGCATAGAATAGGTTTAGTATAGTTTACCAACATGCAGCATAGAATAGGTTTAGTATAGTTTACCACCGTGCAGCATAGAATAGGTTTAGTATAGTTTACCACCATGCAGCATAGAATAGGTTTAGTATAGTTTACCACCGTGCAGCATAGAATAGGTTTAGTATAGTTTACCACCGTCCAGCATAGAATAGGTTTAGTATAGTTTACCACCATGCAGTATAGAATAGGTTTAGTATAGTTTACCACCGTGCAGCATAGAATAGGTTTAGTATAGTTTACCACCATGCAGCATAGAATAGGTCCAGCATAGAATAGGGTTTAGTGCAGTATAGAATAGGTTTAGTATAGTTTACCACCTTGCAGCATAGAAATAGGTTCAGTATAGTTTACCACCATGCAGCATAGAATAGGTTTAGTATAGTTTACCACCGTGCAGCATAGAATAGGTTTAGTATAGTTTACCACCATGCAGTATAGAATAGGTTTAGTATAGTTTACCACTGTGCAGCATAGAATAGGTTTAGTATAGTTTACCACCGTCCAGCATAGAATAGGTTTAGTATAGTTTACCACCATACAGCATAGAATAGGTTTAGTATAGTTTACCACCGTGCAGCATAGAATAGGTTTAGTATAGTTTACCACCATGCAGCATAGAATAGGTTTAGTATAGTTTACCACCATGCAGCATAGAATAGGTTTAGTATAGCTTACCACCGTGCAGCATAGAATAGGCTTAGTATAGTTTACCACCATGCAGCATAGAATAGGTTTAGTATAGTTTACCACCATGCAGCATAGAATAGGTTTAGTATAATTTACCACCATGCAGCATAGAATAGGTTTAGTATAGTTTACCACCATCCAGCAAAGAATGGGTTTAGTATAGTTTACCACCATGCAGCATATAATAGGTTTAGCATAGTTTACCACCATGCAGCATAGAATAGGTTTAGTATAGTTTACCACCATGCAGCATAGAATAGGTTTAGTATAGTTTACCACCATGCAGCATAGAATAGGTTTAGTATAGTTTACCACCATGCAGCATAGAATAGGTTTAGTATAGTTTACCACCATGCAGCATAGAATAGGTTTAGTATAGTTTACCACCATGCAGCATAGAATAGGTTTAGTATAGTTTACCACCATGCAGCATAGAATAGGTTTAGTATAGTTTACCACCATGCAGCATAGAATAGAGTATAGTTTTACCACCGTGCAGCATAGAATAGGTTTAGTATAGTTTACCACCATGCAGCATAGAATAGGTTTAGTATAGTTTACCACCATGCAGCATAGAATAGGTTTAGTATAGTTTACCACCATGCAGCATAGAATAGGTTTAGTATAGTTTACCACCATGCAGCATAGAATAGGTTTAGTATAGTTTACCACCATGCAGCATAGAATAGGTTTAGTATAGTTTACCACCATCCAGCAAAGAATGGGTTTAGTATAGTTTACCACCATGCAGCATAGAATAGGTTTAGTATAGTTTACCACCATGCAGCATAGAATAGGTTTAGTATAGTTTACCACCATGCAGCATAGAATAGGTTTAGTATAGTTTACCACCATGCAGCAAAGAATAGGTTTAGTATAGTTTACCACCATGCAGCATAGAATAGGTTTAGTATAGTTTACCACCATGCAGCATAGAATAGGTTTAGTATAGTTTACCACCATGCAGCATAGAATAGGTTTAGTATAGTTTACCACCGTGCAGCATAGAATAGGTTTAGTATAGTTTACCACCATGCAGCATAGAATAGGTTTAGCATAGTTTACCACCATGCAGCACAGAATAGGTTTAGTATAGTTTACCACCATGCAGCATAGAATAGGTTTAGTATAGTTTACCACCATGCAGCATAGAATAGGTTTAGTATAGTTTACCACCGTGCAGCATAGAATAGGTTTAGTATAGTTTACCACCGTGCAGCATAGAATAGGTTTAGTATAGTTTACCACCATCCAGCATAGAATAGGTTTAGTATAGTTTACCACCGTGCAGCATAGAATAGGTTTAGTATAGTTTACCACCATCCAGCATAGAATAGGTTTAGTATAGTTTACCACCGTCCAGCATAGAATAGGTTTAGTATAGTTTACCACCGTGCAGCATAGAATAGGTTTAGTATAGTTTACCACCATCCAGCATAGAATAGGTTTAGTATAGTTTACCACCGTCCAGCATAGAATAGGTTTAGTATAGTTTACCACCATGCAGCATAGAATAGGTTTAGTATAGTTTACCACCATGCAGCATAGAATAGGTTTAGTATAGTTTACCACCATGCAGCATAGAATAGGTTTAGTATAGTTTACCACCTTGCAGCATAGAATAGGTTTAGTATAGTTTACCACCGTGCAGCATAGAATAGGTTTAGTATAGTTTACCACCATGCAGCATAGAATAGGTTTAGTATAGTTTACCACCGTGCAGCATAGAATAGGTTTAGTATAGTTTACCACCGTGCAGCATAGAATAGGTTTAGTATAGTTTACCACCGTGCAGCATAGAATAGGTTTAGTATAGTTTACCACCATGCAGCATAGAATAGGTTTAGTATAGTTTACCACCGTCCAGCATAGAATAGGTTTAGTATAGTTTACCACCGTGCAGTATAGAATAGGTTTAGTATAGTTTACCACCGTCCAGCATAGAATAGGTTTAGTATAGTTTACCACCGTGCAGCATAGAATAGGTTTAGTATAGTTTACCACCATGCAGCATAGAATAGGTTTAGTATAGTTTACCACCATGCAGCATAGAATAGGTTTAGTATAGTTTACCACCGTGCAGCATAGAATAGGTTTAGTATAGTTTACCACCATGCAGCATAGAATAGGTTTAGTATAGTTTACCACCATGCAGCATAGAATAGGTTTAGTATAGTTTACCACCGTGCAGCATAGAATAGGTTTAGTATAGTTTACCACCGTCCAGCATAGAATAGGTTTAGTATAGTTTACCACCGTCCAGCATAGAATAGGTTTAGTATAGTTTACCACCGTCCAGCATAGAATAGGTTTAGTATAGTTTACCACCGTCCAGCATAGAATAGGTTTAGTATAGTTTACCACCATGCAGTATAGAATAGGTTTAGTATAGTTTACCACCATGCAGCATAGAATAGGTTTAGTACAGTTTACCACCGTCCAGCATAGAATAGGTTTAGTATAGTTTACCACCATGCAGCATAGAATAGGTTTAGTATAGTTTACCACCATCCAGCATAGAATAGGTTTAGTATAGTTTACCACCGTGCAGCATAGAATAGGTTTAGTATAGTTTACCACCATGCAGTATAGAATAGGTTTAGTATAGTTTACCACCTTGCAGCATAGAATAGGTTTAGTATAGTTTGCCACCGTGCAGCATAGAATAGGTTCAGTATAGTTTACCACCATGCAGCATAGAATAGGTTTAGTATAGTTTACCACCGTGCAGCATAGAATAGGTTTAGTATAGAATTTACCACCTGTGCAGCATAGAATAGGTTTAGTATAGTTTACCACCGTCCAGCATAGAATAGGTTTAGTATAGTTTACCACCATGCAGCATAGAATAGGTTTAGTATAGTTTACCACCATCCAGCATAGAATAGGTTTAGTATAGTTTACCACCGTGCAGCATAGAATAGGTTTAGTATAGTTTACCACCATGCAGCATAGAATAGGTTTAGTATAGTTTACCACCATGCAGCATAGAATAGGTTTAGTATAGTTTACCACCATGCAGCATAGAATAGGTTTAGTATAGTTTACCACCATGCAGCATAGAATAGGTTTAGTATAGTTTACCACCATGCAGCATAGAATAGGTTTAGTATAGTTTACCACCATGCAGCATAGAATAGGTTTAGTATAGTTTACCACCATGCAGCATAGAATAGGTTTAGTATAGTTTACCACCGTGCAGCATAGAATAGGTTTAGTATAGTTTACCACCGTGCAGCATAGAATAGGTTTAGTATAGTTTACCACCGTGCAGCATAGAATAGGTTTAGTATAGTTTACCACCGTGCAGCATAGAATAGGTTTAGTATAGTTTACCACCGTGCAGCATAGAATAGGTTTAGTATAGTTTACCACCGTCCAGCATAGAATAGGTTTAGTATAGTTTACCACCGTGCAGCATAGAATAGGTTCAGTATAGTTTACCACCATGCAGCATAGCATTGGTGTTGGTTATCTAAATTGGTGCACAAAGCATCTGAACACAAATCATTTTTTACCTACTTGGGATGGCCATAACATGTGTCCATAAAGTTAAATGTACTGCCTGTGACACTTCAAACTGATAACGTTGTTCTGTGGTCATGATTATGAATTGCCTTTTACCTACACAATAGTAGGATTATTATCAGGAAGAATAGAATGCACTCACACACACACACACACACACACACACACACACACACACACACACACACACACACTTACCTCATCCCAGGAGGCGGTCACGTTCACCAGCTCTACCTCAGTGGTGGTCAGGTTGTACTCTAATACTTTGTACTCCTCTTTACAGAGGTATTCCTACAGGACAGACAAAACAAGAGTTAAAACCACTAATGTATTACAAATAGAAACAGACAATAATATTATCTTGGCAACAACAAGTCAGCTCAATACGCGCACACGCATACACGCACACGCACACGCGCACACACACACACACACACACACACACACACACACACACAGTGGAGAACAAACAGTAGTGGCTGAAATACAAAAACGTGTTGTCCTACTGTAGTGCCTTGTGCAGTACTGGCTCACAGACAGAATATACAACATGTTCAGGAGATAGAGAGGACTCCCTGATAAGAATGACACAACAACAACTGTACTGTGACCCTAATATGGCCTTTTTGGCCGAGGACAACGTGTCTGTCTCTCTCTCTATTTCTTGATGGTCCTTATGGCAAGGCAGTATGAAGGGCATGTATGTGTCTTGGGGTGCAGTTGGTGTGGGTAGGGGGCTGTGTGTGTTTTGGATTCCAGATGTTGGACTGGAAAGATGACTCCATTACCTCAAACAGGTAGCTTCTACTTCCTCTTTGTGCGTGTGATTGAATGCCTCCATGCGTGTGTGTGGTTGCCTGTGTGTGTGTGTTATTATTATTTTGGTGATTGTTATTCAAAAATCTTATTCAAAAATATATAGCTCCATTATCTCTAAATACTTGATATCTGGTTTTAGTTGTTTAAGTTTACACTGTAAACACTTTACCATCCCGAAAATTATGAAAAAAATCAAATATGAAATAGCCGCTGCTAAATGAAAAAAGGGGAAACACTGATCCATGTGTCTGAACATGCAGTTGTGTTCATGTGCATGTATGTGTGTGTGTGTTTGTGCCAATTCCTATGAGTCTTCAGATACAGATACCGATTCTTCAGATACTGACAAAAAATCACCTAAACTGACATAACTGTAGGGGACACTGACATAGCCTTTAGGGACAATGACATAGCCTTCAGGGACAGTGCCATAACCTTCAGGGACAATGATATAGCCTTCAGGGACACTGACATAGCCTTCAGGGACAATGACATAGCCTTCAGGGACAGTGGCATAACCTTCAGGGACAATGATATAGCCTTCAGGGACAGTGCCATAGCCTTCAGGGACAGTTCCATAGCCTTCAGGGACAGTGCCATAACCTTCAGGGACAGTGCCATAACCTTCAGGGAAAAGTGCCATAACCTTCAGGGAAAAGTGCCATAGCCTTCAGGGACAGTGCCATAACCTTCAGGGACAATGATATAGCCTTCAGGGACACTGACATAGCCTTCAGGGACACTGACATAGCCTTCAGGGACAGTGCCATAACCTTCAGGGGCAGTGCCATAACCTTCAGGGACACTGACATAGCCTTCAGGGACACTGACATAGCCTTCAGGGACACTGACATAGCCTTCAGGGACACTGACATAGCCTTCAGGGACACTGACATAGCCTTCAGGGAAAAGTGCCATAGCCTTCAGGGACAGTGCCATAACCTTCAGGGAAAAGTGCCATAGCCTTCAGGGACACTGACATAGCCTTTAGGGACAATGACATAGCCTTCAGGGACAGTGCCATAACCTTCAGGGACAATGATATAGCCTTCAGGGACACTGACATAGCCTTCAGGGACAATGACATAGCCTTCAGGGACAGTGGCATAACCTTCAGGGACAATGATATAGCCTTCAGGGACAGTGCCATAGCCTTCAGGGACAGTTCCATAGCCTTCAGGGACAGTGCCATAACCTTCAGGGACAGTGCCATAACCTTCAGGGAAAAGTGCCATAACCTTCAGGGAAAAGTGCCATAGCCTTCAGGGACAGTGCCATAACCTTCAGGGACAATGATATAGCCTTCAGGGACACTGACATAGCCTTCAGGGACACTGACATAGCCTTCAGGGACAGTGCCATAACCTTCAGGGACAGTGCCATAACCTTCAGGGACACTGACATAGCCTTCAGGGACACTGACATAGCCTTCAGGGACACTGACATAGCCTTCAGGGACACTGACATAGCCTTCAGGGACAGTGCCATAGCCTTCAGGGACAGTTCCATAGCCTTCAGGGACAGTGCCATAACCTTCAGGGAAAAGTGCCATAGCCTTCAGGGACAGTGCCATAGCCTTCAGGGACACTGACATAGCCTTCAGGGACAGTGCCATAACATTCAGGGACAGTGCCATAACATTCAGGGACAGTGCCATAACCTTCAGGGACAGTGCCATAGCCTTCAGGGACACTGACATAGCCTTCAGGGACACTGACATAACATTCAGGGACAGTGCCATAACATTCAGGGACACTGACATAGCCTTCAGGGACACTGACATAACATTCAGGGACAGTGCCATAACATTCAGGGACAGTGCCATAACCGCCAGGGACAGTGACATAACATTCAGGGACAGTGCCATAACCGCCAGGGACAGTGCCATAACATTCAGAGACAGTGCCATAACCTTCAGGGACAGTGCCATAACCTTCAGGGACAGTTCCATAGCCTTCAGGGACACTGACATAGCCTTCAGGGACAGTGCCATAACATTCAGGGACAGTGCCATAGCCTTCAGGGACACTGACATAGCCTTCAGGGACAGTGCCATAACCTTCAGGGAAAAGTGCCATAGCCTTCAGGGACAGTGCCATAGCCTTCAGGGACACTGACATAGCCTTCAGGGACACTGACATAGCCTTCAGGGACAGTGCCATAACATTCAGGGACAGTGCCATAACATTCAGGGACAGTGCCATAACCGTCAGGGACAGTGCCATAACCTTCAGGGACAGTGCCATAACCTTCAGGGACAGTGCCATAACCTTCAGGGACAGTGCCATAGCCTTCAGGGACACTGACATAACCTTCAGGGACACTGACATAGCCTTCAGGGACACTGACATAACATTCAGGGACACTGACATAGCCTTCAGGGACACTGACATAGCCTTCAGGGACAGTGCCATAACCTTCAGGGACAGTGCCATAACCTTCAGGGACACTGACATAGCCTTCAGGGACACTGACATAGCCTTCAGGGACACTGACATAGCCTTCAGGGACACTGACATAGCCTTCAGGGAAAAGTGCCATAGCCTTCAGGGACAGTGCCATAACCTTCAGGGAAAAGTGCCATAGCCTTCAGGGACAGTGCCATAGCCTTCAGGGACAGTTCCATAGCCTTCAGGGACAGTGCCATAACCTTCAGGGAAAAGTGCCATAGCCTTCAGGGACAGTGCCATAGCCTTCAGGGACACTGACATAGCCTTCAGGGACACTGACATAGCCTTCAGGGACAGTGCCATAACATTCAGGGACAGTGCCATAACATTCAGGGACAGTGCCATAACCTTCAGGGACAGTGCCATAGCCTTCAGGGACACTGACATAGCCTTCAGGGACACTGACATAACATTCAGGGACAGTGCCATAACATTCAGGGACACTGACATAGCCTTCAGGGACACTGACATAACATTCAGGGACAGTGCCATAACATTCAGGGACAGTGCCATAACCGCCAGGGACAGTGACATAACATTCAGGGACAGTGCCATAACCGCCAGGGACAGTGCCATAACATTCAGAGACAGTGCCATAACCTTCAGGGACAGTGCCATAACCTTCAGGGACAGTTCCATAGCCTTCAGGGACACTGACATAGCCTTCAGGGACAGTGCCATAACATTCAGGGACAGTGCCATAGCCTTCAGGGACAGTGCCATAGCCTTCAGGGACACTGACATAGCCTTCAGGGACACTGACATAGCCTTCAGGGACAGTGCCATAACATTCAGGGACAGTGCCATAACATTCAGGGACAGTGCCATAACCGTCAGGGACAGTGCCATAACCTTCAGGGACAGTGCCATAACCTTCAGGGACAGTGCCATAACCTTCAGGGACAGTGCCATAGCCTTCAGGGACACTGACATAACCTTCAGGGACACTGACATAGCCTTCAGGGACACTGACATAACATTCAGGGACAGTGCCATAACATTCAGGGACAGTGCCATAACCGTCAGGGACAGTGCCATAACCTTCAGGGACAGTGCCATAACCTTCAGGGACAGTGCCATAACCTTCAGGGACAGTGCCATAGCCTTCAGGGACAGTTCCATAGCCTTCGGGGACACTGACATAGCCTTCAGGGACAGTGCCATAACATTCAGGGACAGTGCCATAGCCTTCAGGGACACTGACATAGCCTTCAGGGACAGTGCCATAACATTCAGGGACAGTGCCATAGCCTTCAGGAACAGTGCCATAACCGTCAGGGACAGTGCCATAACCTTCAGGGACAGTGCCATAGCCTTCAGGGACACTGACATAGCCTTCAGGGACACTGACATAGCCTTCAGGGACAGTGCCATAACATTCAGGGACAGTGCCATAACCGTCAGGGACAGTGCCATAACCTTCAGGGAGAGTGCCATAACCGTCGGGGACACTGACATAACCTTCAGGAACAGTGCCATAACCGTCAGGGACAGTGCCATAACCTTCAGGGAGAGTGCCATAACCTTCAGGGACAGTGCCATAGCCTTCAGGGACACTGACATAGCCTTCAGGGACACTGACATAGCCTTCAGGGACAGTGCCATAACATTCAGGGACAGTGCCATAACCGTCAGGGACAGTGCCATAACCTTCAGGGACAGTGCCATAGCCTTCAGGGAAAAGTGCCATAGCCTTCAGGGACAGTGACATAACCTTCAGGGATGCTGATATAGCCTTCAGGGACACTGACATAACCTTCAGGGACACTGACATAGCCTTCAGGGACAGTGCCATAACATTCAGGGACAATGACATAGCCTTCAGGGACAGTGCCATAACCTTCAGGGACAATGATATAGCCTTCAGGGACAGTGCCATAGTCTTCAGGGACAGTTCCATAGCCTTCAGGGACACTGACATAGCCTTCAGGGACAATGATATAGCCTTCAGGGACAGTGCCATAACATTCAGAGACAGTGCCATAGCCTTCAGGGACAGTGACATAACCTTCAGGGACAGTGCCATAACATTCAGGGACACTGACATAACCTTCGGGGACACTGACAAAACAAGAGTTGACAATGACAAAAACAGAGTTATCATCAACCTCTGTTAACAAGCACTCATTTCCCCTCCACCTCCTCAAGTCTGTACATTCCACATGCAAATTTATATACATTATATACAGACTACAACATGCCTACAACATGTGCTTCTCCAACCCAACTCCCAACTATTACAGCCCTCTCTCTACTGGACTCTACCAAAGTTAAATTCCCACTTCGACGGTGACCCAATGTTCCAGCGTACTGTACCGCATCTGAATGGAACGTTGAAACCCCATCCATCCCTCACACCTCCCCCTGTCCTCCCTCCATCCTCCCCCCCCCATCTGTCTTTTCCTCCCATGCCCAAGTATACATAACCGCCTCACCTCTATCTTTGTGACCAGCGCCAGGGTGTCGTACCACATCTGTATGGAGCCAGGCAGCTGTCTGGTGAGGGTCATACGGAGCACCATGAGGTAAGAGGCTGTGGTGAAGATACTTCTCAGGATGATGCCCTGGAAAGACCATTCAGATTGTATGTGATTCATCCCCAAGAGAAGTATTTCACAGATGTTTTACCTCATATTCATTATATCCACCACAATACTGGTGTCTACGTGTGAAACAGATAAGAAAAGGTATTTTATTAATCCCCAAGGGGAAAATAATTTGTCATACTTTGTCAACAATAAAAAACACAAAACAAATACTCACAACATAAAAAACATCACAAGTCAATTATATTTTAAATAAATATATATAGACCAGTGGGGAAAGTACCTTGCTGAGGGCGTGGGGCACGATAGCTGACACAATGACCAGGATGGCAGAGAAGAAGTAGGAGGCACTGTAGAAGTACCGCAGAGAACCAATCTTCCTCGTCAGCGTCATCTCATCCCTGGGAGGGGAGGGAGAGGAGAGGGGGGGGGGACAAACAGCCACAGGGAAATCTAATTATGGATTTAGCCCCACATTCTCCCAAATCAGACAGGGATTAAACATTGAACATTGGCAATTTACTCAAGGACTGTATAACCAAAAAACATAATGCATCAAGGATAGAGCTCTCCATTGATTAACTGGACTTCACAATGCAGGATTGTTGCTCTGATTGGCTTTGTTTGTGAAAGTCATGTGTCATGATCATAGAGTGCAATTAATGCTTCCTTTGAGCTTTGAATCATATTTAAAGGAATTGAAGCAAAATTATCTTGATGGGAATCTCATTAATGAGAGTCACAGATCATCTATCCAAACTAACAGTTTTTAGTTCCAAGAAGATCTTAGATAGATAAGTACCTGTTGCTAACATGACTTTTCACGTCAGAGTATTACAACAGAGTCAAAGCATGACCACTTTCCCTATAGCTCTGGGATTGTTGCCTTGGACATTTAAGCAATAAGGCACGGGGGGGGGGGGGGGGGGGTGTATGGCCAATATACCACGGCTAAGGGCTGTTACTTAGGCACGACGCATCGTGGAGTGCCTGGATACAGCCATTAGCCGAGGTATATACCATATACCAAAAACCCCTGAGGTGCCTTATTGCTTTTATAAACTGGTTACTAAGTCATTAGAGCAGTAAAAATAAATGTTTTGTCATACCCATGGTATACGGTCTGATATACCATGGCTGTCAGCCAATCAGCATTCAGGGCTGGAACCACCAAATGCTTGTAAGATCACTTGTCTCTGTTTATGTACAGTATTCGGTTATAGTTAGGTCATGGAGTGTTTTGTGTGTGTCTTACTGTCTGATGTTCTTGATGATGGTCTCCATCACCTCCTCCCAGCCGTAGGCCTTCACTGAGTGGATGTTCTCTACGATCTCTGAGGTCAGAGCCAGACGCCTGCTGATTAACCCTGCTCTTTTCTGCCTGATCATAGGACCCCCCCAAACACACACACACACACACACACAAAATAAGAGACACACACCATATTGATACAATTAATGAGACTTTTCAACTTCAGAGAGATGGCTGAGAACATAAACATGAAGACTTAACAGGTTTGGATGTTAATTAACAAGATTTATTTCTGGATCAAAAGAGTTTTGTATGGAACAGTGAAAGTTGTGCCCATCTGAATAGGCAGTTATTCCTACTTTGTTGACATTTCTCAGGGGCACAGGCCATGCCGTTCTGTTCTATGTGGGTAAGATGAGATCAGTGGTGGAGATCAGAGATACCTGTCCTGTACAGACCCATCTAGAGTGCACAGTGTGTGTGTGTGTGTGTGTGTGTGTGTGTGTGTGTGTGTGTGTGTGTGTGTGTGTGTGTGTGTGTGTGTGTGTGTGTGTGTGTGTGTGTGTGTGTGTGTGTGAGTGCATTCTATTCTTTTGACCAGCCAGTACCCACCTGTGAGGCCCCATCTTCTGAGAGAGGCAAGCCTGTATGATGCCCAGCAGGGTGAGGGCAGCCAGGGCACAGAAACCATTCACCTCGATCAGCTCCCAGATCAACCCCACACACAGGATGCACTGCAGAGGGGTGATCCACACAAAGTGGGCCAGGCCAAGACTCTGCAACACACATCCACATGAATGTATGAAGAGAAGAAACACGCAGTAACATTTATATGTACACAGAACACACTCACACAAACACAAGCACAACAAAAATATATATGTAACGACAAATCTACAATACATATTTTACACCATGGGTCTTCAACCCTCCCAGGCAAATCGGCACCCCAGGGACCCCGTAATACATTAGCAAAAAAACTTTTTGTTGTTGTTGTTTTACAATCAGGTGAATGATAATGGCAAAGAGAAGTAATCAACATTTTAAAATAGTAGTTAATAATAGTTTTTCAGAATTTTGACCTCCCCACATTATAATTGGAAGAGGAAGTGTAAACTCTTATATAGCCTATTAGCTAGAAAGGTGACTCCAAACACATTTTCACTAAAAGAAGCTGTTACGCCGGTCAAACAAAGGTTAGCCATGTGTTGGCAAAAATGTATGTCCAATTCAGGAAAGCTCACCAGCAGCCAGCGGCACTTGCCACACTGGTCAACTATTCGCAGGTGCTTTTTCTAAGCCTATGTGAGATACCTCAGTGAATGTGATTAACTCCAGTGAGTTTAATTAACTCCAGTGAGTGTAATTATCTCCAGTAAGTGTAATTAGCTCTAGTGAGTGTAATTAGCTCAATATTAGAAGTTGAGAAATAAAGTTGACATCATGAGAGAAAATATTCTCCTATTTTCTACTCTAGGTATGTAATTACAATTTTGTTTATTCTGTTGCTGTTAGTGATATTCATGAAATAATGAAATAATAAAATAAATCATTGACATAATTTGAGTCAATTGGAGGTGTACCTGTGGATGTATTTCAAGGCCTATCTTCAAACTCTCTGCCTCTTTGTTGGACATCATGGTAAATTCACAAGAAATCAGCCAAGACCTCAGAAAAAAAATAGTAGACCACCAGTCTAGTTCATCCTTGGGAGCAATTTTCAAACACCTGAAGGTACCACATTCATCTGTACAAACAATAGTACTCAAATATAAACACCATGGGACCACGTAGCTGTCATACCGCTCAGGAAGGAGACACATTCTGTCTCCTAGAGATGAACGTGCTTTGGTGTGAAAAGTCCCAGAATAACAGAACAACAGCAAAGGATCTTGTGAAGATGCTGGAGGAAACAGGCACAAAAGTATCTATATCCACAGTAAAACGAGTCCTATATCGACATAACCTGAAAGGCCACTCAGCAAGGAAGAAGCCACTGCTCCAAAACTGCCATAAAAAAGCCAGACCACGGTTTGCAACTGCACATGGGGACAAAGATCGTACTTTTGGGAGAAATGTCCTCTGGTCTGATGAAACAAAATTAGAACTGTTTGGCATAATGACCATCTTTATGTTTGGAGGAAAAAGGAGGAGGCTTGCAAACCAAAGAAAGTACAGTTGAAATCGGAAGTTTACATACACCTTAGCCAAATACATTTAAACTCAGTTTTTCCACAATTCCTGACATTTAATCCTAGTAAAAATTCCCTGTTTTAGGTGAGATAGGATTACCACTTTATTTTAAGAATGCGAAATGTCAGAACAATAGTAGAGAGAATGATTTATTTCAGTTTTTATGTCTTTCGTCCCATTCCCAGTGGGTCAGAAGTTTACATACACTCAATTAGTATTCAGTAGCATTGCCTTTAAATTGTTTAACTTGGGTCAAACGTTTCGGTTAGCCTTCCACAAGCTTCCCACAATAAATTGGGTGAATTTTGGCTCATTCCTCCTGACAGAGCTGGTGTAACTGAGTCAGGTTTGTAGGCCTCCTTGCTCACACATGCTTTTTCAGTTCTGCTCACAAATGTTCTGTAGGATTGAGGTCAGGGCTTTGTGATGGCCACTCCAATACCTTGACTTTGTTGTCCTTAAGCCATTTTGCCACAACTTTGGAAGTATGCTTGGGGTCATTGTCATTTTGGAAGACCCATTTTAAGACCAAGATTTAACTTCCTGACTGATGTCTTGAGATGTTGCTTCAATATATCTACATCATTTTCCTCCCTCATGATGCCATCTATTTTGTGAAGTGCACCAGTCCCTCCTACAGCAAAGCACCCCCACAACATGATGCTGCCACCCCCATGCTTCACGGTTGGGATGGTGTTCTTCGGTTTGCAAGCCTCCTTGACAGTACATGTAAGAGCAAAACCCAAGCCATGAGGTCAAAGGAAAACTCCGTAGAGCTCCGAGACAATATTGTATGGAGTCACAGATCTAGGGAAGGGTACCAAAAAAATTCTGCAGCATTGAAGGTCCCCAAGAACACAGTGGCCTCCATAATTATTAAATGGAAGAAGTTTGGAACCACCAAGACTATTCCTAGAGCTGGCCGCCTGGCCAAACTGAGCAATCGGGGGAGAAGGGTGTTGGTCAGGGAGGTGACCGAGGACTCGATGGTCACTCTGACGGAGCTCCAGAGTTCCTCTGTGGAGATGGGAGAACCTTCCAGGAGAACAACCATCTCTGCAGCACTCCACCAATCAGGCCTTTATGGTAGAGTGGCCAGACGGATGCCACTCCTCAGTAAAAGGCACATGACAGCCCACTTGGAGTTTGCCAAAAAGCACCTAAAGGACTCTCAGACCATGAGAAACAAGATTATCTGGTCTGATGAAACCAATATTGAACTCTTTGGCCTGAATGCCAAGCGTCATGTCTGGAGGAAACCTGGCACCATCCCTACGATGAAGCATGGTGGTGACAGCATCATGCTGTGGGGATGTTTTTCAGCAGCAGGTAGTGGGAAACAAAGCAAGATCAAGGGAAAGATGAACCGAGCAAAGTACAGAGAGATCTTTGATGAAAACCTGCTCCAGAGCGCTCAGGACCTCAGAATGGGGTGAAGGTTCACGATCCAACAGGACAACTGCCTTTCTAAAGTCTTCGAAAGCCAAGTGAACAAACAGATCACCGACCATCTCGAATCCCACCGTACCTATATGCAATCCAGTTTCTGAGCTGGTCACAGGTGTACCTCATCCATGCTCAAGGTCCTAAACGATAACATAACCACCATCAATAAAAAACAGTACTGTGCAGCCGTCTTCATCGACCTGGCCAAGGCTTTCGACTCTGTCAATCACTGCATTCTTATTGGCAGACTCAACAGCCTTGGTTTCACTAATGACTGCCTCGCTTGGTTCACTAACTACTTCTCAGATAGAGTTCAGTGTGTCAAATCGGAGGTCCTGTTGTCCGGACCTCTGGCAGTCTCTATCATGGTGCCACAGGGTTCAATTCTCAGGCCGACTCTTTTCTCTGTATATATCAATGATGTCGCTCTTGCGGCGGGTGATTCTTTGATCCACCTCTACGCAGACGACACCATACTGTATACATCTGGCCCTTCATTGGACACTGTGTTACCAAACCTCCAAACGAGCTTCGATGCCATACAACACTCCTTCAGTGGCCTCCAACTGCTCTTAAATGCTAGTAAAACTAAATGCATGCTCTTCAACCGATCGTTGCCCGCACCTGCCCGCCATCGTAGCATCACTACTCTGGACAGTTCTGACTTAGAATATGTGGACAACTATAGATACCTAGGTGTCTGGCTAGACTGTAAGACTCATATTAAGCATCTCCAATACAAAATTAAATCTAGAATCAGCTTCCTATTTCGCAACAAAGCCTCCTTCACTCATGCTGCTAAACATACCCTCGTAAAACTGACTATCCTGCCAATCCTTGACTTCGGCGATATCATTTACAAAATAGTCTCCAACACTCTACTCAGCAAATTGGATGCACTCTATCACAATGCCATCCGTTTTGTCACCAAAGCCCCATATACTACCCACCATTGCGACCTGTATGCTACATATTTTCCGCCAAACCCACTGCCTCCAGGTCATCTACAAGTCTCTGCTAGGTAAAGCCCCGCCTTATCTCAGCTCACTGGTCACCATAGCAACACCCACCCATAGCATTCTCGCTCCAGCAGGTACATTTCACTGGTCATCCCCAAAGCCAAATCCTCATGTGGCCGCCTTTCCTTCCAGTTCTCTGCTGCCAATGACTGGGAACGAACTGCAAAAATCACTGAAGTTGGAGATTTATATCTCCCTCACTAACTTCAAGTATTGGCTGTCGGAGCAGCTTACCGATCGCTGCAGCTGTACACAGCCCATCTGTAAATAGCCCATCCAACCTACTACCTACCTCATCCCAATATTAAAAAAAAAAAAAAATTCTGTTCTTTTGCAAACCAGTATTTCTACTTGCACATCTTCATATCTATAACTCCAGTGTTATTTGCTCAATTGTAATTACTTCGCCACTATGGCCTATTTATTGCCTTTCCTCCTTACTTAAACAATGACCCTAAGCACACTGCCAAGACAAAACACAGGAGTGGTTTCGGGACAAGTCTCTGAATGTCCTTGAGTGGCCCAGCCAGAGCCCAGACTTGAACCCGATCAGACATCTCTGGAGAGACCTGAAAATAGCTGTTCAGTGATGCTCCCCATCCAAGCTGACAGAGCTTGAGAGGATCTGGAGAGAAAAATGTGAGAAACTCCCCAAATACAGGTGTGCGAAGCTCGTAGTGTCACACCCAAGAAGACCCGAGACTGTAATCGCTGCCAAAGGTACTGAGTAAAGGGTCTGAATACTTATGTAAATGTAATATTTCAGTTGTTTATTTTTTATACATTTGAAAAAATGTCTGAAAACCTGTTTTTGGTATGTGATTATGGGGTATTGTGTGTAGATTTAATCAATTTTAGAATAAGGCTGTAACATAAATAAATGTGGAAAAGGTGAAGTGGTCTGAATACTTTCTGAATGCATAATAACTGAATCATAATTCATAAACATAGTTTCTCAAAACAGATTGTTAGCATTAAAGGGACATTTCTAAAATGTTCAACTTCATATTCATCATCTCCAGCACCACCCCAACATCAACATATGTGAAAATGGCATGTTTCTATGTTTTGTCATAAACAAGTATTTCCAATGATATCATCAACCAATTAGTAGGACATTAGTAGGTAATGCCTACTCATAATTGGTTAAAATCACACGATGGTGTCATTGGAAACACTTATCTTCCCCTATCTTCTTTACTACAAAACATAGAAATGCGCAATTTTCACATACTGTACAAATCCAATCAAATCTATTTTTATTGGTCACATACATATATTTAGCAGATGTTATTGCAGGTGTAGCGAAATGCTTGTATATTTTTCTGGCTGTATGTAATAACACAAAAAATGTTCTGGGCTAATAATGTAAGAAATAACACAAAAAAATAAATACTGCAAAGTTGCTTTGGAGGTAGAAGCAGAGCTGCCATGTCTGTAGACGCCATATTGAGTGAAGGAGATTTTTTAATTTTATTTTTTATTTCACCTTTATTTAACCAGGTAGGCTAGTTGAGAACAAGTTCTCATTTGCAACTGCGAGATGATCGAGGGTGAACAAGCAACACTTCAGGTATTTTGTCTTTGTACTTTGAGCTTATTGCTTGGACTTGGGGGTCAATTAATGTTATTGCTGGTATGCAAGTTTTAATGTCTTATGTATTTTTGTCTGTTTTCCTCCTTTCCAGCTTTAATTGTCTGGAGCCTGGTGTTGTTGTAGCCAAGGAGCTTTCACTCAGATGGAACCAGGTTTCAGCTGCTGTGCAATGTTGACGTCCTTCCTCCCAGAGATGTGAAATCATCCCCTGGGCTGGACACAACCCGACTTTTGAAATGAAAAGGCGATGGACATTACATGTCCTGCTCCAAATGGCAGGACAGAAACATGCTCTATGGCTAGATTCCTTTTTTCATATCGTAACATGACCTGAACCAAAGTTACTCAAAGGATCTGATGATCAAATCAAATCAAAGTTTATTTGTCATGTGTGCCAAATACAACAGGTGTAGACTTTACAGTGAAATGCTTACTTACAGGCTTTAACCAATAGTGCAAAAAATGTATTAGGTGAACAATAGGTAAGTAAAGAAATAAAACAACAGTAAAAAGACTGAAAAATAACAGTAGGGAGGGTATATACAGTAGCGAGGCTATAAAAGTAGCGAGGCTACCTACAGACACAGGTTAGTCAGGCTGATTGAGGTAGTATGTAGGGTGGGGCAAAAAAGTATTTAGTCAGAGAGCATTTGGATGATCCAGAAGAAGATTGGGAGAATGTCATATGGTCAGATGAAACCAAAATATAACTTTTTGGTAAAAACTCAACTCGTCGTGTTTGGAGGACAAATAATGCTGAGTTGCATCCAAAGAACACCATACCTACTGTGAAGCATGGGGGTGGAAACATCATGCTTTGGGGCTGTTTTTCTTCAAAGGGACCAGGACGACTGATCCGTGTAAAGAAAATAATGAATGGGGCCATGTATCATGAGATTTTGAGTGAAAACCTCCTTCCATCAGCAAGGGCATTGAAGATGAAAAGTGGCTGGGTCTTTCAGCATGACAATGATCCCAAATACACCGCCCGGGCAACGAAGGAAGAAGTAAGAAGCATTTCAAGGTCCTGGAGTGGCCTAGCCAGTCTCCAGATCTCAACCCCATAGAAAATCTTTGGAGGGAGTTGAAAGTCCGTGTTGCCCAGCAACAGCCCCCAAAAATAACTGCTCTAGAGGAGATCTGAATGGAGGAATGGGCCAAAATACCAGCAACAGTGTGTGAAAACCTTGTGAAGACTTACAGAAAACGTTTGACCTCTGCCATTGCCAACAAAGGGTATATAACAAAGTATTGAGATAAACTTTTGTTATTGACCAAATACTTATTTTCTACCATAATTTGCAAATAAATTCATAAAAAATCCTACAATGTGATTTTCTGGATTTTTTTCTCTCATTTTGTCTGTCATAGTTGAAGTGTACCTATGATGAAAATTACAGGCCTCTCTCATCTTTTTAAGTGGGAGAACTTGCACAATTGGTGGCTGACTAAATACTTTTTTGCCGCACTGTACTTGTCTTGTAGATATGGTTAAAGTGACTATGCATATATGATGAACAGAGAGTAGCAGTAGCGTAAAAGAGGGATTGGCGGGTGGAGGGTGGCGGGACACAATGCAGATAGCCCGGTTAGCCAATGTGCGGAAGCACTGGTATTGAGGTAGTATGTACATGAATGTATAGTTAAAGTGACTATGCATATATGATAAACAGAGAGTAGCAGCAGCGTAAAAGAGGGGTTGGGGGGGGAACACAATGCAAATAGTCCGGGTACCCATTTGTTTACCAGTTCAGGAGTCTTATGGCCTGGGGTAAAAAACTGTTGAGAAGACATTTTGTCCTAGACTTGGCACTCCGGTTCCGCTTGCCATGCGGTAGTAGAGAAAACAGTCTATGACTGGGATGGCTGGGGTCTTTGACCATTTTTAGGGCCTTCCTCTGACACCGCCTGGTGTAGAGGTCCTGGATGGCAGGCAGGTTAGCCGCAGTGATGTACTGGGCCGTACGCACTACCCTCTGTAGTGCCTTGCGGTTGGAGGCAGAGCAACGCCATCAACCAGGAGTTGATGCAACCGGTCAGGATGCTCTCGATGTTGCAGCTGTAGAACCTTTTGAGGATCTCAGGACCCATACCAAATCTTTTTAGTTTCCTGAGGGGGAATAGGCTTTGTCGTGCCCTCTTCACGACTGTCTTGGTGTGTTTGGACCATTCTAGTTTGTTTTGATGTGGACACCAAGGAACTTGAAGCTCTCAACCTGCTTCACTACAGCCCCGCCGATAAGAATGGGTGCGTGCTCGGTCCTCCTTTTCCTGTAGTCCACAATCATCTCCTTAGTCTTGGTTATGTTGAGGGATAGGTTGTTATTCTGGCACCACCCGGCCAGGTCGCTGACCTCCTCCCTATAGGCTGTATCGTTGTTGTCAGTGATCAGGCCTACCACTGTTGTGTCATCTGCAAACTTAATGATGGTGTTGGAGTCGTGCCTGGCCATGCAATCATGGGTGAACAGGGAGTACAGGAGGGGACTGAGCACGCACCCCTGGGGAGCTCCAGTGTTGAGGATCAGTGGGGCAGATGTGTTGCTACCTACCCTCACCACCTGGGGGCGGCCCGTCAGGAAGTCCAGGATCCAGTTGCAGAGGGAGGTGTTTAGTCCCAGGATCCTTAGCTTAATGATGAGCTTTGAGGGTACTATGATGTTGAACGTTGAGCTGTAGTCAATGAATAGCATTCTCACATAAGTGTTCCTTTTTTCCAGGTGGGAAAGGGCAGTGTGGAGTGCAATAGAGATTGCATAATCTGTTTGGGTGGTATGCAAATTGGAGTGGGTCTAGAGTTTCTGGGATAATGGTGTTGATGTGAGCGATTACCAGCCTTTCAAAGGGTCTGTAGTCATTTAGGCAGGTTGCCTTTGTGTCCTTGGGCACAGAGACTATGGTGGTCTGCTTGAAACATGTTGGTATTACAGACTCAATCTGGGACATGTTGAAAATGTCAGTGAAGACACCTGCCAGTTGGTCAGCACATGCCCGGAGCACACGTCCTGGTAATCCGTCTGGCCCTGCATGATCACACAGCATGATCACACAGTCGTCCGGAACTGCTGATGCTCTCATGCATGCCTCAGTGTTGCTTGTCTCAAAGCGAGCATAGAAGTGATTTAGCTTGTCTGGTAGGCTTGTGTCACTGAGCAGCTCGCGGCTGTGCTTCCATTTGTAGTCTGTAAAAATTTGCAAGCCCTGCCACATAAGACGAGTGTTGGAGCCGGTGTAGTATGAATCAATTTTAGCCCTGTATTGACGCTTTGCCTGTTTTATAGTTCGTCGCAGGGCATAGCAGGATTTCTTGTAAGCTTCCGGGTTAGAGTCCTGCACCTTGAAAGTGGCAGCTCTACCCTTTAGCTCAGTGCGAATGTTGCCTGCAATCCATGGCTTCTGGTTGGGATATGTACGTACAGCCACTGTGGGGACGACGTCTTCGATGCACTTATTGATAAAGCCAGTGACTGATGTGGTGTACTCCTCAGTGCCATCGGAAGAATCCCGGAACATGTTCCAGCCTGTGATAGCAAAACAGTCCTGTAGTTTAGCATCTGCTTCATCTGACCACTTTTTTATAGACCGAGTCACCCGTGCTTCCTGCTTTAATTTTAGCTTGTAGGCAGGAATCAGGAGGGTAGAATTGTGGTCGGATTTACCAAATTGAGGGCGAGGGAGAGCTTTGTATGCGTCTCTGTGTGTGGAGTACAGGTGATCTAGAATTTTTCCCCCTCTGGTTGCACATTTAACATGTTGATAGAAATTTGGTAGTTCTGATTTAAGTTTTCCTGCATTAAAGTCTCCGGCCACTAGGAGCGCCGCCTCTGGGTGAGTGGTTTCCTGTTTGCTTATTTCCTTATACAGCTGTCTGAGTGCGGTCTTAGTGCCAGCATCTGTCTGTGGTGGTAAATAAACAACCACGAAAAGTATAGCTGAAAACTCTCTAGGCAAGTAGTGTGGCCTGCAATTTATCACAATATACTCTACTTCAGGCGAGCAAAATCTAGAGTCTTCCTTAGATTTCGTGCATCAGCTGTGTTTACAAATATGCACAGACCGCCCACCCTCGTCTTACCGGAGTGTGCTGTTCTATCTTGCTGGTGCAGTGTATATCCTGCTAGCTGAATATCCATGTCATCATTCAGCCACGATTCCGTGAAACATAGGATATTACAGTTTTTGATGTCCCATTGATAGGTAATATTCGTGATCGTACCTCGTCTAATTTATTGTCCAATGATTGCACGTTGGCGAGTAACGGTAACGGCAGCTTTCCCACTCACCTTCTGCGGGTCCTCACGAGACATCCGGCTCTTTGTCCTCTATAGCTGCGTCGCTTCCTCTTGCAAATAACGGGGATGTCGGCCCTGTCGGGTGTTTGGAGAATGTCCTGTGCGTCCTGCTTGTTGTAGAAAAAAATCTTCGTCCAATCTGAGGTGAGTGATCGCTGTCCTGATATCAGAACCTCTTTTTTTACCGTAAGATATGGTTGCAGAAACATTATGTTCAAAATAAGTTAAGAATACATAATAGCACAATTGGTTGGGCGCCTGTAAAACTGCTGCCATTTCTTCCGGCACCATTTGAACTATATAGGCCTAGGTCTAGATATTTTTTTTTACCTAAGCCTTTATGTGTTTGACATTTGTCCTAATTGTAGGCTACTACAATTTTTTAAACACTACCTCACTGCTTTAGCACGTGGCCACATTCACATGTGTTTCAATATGAATTATTTAAGAGACGGGTGGGTCTAAGGCTTTAGAGGGTGTAAATGATGCTAAATGGGCATAAACAAAGAACATCACTGTAGCTGATCAATGTGAAGGTTATCTTTATTATACAACCATTTTTGGTTTGGCTAATCTGGGAACCTGGTGAAATAATGTTCAGAGAATCGATGTTGGCAATTTGGTGAAATGATTCCTTTTCTAAATATTCAGTATGATTCCCAAGGATTGATGTAGAGCAAGTGTGAAAATCTAAACGTTCGAATGCCTTTTTCTTCTAAATTGGATTATAAATTGCTCAACTTTGAAGGCAGCATTACTTCCCCATGTTTCCTCTAACTACAGTGTATGATACGCCATTTTGAAGATCTGAGTCTGTACCTTTATCCAATGTAAAAAAACACCATTTCAAATTGTAGGACATAAGACTGAAAAGAGACAGTGGATCACATATGTTGATGTTGGGGTGGTGCTGGAGATGATGAATATGAAGTTGAATAAAACAATACAATCTAGCTGGCCTGCTCACATGTGAGATTTGTTTCAGAGTGCCCGAAGTGTTAACCGTCTTCTCCTTTATCCAAAAAGCCTAGATTGGAGGGCTTGGCAATGTAAACTCCTGCTAGTTCGTAGAGATAGCTTTGGGCTAAGCCACAAGAGAGGAGAAGAGAGAGCTTGGGAACAAGTGAGAGTTTGAGGCCACATCCAATCCAGGTGATAATTGCCTAGGAGCAGGTAGCAGAGTGTATTGACATTCAACACCCCTGCTCTAGGACTCCTAACGTTCAGCCTTCACTAGCCTAGCTACGGCTAAATTACACACCCCTCTCATCCCATGTTGGCTTGACAAACGGCTGGCTTCACTTGTTTTCTGCCACTGAGCACTGACATAAGACTCATGCTCAAGCCTAACAGGAGTGGAGAAATGTGCTCAGAGTGTGACTCACATTTTTTACGTCCTTCTCACATTGACATCTGCATGATGTATGATTTTACAGGGAGGTTGGAGTTGCCTGGCTGCGTGTGTATCTCGAGCTGGGATTCGGCCCATGCTGCAGGTTTTTGTTACCACATAGTTCAATTGGGAGATATTCAAGGGAGCACAGCTAGTGTTGTGGTGTCTCAATTCGTAGAAAGCATAGCTTGGTGTTTGGATGACGATGCAACACTGATTCAAAGTAGTTGAGATTGCAAAATGTCACTCCTGCCCTTGACTACGCAATACTGGCCCAACCTGGCCCCTTCAACCTGGCCCCTTCAGCCTGGCCCCTTCAGCCTGGCCCCTTCAACCTGGCCCCTTCAGCCTGGCCCCTTCAGCCTGGTCCCTTCAACCTGGCCCCTTCAACCTGGTCCCTTCAGCCTGGTCCCCTCACACCACCATGGCCACCTAACTATCCCCTAACTAACTGGCTCATTCAAATCCCCCATTTTCACCACTGAAACTCTTCCCCCATTGTCTTCTGACGTGTTTCGTCACTCTTATGCAACGGTGAAGAAAATCACGCTTTCTGACATAATACAATGCTCTTCTTGATATCATTGTTATAGAGGAGAATGCATTCTCAGTCGACTAAACTGGTAAACTGACAGTTAATAAGTAGATTACTTGGGTCCTTACTTCTCATCAAGATTATTGAGGTTGAGCTTAGGGTTAGTACAGCAGATGAGTTGGTGGTTCTTACCTCATCCAGCTTGTTGAGGTGGGCTGACATCAGGCTAACCAGCTGACCTGTGCTGATCTTGTCCAGGACCCGGCTGGACAGCTTCAGAGTCTGAGGTGTCAAAGGTCAGGGGTTAGGACAGACACAAAGGGTTAAAAAGCTGTAGCAGGAGAGGCTGCAGTGTGACACTAAGAGGGTGTTGCAGCCACACAGCCCGACCCTCACACAAGAGTCTGGCTACACTGAAGAGGGCAATGTAGATCTTCATGCCTGCCAAGGTGGTGGCATGCCAAAGATGTGCCCATACACACACACCCACACCCTGCCCACACAAACACACACACCACCTCCCCCCACACCTTCTTATAGATGAGGCTGAAGAGAGCGATGCGAATCTGCATGCCCAGGTGGTGCAGTCCAAAGATGGCTGGCTGCAGGAGCAGGAAGCGAGCAGTGAAGAGAAGACAGAGACCCAGGGCTAGGTAGTAACCCTGCTCCCGCTCAGGGGCATGGATGGGGTCAAATGAGCCGATTATACGACCCAGGAGCTGGGGCTGCACTGTCTTCGACGCCTCCTGTAAGAAAAGAGAGGGGAAAAAAACATCCAGAGACATTGATGTAAAGAGTTCAGAATATATCCTACAAAATACAATTCAGTGGCAGCTTGATATCATTGTCTTAACTATGTACCTTGATACCTCTAGTCTTATTTCCAATCAACTCTGAACTGAACTGATGGGCATTCCTAGAAGGTTCCACGGGGAACACCCCACACCACTAGGTTACGCAAGACCTGCTACTGACGTCAGCTTCCTCTCCGAGCCGGGGACACTGGGATACTCACACTGCAGTGACACATGCATCTTCTCCATACTCTGGTCATGCCACTAATTCACTAGTAAGTAACACACACGTACAGGACAGAACAGGCTAACAGACAGCCTGGGTTGGGTTGAGGTCAGTTCCATTCCAGTTCCAACTCTCTCCATCAATTTAGGAAGTGAATTTGAACTCCTTGTCAACTCCTCATTGACAATAAATGGGCACTTTTTAAAAATGATTTAATTGGAAATGTCCATTTCCCTCCTGAATTTAAATGGAATTGATCACACACAAAACTCTAGCAATGGTATAACACGTCTGCTGTCACAATACATGACATGTTCTCATATGTGAGATATTGTCATGTGCGTATCACAGTATATTTAGGTGCTGGGTGAAATAACACTATAATAAAAACCAAACAGTGACCTACATTTGAAATACAAAGTGATTCATCATCTGGTATCGTACTAATAAAGTATGGAGGCCTTTTTGACAAACGTGGCCAACTCCGATGCCCACGATGTGTGCAGGCTTTTGCTCCAGCCCAGTTCCAACACACCTGACTTTTAAACTGCAGCCTCTCCAGGTAACCGTTGGCCAACTGTGCTTCACGCGGAGAGATGGACTCACCCCAAAGTACAGCAGGATTCCGTAGAACACAAAAGGCCAGAGGAAACAACGGGAGAGTGCCCGCAAGAGCCGAGGCTTCTTCTTGGCCGATGCCACTTCTCGGTCCCATTCTCTACACCAAGAACACAGACCAGAGGAGTTAGAAACTGTTAAAAAAAACACACAAATTAGCTAACAGTAAAAGTAAAGTAGGGGCACATTGTTCAGGGCACTGATGTATAACCTGGGTGATTTGGTCAACTTATTAAACGGAGTGCGAGACCTTAACAAATGAGGGAGAACGAGGAAAGAGAAAAAGATGACAACATTTATGAGAAAAATAGAGCAAGGAGGGAAGGAGAAAAGCAGAGAGGATGAAAAAATGTGAAAATGAGAGAGAGAGAGAGAGAGATAGAGAGAGAGAGAGAGAGAGAAAGAGAGAGAGAGAGAGAAAGAAAGAAAGAGAGATTGAGCGAGAAAGAGAGACAGAGAAAGAGGGTAGAGAGAGAGAGAGAGACAGTGAGAGATTGAGAGAGAAAGAGAGACAGAGAAAGAGGGTGTAAGAGAACATGTGCGCGCATCATAGATTGAGGGACCATACCAACCTGTTAATTCAATGTAAAGTTCAAATTCCCATGCAGCTACCAACAGTATTTGGCAGATTTAAAAAATGACCCGGTCATTTATCACTCTCCGGGCATCTGGCCCTTTTAAAGGTCGACTTTTACACCCATTTAGAAGGCTGCTGGCACCCTTTACCGTGACGCTGCCCCTGCCCCCGCCTCATAGGGGCCCCCGCAGCAGGATAAGGGTTGTGTTTGCATTGTTTCGGGGGCGAAAACACGGGTGGCATTTAACGGGTGGCCTAAGATCCTTCCCTTTTTTCTTTGTTCTTTCTACAATCCTCTCAAAGGTGTGACATTTACTTGCTCTTAAATAACGGGGACAGAGCGGAGAGGAGAGGGCACATACAGTGAGGGGAAAGGGGAGAGACAGAGAGGGAAAGGGACAGAGAGATTGGAGAGAAAGTGAGATTGAGAGAGGACGTTAGAGAAAGAGAGCCCAGCCCGTCTCCAGTGTGTTTGTTTGGGACACGCTAAGGTTTATGTTTGTCTGTCCACCTCCAACCAAAAAGCATCCCATATTTAAGGTTGGGGTTGTCTGTCTAGAATTTCCAGTTCCTTAGCTAATCATTGGATGGGCGGTGGAATGAATGGGGGGTTATTACAGTAAATACACTTAAAGTGCAGTAAGAAACATAAATGATCAACTCTCACAACTCAACAAGACAACAACAAAGAAAGGACCAACAACAATGCCAACAGGAGCACTCAATTTGATATATTGATATAGCATTAGGCTAATCCTCTATCAAAATATTTTGTGTTCTATATCATTCATATGGCTGGAATCAAATGAATAAGACACAAGTAAAAAGAGGTTCTCTAAGTAGGCTACTGTATGTGCCTACATGCGTGTAATCCAATTTGTTTCTAATTTTGTATTTAGTAACTTCCAATGCCGCACACGTCTGTGATTCTGATTTAGATTAAGAATAATATTTATAAAATGGTTATATCAATTTAATATGAGTCCAATGTGCCTTACATTTTCATAAAGTGAGGCACTTTGGCTGATACAAACCTTTCTAGTCGTTCAGAAAGATTGTCTGCGAGATCAAAATATGGTGCTTTATAAACATCTGTCAACTCCAAATTCTTTCTGAAGCCCTTCCTCAACAGTGGAGATGTCCACCTGCAAAACAACCAAATGGGTATAGGAGGTTAGGTTGGTAACAAACTCCTATCACATTTCTCCACTCACACAAGCGAACACATTATCCCACTGAGCACAGACATCATTTCAAAGTCCTGTTTTGATTTACATTTGATGTAGTTATCAATTCATTTTAATTCAACATTACATTTGTTTTAAATGTCACCATGTCATTGGATTTAGGTTAACAGTTGGATGAAAAAAATACCAAATTCCCTCATGTTTAGGACTTTTTGCAAATCCAATCATTTTTCTACGTTGATTTAACATGATTTTAAAATGACATGTAAACAACGTTGATTCAACCAGTTTTTGCACAGTGGAAAACTCACAACAAGTGAGTTGGCTATACAGCGTGTATAGAATATAGCCTACTTCTGGGGTACCTACATAGATCAATGTCCTCCGAAGTTGACCACAGATCGGCCAAATCAATAAATGTATAAATTAATTAAGCAAACGCCCAGTCGTATCTATAGGGTGACAAAATCAAACAGCAAGCAAATAGCAGAGTGTATGTAGCTGGATAATTAGGCCTACTACATCTTAGATAGCTATATAGATAGTTAAATGATAGCTTAATGTCTATTTGTTAAAATATATATATAGGCAATCCTGAGTTTTGGGATGACAAGGGATTTTCTAATGGCAGGAAGCGTGTGGTGAGTAGGCCTATTGTAGGCTACAAGATGACAATGTAGAAGTCTTTTACGCGCCTGAAAAATGACGAAAGATGTTTAGTATCAATTACACATTTCATACAAAGATAATCATTATGAAAGTTGGAGGACAATCGACACGTGACGCACTGGAGCGCAAAAGGGCTGCTGGAATTTTCTCTCAGAGCAAAACAGGACACAGAAACTGTCTATGGTGCATAGTTGCCCTAAAAGTGACCATTGAAACATCTATAAAATAATAAGTAAGATCCCTGGGACCTGCCTTGACCTGACCTGGTCCCCTTTCAACAACAGTGCGCTCTCCAAATCTAGCAACCACGTCTAGAAAATCATTCCATGGTTTATTTACGCGTCAAATCAGCCGGCACATAGATGAAGAAAACATATAATTCCTTACCAGAAGAAATATTTGGAGAGGAAGTTTGCATCTTCCACCGGTGACTTCTGCATCCTAAGAGAACCGCCAGTTTGATTTCACTGCACCTGTGAAATCACTGCACCTCGCTGTGTCGCTCACATTTGTGTCCCTCTGCTTCCCTTTTTCTCGAGGATGACCCAGCGCTTGTGATTTTCTGACTGTCCCACCTTGTACGGATTGTAGCCTAAATGCGCAGATCAGAGGTGATGTCACTGTTGTGAAATTGTCTCTTCCCAACCCGGAGTTGCGACCACTATCCAACCCACTATCGCACTATCCGACTTCTCAGATCAGCATTCACTGTTCTCACACACTGCGGAGCGCACAACACTGACCGCAGCAAATGGGCTGTCTTGTCCTTTCCTTGATCCTAACAATGAGAACACCGTGGTTAGCAAGAGAATCATTTATGGTCTCGCCAAAGATCCCGAGCGCGTCATTTCCATACTGACAGGCCTCTGCAAAAATGACACGGGTTGCATATTGTGGAAACCCAATTTGCAGAGACATAAACTACTACACGGCGTACAACTTTTAGCAGGCAGGTTTCAGAGAAATCACCTCTTCTGCAATTATGTGACCTATTATTTGAATCAATAAGAGGATATGTGATATCATACATTTTATAGAATGAATGAGATCCTTCAGAAAATCCAGTTATATCACCTGAGGCTCCAAGTAATGAACGCATTAGTCTAAAAAGATTAGATGATAGAGTTAGTCTGGAGAATATTCAAGACAAAGTAGGTGAAATCTTTTTGTAGGTCATTCCACGAAATTAATTTTAAATGCCTGTTATATTAAACTAAGTGCCCTTTAATATAGACCATGTGGAAAATTCAATAAATGTGATTTTTAACCCTCTAACTGCACATCGGCAACAGGAAACATTTTATCCCCCCAATGATATTTGTTTAAATTCCTACACATGACAATATGTGATGATAATATGTGATGACACGTCTGTAAACAATCTAATGAGGTCCAGAAGTCGGTATGATGTCTCAATTGGGGGAGGGACCTTCTTTCAGGAAGGAGTGCATTGTGTGAGTGAAAAGTACAGTAACGTTACATGTAATTATTTTTCATGTTTCAATAGAGCTAAATTGACAAAAAAAAATGTAGTAGTGTAATAACCTCTAAAGAAGCATATTTTATTGTTTAAAAAAAAACATATTTTGTTTTTATATACAGTACCAGCCAAAAGTTTGGACACGCCTACTCATTCAAGGGTTTTTCTTTATTTCACTATTTTCTACATTATAGAATAATAGTGTAAACATCAAAACTATGAAAACACATGGATTCTGTAGCAACCAAAAAAAGTGTTAAACAAATCAAAATATATTTTAGATTCTTTAAAGTAGCTTTTCCAACAGTCTTGAAGGAGTTCCCGCATATGCTGTGCACTTGTTGGCTGCTTTTCCTTCACTCTGTGGTCCAACTCATCCCAACCATCTCAATTGGGTTCAGGTCAGGTGATTGTGAAGGCCAGGTCATCTGATGCAGCACTCCATCACTCTCCTTCTTGGTAAAATAGCACTTACACAGGCTGGAGTTGTGTTGGGTCATTGTTCTGTTGAAAAACAAATTATAGTCCCACTAAGCGAAAACCAGATGGGATGGCGTATCGCTGCAGAATTCTGTGGGAGCCATGCTGGTTAAGTGTGCCTTGGATTCTAAATAAATCACAGAGTGTCTCCAGCAAAGCACCCCTACAACATCACACTTCCTCCTCCATGCTTCACATGTGGAGATCATCCATTCACCGTTCACCTACTCTGCGTCTCAAAAAGACAGCGGTTGGAACAAAAAATCTCACATTTGGACTCATCAGACCAAAGGACAAATTTCTACCGATCTAATGTCCATTGCTCATGTTTCTTGGCCCAAGCAAGTTTCTTATTATTATTGGTGTCCTTTAGTAGTGGTTCCTTTACAGCAATTCGACCATGAAGGGCTGATTCACGGAGTCTTCTCTGAACAGTTGATGTTGAGATGTGTCTGTTACTTGAACTCCGTGAAGCATGTATTTGGGCTGCAATGTCTGAGGCTGGTAACTCTAATGAACTTATCCTCTGCAGCAGAGGTAACTCTGGGCCTTCCTTTCCTGTGGCGGACCTCATGAGAGCCAGTTTCATCATAGCGCTTGATGGTTTTTGCGACTGCACTTGAAGAAACTTTCAAAGTTCTGGAAATGTATCAGATTGACTGACCGTCATGTCTTAAAGTAATGATTGTCGTTTCACTTTCCTTTTTTGAGCTGTTCTTGCCATAATATGGACTTGTTCTTTCACCAAATAAGGCTATATTCTGTATACCACCCCTACCTTGTCACAACACAACTGATTGTCTCAAACACATTAAGAAGGAAAGGAATTCCACAAATGAACTTTTAACAAGGCACACCTGTTAATTGAAATGCAGTCCAGGTGACTACCTCATGAAGCTGGTTGAGAGAATGCCAAGAGTGTGCAAAGCTGTCATCAAGGCAAAGGGTGGCTACTTTGAAGAATCTCAAATATAAAATATATTTTCAACTTTTTTGGTTACTACATGATTCCATATGTGTTATTTCATAGTTTTGATGTCTTCACTATTATTCTACAATGGAGAACATAGAAAAAAATAAAGAAAAACCCTTGAATTAGCAGGCATGTCCAAACTTTTGACTGGTACTGTATATTTTCAAAAATAGTTTTATTTTTGTTAGGAGAGGCTACTTTTTTTGTTGCCTCAGGGAAATGTTGTTCAGTAGACAACTTTTCAGGGCAATATAATGCTCAATGAATGACATATAATTTGATCTAAAATGGTGGCCTTGGTCAATGGTATGCCAACATATCCACTGACATTCACAGCCTTCGCAGGCAATGAACACAGGGACATTCTATGGGCGAAAGGAGCCTAATCGAGCATACCCTCTGATTGTGATAGTGGGCTTGAGGACAGTGACAGTGTGGGAGGAATGGGCCCCAGAATCAGGTTTGAGAGGCGGTAAAATTTTAGTTTATGCCCAACTTGTATTTTCTCATGAACGTTTTTATTTGTTATTATTTATACATTATCAGAAAGCCACAATCTTCCAAAAAGGAGGAGATGCAATATCTTTTAAAATGATTAAACTGAATGTGTGCAGTAAAAGGAACTAAAAAGGCTTTTCATATGGCAAGTAGGAGGCACTCTTTCCTCTGGTCTAAAAACAATGCCCCGGTGATTGGGGACATTGCCCTGTGTAGGGTGCCGTCTTTCAGATGGGACGTTAAACCGACTCTCTGTGGTCACTAAAGATCCCATGGCACTTATCATAAGAGTAGGGGTGTTAACCCCGGTGTCCTGGCTAAATTCCCAATCTGGCCCTAGTACCAGTCTGGCCCTCATACCAATCTGGCCCTCATCCTCTCCACCATAACTATTCCCCAGGTCATTGCTGTAAATGAGAATGTGTTCTCAGTCAACTTACCTGGTAAAATAAGGGTACAATTCTGGGGGGAATTATGTGTAGAGAATCATTGTACAATCTAAAATGCTGAGATATATATTTTCATTAACCAAAAATATTGTATTTTCAGCTGTTTGAGGCTGGTGTACAAAACTGAAAGTAAGGCAAAAGCTAAACCTAAGAATGGCAAGCATATAAATAGCGCACATAGAACAGATCTACCGCTTCTTAGACATGCTTTCAATGAGAGTGACAGATCTATAACTCACTTTTCTACTTCACACAAGAAGTTACATACGGAAGCTTTAAGATGGGAAAACATGTTTTTTATTAAGTTGAACATGTGCTCTTCATGACAAAATGTTCAAATTTTGTGAAATCAAACATCCTTTTTCAACAAGTTACACTACACAAAAAGGATTCTCTCCGTGGAACAACTCTTCTACATGTTGAAATATCAAGAAAAAAATGAATAGTGTGTGTGACATCCAATGGCTTAGAATAAAATAGGCTACTTAATGCACAATGCTGTATTATATTTTAATAACCTGAGTGTATTTACTCACAAAACGTTAGAGTAGAGATAGGAAACAAATGATTCAACAATGTCATTCACAAATTGCTGTAGAATGATCAGATCACACCATGTCAGACATAAAAAGGTATAGTACCAACAATTCTTCCAATCGTATTCTGAGATTACTGGAGCAAAAACAAACATGGTTCTGCTAACTGAGAGAACTTGAAACTTTCTATCAGCTTAATCACAATTTAATCAGTACAGTTTTAGGGAGGATGAAAAAGTCAAGACAAAGTCAAGACATTCCATTATGGAACACAGATAAAACGTGAAAGCCAGCCTTAACTTCCTTTGTAGCCTTTAAAAAGCGTGCTAGTGGGCTACAAACAGTCTTCTCTCACATCTTGACCCCTCATCATAATCCGTACACTCTTAGAAAAAAAGGTGCTAGAACCTAAAAGGGTTTTTCGGCAGTCCCCATAGGAGAACCCTTTTTTGGTTTCAGGTATAACCCATTTGGTTCCAGAGAGGTTGAAAATTGAAAATACAATTTTGTTCTTAACTGACTTGCCTAGTTAAATAAAGGTTAAATAAAAAAATCTAATAAAAAGTCAGCTAAGAACAAGTTCTTATTTACAATGACAGCCTACACTGACCAAACCCTAACCCAGACGACACTGGGCCAATTGTGCAAGAGGCGTCACTACAGCCCCTGGTTCGATTCCAGCCTGGAATCGAACCAGGGTCGCAGTGATCTAAGGCACTGCATCTCAGTGCAAGAGGCGTCACTACAGCCCCTGGCACTGAGATGCAGTGCCTTAGATCACTGCGCCACTCTGGAGCCCATGAACAGTTGCGGTTCTACATGGATCCCAAAAGGCTTCTACCTGGAACCAAAAAGGGTTCTCCTATAGGGACAGCCGAAGATCCCTTTTCAAAGAGTGTAGGACACATCGGGTATTCTCTCATGCCGGGTTACAAACAGTGTTTCTTAGTTCACCATCAGGTGAGACCATGCAAAATGCCTATTCTCCAAACAGCTACCATGGTCAGGTGAGACCATACAAAATCCCTATTTTCCAAACAGCTACCATGGTCAGGGCCGTAATCAAGATTTGAGTTTTAGTGAGGTCTGGAAGGGGGGGGGGGCTGTTTCTGAAATAATTTACTGCAATTATTTACAAATAAAAAAATGTAATATGCTATTTGGAGAAGAGAAAAAACATTAGTTATACAATTGTAATGTTATACCCCTGAAAGTGAGAAATATTAGAAATGACTCACACTGACACGTAGCATCAGAGACAAAACAGAAACCTATGACATGTTTTTACTTTATTGTTTGCATTTTGATTGCATTTTAATGTCGGCCTATATGGAAGATATGAAAATATCCACATGGCCTATATGAAACATATCTTATTTTTTAAAGTTCTTAACTTGTTTGATGAGATTAGTACAGATTTCCCCAGGGGACCCCACAAGGGGCCCCGACCCCATGTTTGGGAACCACTGTACTAACCCCTCTGCTTGCTTCCTCTGCTTTACCAGCCTTCAGCCACACCACTGATCACCACGTCACTGTCTGTCTCGGTAGCCTATGAGAATTTAGTAATGTATTTCTTACTCAGTTTAACGTTAGCTTCTCCTTCATCCTAGCTGGCTAAGTAATACTTGCCAGGAACCTTCAACATTACTGCAATATAAGTCTCTGGTGGCAGGTATAAGCGACTATTTACAGTACCAGTTGTGTACTCTTTCTCCGAAAGTCGGTTTTTGTTTGTATTGGGATGTCTGTAGAGTCGCGGGACAGTTTTTTTCCGGTATCTCGCAAACACACTGTCTGCGGGGTCTCTAGGTGCTCAATTGAGTGGGCTCCGAGCTGGGGTAGGACGTTTCACCTCTCAGGCCCCCGGCCTGTGCCGTGAGAGGGCAGAGTTAAACGTTTGAGAGAGTGGTGAATATACTGCTACAAAGGCAAACTTTTGCTTCGCAAGTCCCAACTTTACATATTCGTAATACTTCTTCTTATTCCCGACTTTAAATTCTCGTCATACTTTTTATTAGGTGGGACTTGCAAAGCAAAAGTCCCTACTTTAATCTTCGTCATACCTCTTTTTCTTATTATTATTCTTCTGCATGCTACTCCTCTTACACCGTTTTAGCCAGAAAGCCATTCAAACTTTTAAAATATGCAGACTAGTCTGGAATAATGTGCTTGCATACAACTTTTTAAATATTATTTATACTTTTTAAACTACCGGTATACATGTGTGTCTTTCTTTTTGTCCATCTTCATTCAACATTCTAAAGCTCCTCATTGTGACATCATCACTTCCAGCTTCCGTTCCCTGTAAATGCAACTTTTGACACAAATCAGCTACTTTGACCACTTTGCGAAACACTTACACAAAAAGTTAGAGGGCATGACATCTTCCTCTACTTCTCTGCTATTCAAATCTAAAATAATAACACAATTATTTGGTACCAATCAAACGTTACAGCTGTTTAAGTGACCGCATCAACAACATCTTCTGTAACTTTTTATAAACAACTGACATTTTGACCACTTTCCGAATAAGTTAGAGAAAAAGTTAGAGACTATGCCATCTTTGTCTACTCTGCAATTCAAATATGTCTGCGGAACAAACATTTCCGCAATGGATCTAACATACAGCTGTTTTTGTAGGAGTTTAGAGTGACGGGAAAAAAATAAGCTAACATCAGCTAACAGGTTTCTCATGTCTCAATAAAACCTTTTTTTTTGTAAAATGTAACCTTTATTTAACTAGACAAGTCAGTTAAGAACAAATTCTTATTTACAATGACGGCCTGCCTACTCATCATTGATCAGCTCAAACGGAGCTGTTGCTATAGATACTATGGTTGCTATGGATACTCATACAAATGTAGAGTAAACGCTTACAGCTGTTTGTCAGAGTTTAGAGTGACAAAAAGCAGCTAACTAACGTCAGCCAACAGCTCTTTCATATCGCATCATTGAGCAGCCCAAACGGGAGCAGTTGCTATGGATACCAATGCATTACAATGGCAAAAACAGGGCCACTGACTAGAATGGTAATACAATTCTAGACCTATCTCATTTTTTAACGCAGCTATAGGATACCATAGTATGAGTCAAACACGGAAATTGTTCCAACTGTTTTTCCACCATTCATTTTTCCATAGGGGATTTTAGAACCACTTCATATAAGGTCTGTGTTTCATATAGGCTTACCCTGGCTTGATGTTTTGATGACCGTATAAATCTCTCTCGGACAAGGTCACTTGTATCAATGTTTTCACCTTGCATTCACCCCATATAAATGAAATGCTAACTAGCCGCTAATGTGACTATCATACAGAACTACACATCCTGTCTCAAGCTTTGACTTCGTCACCCAAGGCAGTGTTTCAAGGGTTGGAAAAACCTCCACATTTCTTCATGCAAACTCACGTCAACATGTAGCTAGTAACCTACCAAGTCAAGCCAAATAGAATATCATAGCCTTTTTGTAGTTTCTCGATTACATCATTGAAGTTGTGTACTTATCATGTTGATTGTTGTTCAGAATTTTTCAAATTACCTACCGTAGCATTTTTTTAAACTAGATTTTTAAAATTACCCTGGCCTTTATAGCTAGCTAGCTACCATTAGGTATCTATGTTGATAGAAGCAAGGATGGTTCTGTGCTTATGTACCGGATTATAACCACTACTCCGATAAGGACACGTGCATTTTATCGTTTTCCAACCTCTAAGAGCCGTCGCTAGAGCCGTGTGATAAGCTAAGCCGTTTGCTAGCTGCTAACAAACTATTTTGGGTAATAAGTCAAAGATCTGTGGTTAGCTAGGTGCTTATTAACTACATATACACGTAACTACAGTCAGTGGTTAACACCGGTTACCTTTCTTACAAGTAAAAAGAAAACCAGCATAGGCTAGCAAAATTACTGTTGTGACCTTTTATTATTGACAAGCCAGCTAGTTAACCTTAGCTCACAGTTCTTGTAGTAATACTTTTTGATGTAGTGATATTGCTAGCTAACGTTAGCACAGCACCATGGCAAGGATCGTTAACTAGCATGTCACCACGTAGTAAAGTCTGACTACATGAATGGTGAGCTAATGTTAACTAGCTAAATATCGCCTGGTGGGCTAGCTAGTTGGGCACCTTGGTTGGCTAGCTAGCTACATTAGTATGTTGAAGCACCTTTGGCAGTGATTACAGCCTCGAGTTTTCTTGGGTATGACACTACAAGCTTGACACACCTGCATATCCTCTCAAGCTCTGTCAGGATGGATGGGGAGCATTTCTGTACAGCTATTTTTTTTAGGTCTCTTCAGATATGTTAGATAGGTTCAAGTCCGGGCTCAGGCTCATTCAGATACCAGTCCCGAAGCCATTCCTCCTGCATTGTCTTGGCTGTGTGCTTAGGGTCATTGTCCTGTTGAGGTGAACCTTCGCCCCAGTCTGAGCTCTCTTGGTTTCATCAGACCAGATAACCTTGTTTCTCAGGGTCTGAGAGTCCTTTAGGTGCCTTTAGGGTCTGAGAGTCCTTTAGGTGCCTTTAGATAGCCCAAGCGGGCTATCATGTGCCTTTTACTGAGGAGTGGCTTTTGTCTGGCCACACTACCATAAAGGCCTGTTTGGTGGAGTTCCTCAGAGATGGTTGTCCTTCTGGAAGGTTCTCTCATCAACACAGAAGAACTCTGAAGCTATGTCAGAGTGACCATCAGGTTCTTGGTCACCTCCCTGACCAAGGCCGTTCTCCCGATTGCTCAGTTTGGCCGGGCGGCCAGCTCAAGGAAGAATCTTGATGCTTCCAAACTTCTTCCATTTAAGAATGATGGAGGCCACTGTGTTCTTTTTTGACCTTCCAAGCTGCATATATGTTTTGGTACCCAACCCCCAGATCTGTACCTCGCCACAATCCTGTCTTAGAGCTCTACAGACAATTCCTTCGACGTCATGGCTTGGTTTTTGCTCTGACATGCACTGTCAACTGTGGGACCTTATATAGACAGGTGTGTGCCTTTCCAAATCATGTCCAATGAATTGAATTTACCACATGTGGACTCCAATCAAGTTGTAGAAAAATCGCAAGGATGATCAATAGAAACAGGATGCATCTGAGCTCAATTTGGAGTCTCATAGCAAATACATATAAATAAGGTATTTCTTTTTTAAATTTTGTATAAATGTTCATTATGTCATTATGGGGTATTGTGTGTAGATTGATGGGGGAAAAGTTGTATTTGATCAATTTTAGAATAAGGCTGTAATGTAACAAAATGTGGAAAAGGGGAAGGGGTCTGAATACTTTCCGAATGCATTGTATACCTGCACAGTATGTTTGTGTATGGTTCTCATGATTTAGGATTGGGTGTTGAGGGACCACTTGTCACATTGTCCAAGGTGTGTTTGTGTTAGGATAAACAATACATTTTCTGTCCAGATAAAGATGGTGATACATCATTGAAAAAGACCCACCACATCCCTCAGGCCATCCGGTGCATGGACATCTTGTGCCAGTGTGATCCAGCACGAGAGTCAGTTGTAGAGGCTACAGCTGATCAAGCATGTGGACGGACAGGTCAGTAACTCATCAAATGTGATACAATATTGTGTAAAACATTGAATTTATAGATTGACCTTTGTCTCCCCTTTTTCCCATGTTTTCCCCATGTTTTAGACATGAGGCATGACATGCAGAACATCTTCAGGCTCCCCCCATGAGAAGCAGTGCATGATGTTCAATGCCACCCTCCTTAAGGATATCTGGTGGAAGTAATGGCTCTCCCATTCTTAGATGTATTCTCTCTCTCTTGCTCTCTGTCTAGTTAAGCAGTCCAGATGATTTTCGTAGGGTGTGTCCTATCCAACTCTACTTACTTCTTATTTGGACACCAATGGAAACATTGAAGTTTCAGGCATCTCCACCATGGCACAATTCCAGAATGCTTTCACTGAGGTGCATCTTGTGGCCTAATTTTTTTCCCCATACAAACCACAGAAACGGTTTTGTTTTACGAATGCATCTGTGGTACAGTACAGACAATCCGACAACCACTGTTGGTCCTCCTTAGTGATCTCGCGACTCAGACGGTTAACTTTCCTCTTGAGAATTAGAATCAGAAATACAGTCGTATAGCTCACCGCAAGACTTCACCTCTTTCGGGGCAAAAGGTATCCTAGACTGTCCTGATTATCTAGGTGAGCATTACAGATAAATCCTCCATCCCATGGTTTTTCAGCTCAGCATTCTGAGGGAAACATTTGCCAGAAGTGGTGACCTCCGTGTTCTAAGAAAATGGAGTGCTTCAACTCTTTGTCCAGTGAGTGAGGCTTGCCTCCATAGCCTTTAGTTAGTAGCCTAGTTGTGGTTCTTGTTATTCCCACCAGGTGTTTCTTCAGGCTGAGAACCTTTCCCCACACAAATCACAAAGACAGTTTGAACATGACAAGTTAAATGACTGACCGACTTGACTTAAGCCCATGGCTCCTATAAGTCAGGGCTTCCCCAAATACGGTCCTGGGTCTCTGTTGAACATCACTTTCCTGTCTGACTTTAAGGTTTGATGCGTCAACTGGATGGTCATTGACTGTACTGACGTAGAAGTTGCTACTCCAAGTTAGATGGATCTGCAGAAGTAAACCTACTCAGTGTACCGTTCGATGCACTCCTTCAAGCTACTCCTGGGAGTTGCAACTAATGTGGTTTTAACATACTGCAGCGACCTGTATACAGTATCTGTGTCAGACAACACTAAAAACAACAACCATACAGAAATACACAAGATAAATAATGTGATCAGTACTTTCCTATACTTTTCATATGAGGACGAGTGCAGTTTTTCCAGAAACTTTTAATTGATCACTTTGGATTTTATCACTTGACTTATCAATTACAATGGGAAGGATCATACAAATTAAGACTGTGAATGCATATAGCTTTGTGACAGTAGTTCCCAACCTGAGATACTAGGACCCCTGAAGGTTCTTGGCCTACCCACAAGGTGCACATGTGTACTTGAGGAGACTCATGAGACCATAGGCCTAATGGTAAAATGCACATGTGGGCGTACTTTAAGGGTACTCCGGGCAGAGAGAAATTCAATTGGTGATAGTGTAGCCGAAAAGGGTTGGGAACTACTGCTCTATGACAGACCACTCCTAAAAAGTAAATTTGAAGATTTGTCTCTGGATGGCTCAACAATAAATATGTCAATAGATTTTTTGATTCATTCTCATCAATGACAACATTCTAGAACTGAGTTATCACTCATCTAAGTCTGGTATCCACACTGTATTGCTAAGATGCTCAAACTTTTCTTAATAGCTACACTCACCAACACAGGATAAACTTAATCCCTCATGCTGGCCCTGACCAAACCGGTATGTTGCCCTTCATCATAGCTGCACTTCTCCACATGGCCAGACTTATAGTAGTCTTTCCACCTTTTAATGCTCAAGCTCATCCTTCAAAAAATGCCATAAGGTCTGAAATAGAGACCAAAGTCAACATACTGTACAAACAATTATACAGGCTAAGTAAAAACATATAGTTTTGTATCTACTGCTCTGCTAACTAGTTAGCTAAAGTGTAGTCAGTGGGTAGCTAAGACATAGAGAAAGGGGACTGAAGAATTTCATCACATTTAATTCAATTCATTTGAATACAGCACTTGGATTCCTCATTGATTGGGCACAGAAGGTAGCTGACAGGGTCGGCTAGAGATGACGTGCACAAGCTTCCTGCAGGAATTTGTAGTCTCGCATGAGGTCTTCTCTGTTGCTAATTAGCATTTAACAATTTTGAGAGTAAACAATTTTGAGAGTAAATATATTGATCAAACTCACCTTGTCCGAGAGAGAAATTACACGGTTATCAAAATGTCACGCTAAGCCTACACCAAACACATACTTAATTTTAAATGTTTCTAAAATCTCATTTGGGAAAAATGAATGGTGAAAAAACGAATTGTATTACAACGCACCCACTGTGGGGCTCAATTAACTCCAAATCAATGCTGAGATGTTTAGACTCACCCTACTTAGATTGCGTGTCAAAACATTTTTGATACTATATACACTTAACAGAAATATAAACACAACATGCAACAATTTTAAAGATTTTACTGTGTTACAACTCACATAAGGAAATGAGTCAATTGAAATACATAAATAAGGCCCTAATCTATGAATTTCACATGACTGGGAATACAGATATGCATCTGTTTGTCACAGATACCTTAAAGAAAAAGTAGGGGTGTGGATCAGAAAACAGTATTAGCAACAGAGAAGACCTCGTGCAAGACCATAAGCCTAATTTAGCACGACACATCTCCTTTGCATAGAGAAGGACTGCAAAATTCTCCAAAATAACGTTGAAGAGGCTTATGGTAGAGAAATTAACATTCAATTATCTAGAAACAGCTCTAGTGGACATTCCTGCAGTCAGCATGCCAATTTCACACCCTCAAAACTTCAGTCATCTATGGCATTTTGTTGTGTGACAAAACTGCATATTTAGAGTGGCCTTTTATTGTCTCCAGCACAAGGTGCACATGTGTAATGATCATGTTTAATCATCTTTTTGATATGCCACACTTGCCAGGTGGAGGGATTATCTTGGCAAAGGAGAAATGCTTACTAACAAGGATGTAAACAAATTTTTTGCACAACGTTTTTGCGAAACAAGCTTTTTGTGCATACATTTTGCATTTATATTTTTGTTCACTGTAATTCAAATGCAAATTAATTTCTGCAAATGTTAAAAGGTTATAGTAATAGACACTCTTGCACATGTAACGGATGTGAAACGGCTAGCTTAGTTAGCGGTGCGCACTAAATAGCGTTTCAATCAGTGACGTCACCTGCTCTGAGACCTTGAAGTAGTACTTCCCCTTGCTCTGCATGGGCCGCTTCTTTTGTGGAGCGATGGGTAACGATGCTTCGTGGGTGACTGTTGTTGATGTGTGCAGAGGGTCCCTGGTTCGCGCCCGGGTATGGGCGAGGGGACGGTCTAAGTTAAGTTATACTGTTACACACACACACACACACACACACACACACACTTGTGGGGCCCCTCACCTCAGAAACAATACATTTTAGTGGCCCCCGTCCTGAAGACAGAGATTAAAAAAAAAAAAAAAGTGTTAAAGTAAAAAAAACTTGCAATTCTACACATTATGTCATGGAGTGAAGAGAACATTTTGTAGTTTTACAGCTAATTTCCTGAAATTAATGATACTTGAGTGAGATTGACTAACAAAATTAATGGGGGCCCCCTTGAGGTCAGGGCCCCTGGGCACATGCCCTGCGTGACTGGTCGGTAGTCAGCCAAGTTTAGATATCTGGCTAGACTAATTTATCAATCTAAAAAAAAAATGCTGACATGGCTAATTGAGTGACTGTCAGTGACTGACATAACAAGTAAATTAAAACCCCAACTGAGTTCCTAAAAATGTAAAATATAAACATTTTGGGGGCCTGGGGCCCTATGCGGCTGCTTACATACACACACACCACCATGCACACACCCACCACTTATGCTACTGCAATACTGTTTACTAAAATTACCCTGCTTACCAGTCACTTTCTCGTAATCCCTGCCTATGTAGCTCATGGGGATGTGTGAAATTTACTCCTCAGCCTAGTGTCCACACTTGCTTCAGAGAATAGCTATCTTTTCGAAATAGAACGTAAGCTCCTGAGAATGTAAGTTCCTGAGATCAGGCTTCAGTATCCTTGCACATTGAATATGTGGTACTGGCACTGACCTTGTATATGGCTTCCTCTCTTATTTCTCGAACTGCACAGGTATCCTACTTTTTGAAGTGATTGGGTTGACAATCATGCAGGCTGGCATAGCTGCAACAAACAGAACATGCACATTCTTACAACTAAACTGGTATGGCAACTTCAAAGTCAAATAGGTTGCCCCTTTGGTCCATCAGTTTTCCACTGGGTAGAACTCTGAAACGTTTTTACAACACCCACAATTCCTGTTGTTAAAATACTTTTGGATTATGGTCTAGACCACTGATGTATATAGCATATGAACGATGTAGACCTGGATGCGCAAACTTGACCTGATTCTGACATGGTCACCCGGGTGACCTCATGGAGCGCCCTCCATGGTCACGTGCGTCTCGAAGCTTTATACAGAACACACTCTTCACGTCACTTCGATACGAAGTGATTTTCGTACTAGGTTAGGATATCATTTTCGCAAACCCTAACTCTTTTCCTAACCCTAATCTCAGTCTCCTAACCTGTTACGAAAAAGTAACTTCGGTATCGAAGTGCCGTGAAAAGAGTGTTCCCTTTTTTTTTTACAGAGGATCCATACTCGAGGTCATCATGTCCAACCAGGTGGAATATGCCTTCCCTGCAGGAGACGAAAGCGATGGGAGCAACGACGAGTGGGACATTGGATTTTCAAAGTCGATAAAGGTCCCCTTAATTGAGGTGACACATATTTCCTATTTGTTTCTCCAATAATTTCGTATCTCATCTTGCGCTCGAGCCAGCTAAAATGCTAATGCCAGCTAGATAGCTATAGTTAATGTTTAAGATGAATTGGCTAGGTATTTGCCAGCTCTGTTCAATGCGCAGTAACTTGTCAGGTTATCTCGTTTGATTATGACAAGACAACCATTTATCTTTAGTATTTTTATTGTTTAGTTACGATACTTAAAAAAAATCTAGCTAGCTATTGCGTGCATGTAACAGTGTGAGAGGAAGATGGTAAATCCAATCCAGCAGGTGGCGACAACTATCCCAGACGGTCTGTCTTGTCTAGTAGTTTGGCCAGGCTAGCTTCATGACCTAGCTACCAACCAGACAACAATCACTTTTAAAATACAACACACAGTGAAGTACTCATCATTTAATGTACCAGCATTGTGTAATTCATTTCTAACAGAAAGGCATTTCACTGTACTTGTGCATGTGACATTAAAACTTGAAACTAACAGAGCACAGATGCAGGGGTCCCAGAAGCAGAGGATAAGGTCTCCACTTTGAAAAGAGCCATCAACACCAAAGATGTCCAGCTGGTCCAGCAGCTGTTGGACAATGGCAGGTTTTGATAATGAACAGTCAATTCTACATTAGGAAATTGCCATTATGATCTGTTACAATTTTGAAATTGAAGCACCAGTTATACAGTCAGCCTTTTACTGAATATTATAATCTTTGGTTTTAGCCCTCTTGTTCAGGCAATGTTCTGTAAATGACAGTGTTTGCAACCTTTGGTACTGAGTTATTTTTTTATATCAATTACATTGATGGAAGCTACAATCTGTTAGTCGTATTAAAGCTGGTCTACCCCCTAAAATGTTTTGTGTGTATACTACCGTTCAAGAGTTGGGGGTCACTTAGAAATGTCCTTGTTTTTGATAGAAAATCAAATTTCTGGAACATTTTAAAATAACATCAAATTGATCAGGAATATAGTGTAGACATGGTTAATGTTGTAATTGACTATTGTAGCTGGAAACGGCAGATTTTTTATTTAATATTTACATTTATCAGCAACCATCACTCCTGTGTTCCAATGATGCTGGATTGGATGCTGGCCTTCGAGGCAGAGTTCTTCTTTCCAGTGTCTGTGTTCTTTTTCCCATCTAAATCTTTTATTTTTATTGGCCAGTCTGGGATATGGCTTTTTCTTTGCAACTCTGCCTAGAAGGCCAGCATCCCGGAGTCGCCTCTTCGCTGTTGGTGTTTTGCAGGTACCATTTAATGAAGCTACCAGTTGAGGACTTGTGAGGCGCCTGTTTCTCAAACTAGACACTCTAATGTACTTGTCCCCTTGCTCAGTTGTGCACCGGGGTCTCCCACTCTCTATTCTGGTTAGAAGGGAGTAGTACAGTAGAAGGGAGTAGTACACAGCGTTTTATGAGGTCTTGAGTTTCTTGGCAATTTCTTGCATGGAATCAGCTTCATTTCTCAGAACAAGAATAGACTGATGAGTTTCAGAAGAAAGTACTTTGTTTCTGGCCATTTTGAACCTGTAATCGAACCCACAAATGCTGATTCTCCAGATAGTCTTCAGCGAGCAAGCCTTTCTAATTGACCTGGCCCGGGTATCCTGGAAGGATATTGACCTCATCCCGTCCGTAGAGGATGCCTGGTTGTTCTTTAAAAGTGCATTCCTCACCATCTTAAATAAGCATGCCCCATTAAAAAAAATTAGAACTAAGAACAGATATAGCCATTGGTTCACTCCAGACTTGACTGCCCTTGACCAGCACAAAAACATCATGTTGTGTACTGCATTAGCATTGAGTAGCCCCCACGATATGTAACTTTTCAGGGAAGTCAGGAACCAATATACACAGTCAGTTAGGAAAGCTAAGGCTAGCTTTTTCAAACAGAAATTTGCATCCTGTACCGCTAATTTCAAAAAGTTTTGGGACACTAAAGTCCATGGAGAATAAGAGCACTTCCTCCCAGCTGCCCACTGCACTGAGGCTAGGAAGCACTGTCACCACCGATAAATCCACGATAATCGATAATTTCAATAAGCATTTTTCTACGGCTTGCCATGCTTTCCACCTGGCTACCCCAACCCGGCCAACAGCTCTGCACCCCCCGCAGTAACTTCCCCAAATCAAGATAGCTGATGTTCTGAAAGAGCTGCAAAATCTGGATCCCTACAAATCAGCTGGGCTAAACAAAACTCTCTTTCTAAAGTTATCTGCCAAAATGGTTGCATTCCCTATTACTAGCCTGTTCAACCTCTTTCGTATCGCCTGAGATCCCTAAAGATTGGAAAGCTGCCGCGGTCATTCCCCTCTTCATTGGGCGAGACGCTAGACCCAAACTGTTAGGCAGGGCAGGATGGATATAGGTCTATCTACAGTCTTCGAAAGCCAAGTTAACAAACATATCACCAAACATTTAGAATCCCTCATTACCTTTTCCACTATGCAATCTGGTTTCCAAGCTGGTCATGGGTGCACCTCCGCCACGTTCACGGTCCTAAAAGATATCACAACCGCCATCGATAAAAGACAGTGCTGTGCAGCCGCCTTCATCGACCTGGCCAAGGCTTTCGACTGCATTTCTGTCAATCACTGCATTCTTATCGGCAGTCTCAATAGCCTTGGTTTCTCAAATGACTGCCTCGCCTGGTTCACCAACTACTTCTCAAATCGAATTCAGTGTGTCAAATTGGAGGGCCTGTTGTCCGGACCTATGGCAGTCTACGGGGGTGCCACAGGGTTCAATACTCAGGCCGACTCTTTTCTCTGTATATATCAATGATGTCGCTCTTGCTGCTTGTGATTCTCTGATCCATCTCTACGCAGACGACACCATTCTGTATACATCTGGCCCTTCTTTGGACACTGTGTTAACAGACCTCCAAACGAGCTTCAATGTCATACAACACTCCTTCCGTGGCCTCCAACTGCTCTTAAATGCTAGTAAAATTAAATGCATGCCGATTGCTGCCCGCACCCGCCCGCCTGCGTAGCATCACTACTCTGGACAGTTCTGACTTAGAATATGTGGACAACTACAAATACCTAGGTGTCTGGTTAGACTGTAAACTCTCCTTCCAGACTCACGATATGCATCTCCAATCCAAAATGAAATCTAGAATTGGCTTCCTATTTCACAACAAAGCCTCCTTCACTCATGCTGCCAAACTTACCCTCTTAAAACGGACTATTCTACTGATCCTTGACTTCGGCGATGTCATTTACAAAATAGCCTCCAACACTACTCAGACTGCATCCAATTTGCTATCACAGTGCCATCCGTTTTGTCACAAAGCCCAATATACTACCCACCATTGCGACCTGTATGCTCTCGTTGGCTGGTCCTCCCGACATATTCGCCGCCAAACCCACTGGCTCCAGGTCATCTATAAGTCTTTGCTAGGTAAAGCACCGCCTTATCTCAGCTCACTGGTCACCATAGTAACACCCACCTGTAGCACGCGCTCCAGCAGGTATATTTCACTGGTCATCCCCAAAGCCAACACCTCCTTTGGCCGCCTTTCCTTCCAGTTCTCTGCAGCCAATGACTGGAACAAATTGCAAACATCACTGAAGCTGGAGTCTTATATCTCCTTCACTAACTTCAAGCATCAACTGACAGTGCAGCTTACGGATCACTGTACCTGTACACAGCGCATCTGTAAATAGCACATCCAACTACCTCATCCCCATATTGTTTTATATATATATATCTTGCTGTTTTGCACCCTGGTATCTCTACTTGCACATTATCATCTGCACATGTATCACTCCAGTGTTAATGCTAAATTGTAAATATTTTGACCACTATGGCCTATTTATTGCCTTAACTCTCTAATCTTACTACATTTGCACACACTGTACGTATATTTTTCTATTGTGTTATTGACTGTACGTTTGTTTATCCCATGTGTAACTGTTGTTTTTTTGTCACACTGCTGTGCTTTATCTTGGCCAGGTCGCAGTTCTAAATGAGAACTTGTTCTCAACTGGCCTACCTGGTTAAATAAAGGTAAAATAAAAGTCTAAAGAAGGCACGGTTTTATTGCTTCTTTAATTAGAACAACAGTTTTCAGCTGTGCTAATATAATTGCAAAAGTGTTTTCTAATGATCAATTAGCCTTTTTTAAATTATACATTTCGAGTAGCTAACACAACGTGCCACTGAACACATTAGTGGTGGTTGCTGATAATGGACCTCTGTAGATATTCCATTAAAAGAATCAGCCGTTTCCAGCTACAATAGTCATTTACAACATTAACCATGTCTACACTGTATTTCTTATCAATTTGGTGTTATTTTAAATGGACAAAAATGTGCTTTTTATTTCTAAGGGACCCAAACTTTTGAACGATTGTTTGTGTGTATATATATATATATATATATATAATGTTCATATTTTTAGGGGGTATATCAGCTTTAATATTGCAGATAGATTGTAGCTTCCATCAATGTAATTGTCTGTCATTTCCAATGTATTTAAAATAAACAAATAAAAATTCCTTTATTATTTTCCCCTAACCCTACCATCCCTCTCCTAACCCTACCACCCTTCTCTAATTGGAGTAAACTAATGGACAACAACACTTAGGCCTCTACTTCCAGCTTATACATACTATATACATTTGACCCATCTGTGGTCTTTGTGCCTAGTAAGATAGCTAAGTGCTGTAACTCTGTATGGACTGGTTTAACCTTTCTAATCCCTGCCTTGTTAGGCCTGGATGTGGAGACGAGGCTGGGGTTTGAGTGGACACCACTGATGTGTGCTGTGCACATGGCTCACTATGACATCGCCAAGCTGCTGCTGGACAGAGGGGCCAGCGCTAACTTCAGCAGAGGTAAGAAAGACTTGCCATATTATGTTAGCTGTATTCAATACCATGCCCTCACCAGCACTCAGATGTTGACAACGTCCTGGTGCACTACAGGTGTGATGTGTTGCATTGTAGTTGAACAAAAGTACAGCCTTATTCTAACCAAAGTTAATAGACCTAAATGTTGAATCATTCGTCCAGGGAGTTATTTTTGGCACTTCGTGGTTTTTCAGGGTTTCATAGACAGGTGTGTGATCTAGAATTTGACTCATTGCTGCCAGACTCTTTCACATCTTCCAGTTTATGCAAGTCTCTGCTTGTAGAAAAGACTATCTGCTCTACCCACCTCTGTAGAGACTGAGAGCAATAAAGAGAATGCTCCCGCTGACTACATCAGCCCGTCAGAACTAGGACAGATAACAGTCAGACTTTATCTTCCCGTCCTCTGACGTGCCACTTCAGCTTTCCTTGATGAAGCACACACACACACTGCACTCGAAGCACACACATGCACACCAATGCACACACGGTGATACAGAGTGACCCCCCCCCTCCACTTCTCACACCTTCTTTCAATTTCCACACGTGTCCCGGCCAAAGACTGGAGAGCGAATTAGAAGCCTCGCTACATAGTTCATCTGCCATTACTTAATATCTATGACGTTAAAGAGGAACCGTCGAAAAACATGCTGCTAATCCGCCGGTGTTTTCAGTTTACATCTTCGACTGTTTCATTCCTCTTGTCTTTCTCTCTATCTCTCGTGGAGAAATTGAATGCATCTGTTTTATTGGTGATCTTGGAAAGGGAGACTTTAAGTTATGGATAGACTGGGGACAGTGCTACCACATTTGGATGTTACAGGTGTCTTGGTCTGTGTGTATGTTATTCCAGTCAGTACATACGACAGGGATGGTTGTGTACAATACTTGTGTGTGTGTCTGTGTTTACACACACCGTGGCGGCGTCTGTTGCCAGAGGCTTTGAAAGGAAACAATTAAACGGGAGAGCGGCGGTCACTTCCTATTTTGTGTTTCTCCAAGAGAGAGAGAAAGAGAGGGGGAGGAATGCAGGAGTGATTGATAAAGCTGGTACACAGAGCGTGGTGCTGTCGTCATAGCACTAGGCCAACCCCAGACTTTTATTTATTTTCCCCGGTCCACTGCAGACGCAAACCGTCAGTCTGGTTGCAACTGCCCTCAATGATTGCTCCCACCTAAAACATACTCACAGACACGTACACTCCACACACGCACACAGTCAGTCCATGCCGAAACAGGAATTCAGCAGATTGCCATCACTCTCGTGTTCCGAGTCTGAGATGTCAAGACAATGCCACTGAAGTCAACACCACAGATCCCGAGTTAAGATAAAAGGATATCGATCACATCAACGTTCACAGGGCCAATTTCAAAATGATATTTATAATGCTGCCTCATCCTGCACTGTCTGGTTTCTTATTATTGTAATGACTATTGATTGAATGTCTAATGTGATGTTTTATCCATTGACATTGGTTTTGTTGGCATTGAATTGTGTCTAGTTAAATGATAGTCATGAGATTATGCATGGACTGCATATTCTGCCCCAGTACTAATGCTCTTTGTGTGTTACATAGACCAGTACACTGTACTGATGGCTGCATGCACAGCTTCTGCCAGTGAGGACAAGATTGTCCAGTGTGTGGAGCTGCTCTTGTCCAGAAACGCTGATCCCAACACATTCACCAGGTGAGAGAGACGGTGTATGTGCCTGTCTTTGTCTGTCATGTTTTGAGTATCTCTGTGTGGATTTTCATGTCATTTAGTCAGAAGACATGGTACATTTCATACTCTGCAGCACAGGGACTGATATGGGCTCCAGAGTGGTGCAGCGGTCTAAGGCACTGCATCTCAGTGCAAGAGGCGTCACAACAGTCCATGGTTCGAATCCAGGCTGTATCACATCCGGCCGTGATTGAGAGCCCCATAGGGGCAGTGCACAATTGGCCAAGCGTCGTCTGGGTTTGGCCAGGGTAGGCCGTCATTGTAAATAAGATTTTTTTTTCTTAACTGACTTGCCTAGTTAAAAAGGTTAAATAAAAAATGTAACAATATAATATAGCCTCTGATGGCCAAGCTTTGTGAAACACTACTAGAGTATGTATTTCCTTTTAGCCACAGGACCACACTGTTATGCTGGCATCGCATTATAGAACAGCAACATGTTATTACATTCATTAAGGGTTAGAGTTCCCATTCATCCACTGTTTTATTCATTTAGACATGATTTACTGTGATGGAATGTACCAGGACTGAAGCAGTGTTTCCTGTTGCCTGGCACCATGTCTTGACCCTGGCTTTGACCACCTTGTGACATTCTCCTGTGCTATCCAGTGTCCCTGTTCACCACTATACCACTTGGAGTACAGTGTGTGTTTGTCTCAGTACAGTGTGTGTTGGTCTGCATTTATCTTTTGTGTGGAATGCCCTGTTATGGCATTTGCATGCACACATACCCAGATCCCCTTCAGACAGACAATAAACACTTACAGAGCAGGGGGGGAGAAGGACTAAACAAGAGTAAGAGAAGCCCTCCTCCACACCACCTAAACACACTGTACTGCCTGATGCTGCCCAGACACAGAGAGAGAGAGCGAGAGGGAGGGAGAGAGCAGGGAGGGAGGGAGGATTCTGGAACCACTTACACGTTGTCATTATCGCTGGACATTTCTCATGGCAAGTCAAGGAGAAAGCACCGAACTTAGCCTTCTCCCCTCCACCTCCATTGCCCTTCGCCCACCCCTCACAAACTCTCCGCCATCCTTGTCTTATGCCGTTGCCCGTGCCACACACCACCCCATCCCTCCTACACACACACACCGTCCTGAAAGCGAGCGAGAGCAGGCGGTAGGAAATTGATTGTTTCCTCTCCAGACAAAATATTTGAAGAACGGTAACGAGAGACAGAAGGGATGTGGACGAGAAGAAAGGGGGGAAGAACGGCGTTACAACAACAGGAGAAGAAGAAAGAGGATCAGGGGTTCTTGTGGGTAGAGAGCTATGGCCTTAACCTCTGAGTATTTGACCAGCAATTCACACCAGATGCATTTCTTTCCCTCAGCATCATAAACAAATGAACCTTTAAAGATGGTGTGTTTGTTCAGGAGCAAGATGTGGGGTCCACTCTCTCAACCTACAGCAGGGATCATCAACTACATCATTTTTTTTCTTGAGTGGATGGTCAGGGGGCCGGAACATAATTTCAGATAATTTGTAGACTGCAAATTGACTGCAAGAAGCCCAAACATGTATAATATTGGACTAAAACACAACCTTTTCAAATCTTGCATGCATTTATATATAATGCGTGGGAATACTTTGGAACAGATGTCCAAAATACTAATAATTTGGAGCTGATTTTCTGATATATTTTTTAAATATATGTATATAATTTTTAAATATATGTATATATTTTGCTCAGAACTTAGGAGGGCCATATAAAATCAGTTTGGGAACCATGGCCTACAATAACCTGGATCATTGGTCATCAGTGCAGCAAATTGAGGTCCTTTTGCATACACAATATTACATACACTGAGTATTAGAGGTCGACCAATTAATCGGAATGGCCGATTAATTAGAGCCGATTTCAAGTTTTCATAACAATCGGAAATCGATATTTTTGGGTGCCGATTATTTTTTATATTTAACTAGGCAAGGCAGTTAAGAACACATTCTTAGTTTCAATGACGGCCTAGTTAAATAATCAACTTAAAAAAAAACTCTGGAACCAAATGGGTTATACCTGAAACAAAAAAAGGGTTGGGTTAACTGCCTTGTTCAGGGGCAGAACGACAGCTCAGGGGATCCAATCTTGCAACCGTACAGTTAACTAGTCCAACGCTCTAACCATTGCACTCCACGAGGAGCCTGAATGTAGTAGAAGCCAAGATAAATTGCTAGCTAGCATTAAACTTACCTTATAAAAACAATCAATCATAATCACTAGTTATAACTACTAATCCAGTTTAGCAGGCAATATTAACCAGGTGAAATTGTGTCATTTCTCTTGCGTTCATTGCACACCGAGTAAGGGTATATGCAACAGTTTGGGCTGCCTGGCTCATTGCGAACTAATTTGCCAGAATTTTACGTAATTATGACATAATATTGAAGGTTGTGCAATGTAACAAGAATATTTAGACTTAGGGATGCCACCCGTTAGATAAAATACCGAACGGTTCCGTATTTCACTGAAATAATAAACGTTTGTTTTCTAAATGATAGTTTCCGGATTCGACCATATTAATGACCAAAGGCTCGTATTTCTGTGTGTTATTATGTTATAATTTAGTCTGATTTGATAGAGCAGTCTGACTGAGCAGCTTTCGTCCGTTTTGCCAGCAGCTCTTCGCAAGCACAGCGCTGTTTATGACTTCAAGCCTATCAGCCTAATGGCTGGTGTAACTGATGTGAAATGGCTAGCTAGTTAGCTGGGTGTGCGCTAATAGCGTTTCAAACGTCACTCGCTCTGAGACTTGGAGTAGTTATTCTCCTTGCTCTGCAAGGGCCGTGGCTTTTGTGGAGCGATGGGGTAACGATGCTTCGAGTGTGGCTGTTGTCGATGTGTTCCTGGTTCGAGCCCAGGTAGGGGCGAGGAGAGGGACGGAAGCTATACTGTTACACTGGCAATACTATATTGCCTGTAAGAACATCCAATAGTCAAAGTATATGAAATACAAATGGTATAGAGAGAAATAGTCCTATAAATACTATATTAACTACAACCTAAAACCTCTTGCCTTGGAATATTGAAGTATCATGTTAAAAGGAACCACCAACTTTCATGTGTTCTCATGTTCTGAGCAAGGAACTGAAACGTTATCTTTTTTACATGGCACACATTTTTACATGGCACATAGTGCATATGGGCACATAGTACTTTCTTCTCCAACACTTTGTTTTTGCATTATTTTAACCAAATTGAACATGTTTCATTATTTATTTGAGGCTAAATTCATTTTATTGATGTTTTATATTATGTTCAAATAAGTGTTCATTCAGTATTGTTGTAATTGTCATTATTACAAATAAATGTTTAAAAAATCGGCCGATTAATCGGTATCGGCTTTTTTGGTCCTCCAATAATCGAGTATCGGTATCGGCGTTGAAAAATCATCAGTCGACCTCTACTGAGTATACCACACATTAGAAACACCTTCCTAATATTGAGTTATACCCCGTTTTGCCCTCAGAACAGCCTCAATTTGTCAGGGCATGGACTCTACAAGGTGTCGAAAGGGTCCACAGGGATGGTGGCCCATGTTGACTCCAATGCTTCCCACAGTTGTGTCAAGTTGGCTGGATGTCATTTGGGTGGTGGACCATTCTTGATACACACAGGAAACTGTTGAGTGTGAAAAGTCCAGCAGCGTTCTTGACACAAACCAGTGTGTCTGGCACCTACTACCATACCCCATTCAAAGGCACTTAAATCTTTTGTCTTTGCCATTCACCCTCAATGGCACAAATAAATACACAATCTCTCAAGCCTTAAAAGTCCTTCTGTAACCTGTCTCCTCTCCTTCGTGTGTGTGTGTGTGCGAGCGTGCGTGTGTGACATCAATAGGGGATCATAGGTTTCACCTGGTCAGTCTATAAATGGAAAGAGCAGGTGTTATGATCACATCTCTGGTTTATCCTCTGCGTCCTCTACTGTGTCTGTCCTCTGCGTCCACTACGGTGTCTGTCCTCTGCGTCCACTACGGTGTCTGTCCTCTGCGTCCACTACGGTGTCTGTCCTCTGCGTCCTCTACGGTGTCTGTCCTCTGCGTCCTCTACGGTGTCTGTCCTCTGCGTCCTCTACGGTGTCTGTCCTCTGCGTCCTCTACTGTGTCTGTCCTCTGCATCCTCTACGGTGTCTGTCCTCTGCGTCCTCTACGGTGTCTGTCCTCTACGGTGTCTGTCCTCTGCGTCCTCTACGGTGTCTGTCCTCTGCGTCCTCTACGGTGTCTGTCCTCTGCGTCCTCTACGGTGTCTGTCCTTTGCGTCCTCTACGGTGTCTGTCCTCTACTGTGTCTGTCCTCTGCGTCCTCTACGGTGTCTGTCCTCTGCGTCCTCTACGGTGTCTGTCCTCTACGGTGTGTGTCCTCTGGCTTTTGAATAAAAAGTCAAGCATTTTTCTCCAGCCTATAGACCTATCAGTTGGATAAGAGCTGGAAATCAGTTTCAACTGAAACCTTTGAGGAGATAAGGACTGTTTGGGATGCAGGATGAGAGTAGGCAGCCTGTGTGTGGTGTGGTCATCCTCTCCAGAGGTTATGGATATGTACTGATTATAACCTGTCACAATGGTTTCATAGGAAGGGGAGTTTGATCGTTTTATCTGGTATGGTTGTTTTATCTCTCGAGGCCATTGTTCTCAGAGTTGTGACGTCGGAGTTGTGTTTGCTCAAAACCGTCTACGTATCGATTCTCTGCTCATTTGGAACTGGTGATGAAAAACGCATACAGTACAAACACATACCACCCTTCACTCTCTGGCTGCACCCCACCGTGAGCCAATGACCTTGTCACTGGTTTGCCACTGAGACCAATACCTTAGGCCAAACCTGTTTTTCCCGTCTCCTGTGCTCAGAGGAAGGAAACATTGAATACCTGGAATGTGTTAGGATGATAGATTACTACGCCCTGACTCACCTACTTCTAGATGTCACCAATACACACAGATTTACAAACTATCTCTCTCACACACACACATCCTCCCTCTGTGTCCCTGGGAAACGTCACATATTGTGATGAATGGCCACAGGCCATTCCCACACCTCTGGATTGATGCAGTTTCTCACCCTCTGTTCTGTCAGTGTCGGGTGATTTAAAGTTGAATTGTGTCAGTGGTTGACACTTGCCGGTTTGTTGCTCAACACAATAGGATGGGTAACCAATGGCATGGGCTGCCTCACTCTTTCCCCAAAAATATAGTGTTTTGGGTGTTCCCAATGTTAGAAGGCAGATTAACAACAACTGACCTAGAGCAGGGTTTCTCAAACTCTGTCCCGCCCCCCTGGGTGCACGTTTTGGTTTCTGCCCTAGCACCACACAGCTAATTCAAATAACCAATTCAAATTTTAATTATTTGAATCAGCTTTGTAGTGCTAGGGCAGAAACCAAAACGTGCACCCAGGGGGGGCCCAGGACAGAGTTTGGGACTGACCTAGAAGACTGCTTGTTTGGGCCAAACAGTGTGGTGAACCACTAAGTAATACAGTACTTGCAGTAATTGTTTAACTTATTGTAACTTACAGTAAGTAGTCTATGTTTTATGTCACCCTTGAGGTGTCAAAGCCAAGCGCTGCTTTGTGGATAATGTTCTCCCTTACAGCATGTTTCCATAGAGAATGTAACCTGGGCAGGTCTGCTGTAGCTGGTCACTCAAGAGTTGAGTGCTTGGTGTCTGTCTCCCTCCAGTGTTTTAAAGGTGTTCTACCAATCATTCTTTCATACCTAGAGCGGCAGAGACAAATTGAGATTGGGAGAAGAAAAATGTCTGTTTCTTCAAAAAAAATTGACAAAGTATCTATTCTATTTCATTCTTTGATGTCCAATCAAAAACATATTTGGGCCAATGGGTAAAATAGTGTTAATTGTGTAGATAATCCTATAAGAAAGCCATTGGTCCAAACCTCAGGTCTCTCTATTGGAATTTTTACCCTTATTAGGGTGACTAAATCAATGGAGGCCAGATACAGTGCATTCGGAAAGTATTCAGACCCCTTGAATCTTTCCACATTTGTTACATTACAGCCTTTATTCTAAAATTGATAAATTAATTTGTTTCCTCAACCTACACACAATTCCCTATAATTACAAAGCGAAAACCGGTTATTAGAAATTTTTGCAAATTTATAAAAAAAATACATATTTACACAAGTATTCAGACCCTTTACTCAGTACTTTGTTGAAGCACCTTTAGCAGCGATTACAGCTTCGAGTCTTCTTGGGTATGACGCTACAAGCTTGGCACACCTGTATTTGGGAAGTTTCTCCCATTCTTCTCTGCAGAACCTCAAGATCTATCAGGTTGGATGGGGAGTGTCGCTGCACAGCTATTTAAAATCAAATGTTATTTGTCACATCCGCCGAATACAACAGACCTTATAGTGAAATGCTTAATTACAAGCCCTTAACTGTTAGCAGTTGATGTTACTCTTCAATAACACAGACCCCAAAGCTTGATGTTACTCCTCAATAACACACACCCCAAAGCAGATCAGGTCGAGGAAAATGGGTTTATTCTTATTCAAAGAGGACAAATCATGCAGGGCGGTAGATGGTAGATATTAATGCTCCCCTGTCCTCAGTGATTCTCTCCCCAGAAAATAAATAACAGGATGTCATTTATAACTCCCCACCCTAGCCTGTGGCTGACCAATTATAAGTCCTTGCATTACAACTGGGCCAATGGCCAAATAAAAAGTATCCTCTAAACTCAGACAAATTAAAACATAGCACATGTAGCTTTGAGTTCAGGACTGACATTCCTAACCGATTCTAAACAGATGTTGAACTGAAAAACAACTATTTCCATTGATCGTTAATTTTCGTTCTCTCATCCTCTGCGTTGTGTATTTATCTTCGACATATCCCCCCCACCCTAGACCATTTAAAAAAACATATATACTTGCAATGTATATTTCGAAAACAATAGAAAACATGGAAAAATTAAATCATTCACATTAAACACCTTGCATTTCTATAAAACACAAAGGGAATATTTTACTTGCTGTTACAATAAGAAATATATTTCGAACAAAGTTATAGAAAATAAGTATTAACAGGTGTAATGATGATGTCCCTTACGATTCCTACCACATCCTGTATTAGGAGGAAACTCTCACAAACACTATTATCAAGACAATAATATGAAATTGTCCTATTGGCAAGGTAATCATTCACCAAGTCTTTTAAGTGATCATCTCTTCCACACTGGTATCAGTCCCTCATAGATAACTATTATAAATGATGTTCTGACGATAGTGAGGAATTCTTCCATTCTAATTTTTCTTCCGTTCTACTAGTTGATAAAGACTTCTCTAATGAACACTTCATTGGTGATCTTGTATCGTTTAAGGTACAGTCCTTGGGTCAAGGGATATTGCTTAAGTTTCAGACGGTAGATTCTCATAGCCTATAACAAAAGAAACAAAAAAGTGAAAGTAACATATCCTGGTTTCAAGAGAAATTAGTATTTCACATAGATTTCCCTAAATAAGCAACTCAAATTTTATTTGTCACATACACACGGTTAGCAGATGTTAATGCGAGTGTAGCGAAATGCTTGTGCTTCTAGTTCCGACAATGCAGTAATAACCAATGAGTAATCTAACCTATCAATTCCACAACTACTATACACACAAGTGTAAAGGGATAAAGAATATGTACATAAAGATATATGAATGAGTGATGGTAGAGAATGGCATAGGCAAGATGCAGTAGATGGTATCGAGTACAGTATATACATATGAGATGAGTAATGTAGGGTATGTAAACAAAATGGCATAGTTTAAAGTGGCTAGTGATACCTGTATTACATAAAGATGCAGTAGATATAGAGTACAGTGTATATACATATACATATGAGATGAGTAATGTAGGGTATGGAAACATTATATTAAGTGGCATTGTTTAAAGTGGCTAGTGATACCTTTTTTTTCATCCATTTCCATCCATTTCCATTATTAAAGTGGCTGGAGTTGAGTCAGTATGTTGGCAGCATCCACTCAATGTTAGTGGTGGCTGTTTAACAGTCTGATGGCCTTGAGATAGAAGCTGTTTTTCAGTCTGTCGGTCCCTGCTTTGATGCACCTGTACTGACCTCACCTTCTGGATGATAGCGGGGTGAACAGGCAGTGGCTCGGGTGGTTGTTGTCCTTGATGATCTTTATGGCTTTGCTGTGACATCGGGTGGTGTAGGTGTCCTGGAGGGCAGGTAGTTTGCCCCCGGTGATGCGTTGTGCAGACCTCACTACCCTCTGGAGAGCCTTACGGTTGAGGGCGGAGCAGTTGCCGTACCATGCGGCGATACTCTTGATTGTGCATCTGTAGAAGTTTGTGAGTGCTTTTGGTGACAAGCCGAATTTCTTCAGCCTCCTGAGGTTGAAGAGGCGCCTTCTTCACGATGCTGTCTGTGTGGGTGGACCAATTCAGTTTGTCCGTGATGTGTGCCCCAAAGAACTTAACTTACTACCCTCTCCACTACTGTCCTGTCGCTGTGGGTAGGGGGGTGCTCCCTCTGCTGTTTCCTGAAGTCCACAATCATCTCCTTTGTTTTGTTGACGTTGAGTGTGAGGTTATTTTCCTGACACCACACTCCGAGGGCCCTCACCTCCACCTGGGGGCGGCCCGTCAGGAAGTCCAGTACCCAGTTGCACAGGGTGGGATCGAGACCCAGGGTCTCGAGCTTGATGACAAGTTTGGAGGGTACTATGGTGTTGAATGCTGAGCTGTAGTCGATGAACAGCATTCTCACATAGGTATTCCTCTTGTCCAGATGGGTTAGGGCAGTGTGGTTGCGATTGCGTCGTCTGTGGACCTATTGGGGTGGTAAGCAAATTGCAGTGGGTCTAGGCCTAGGGTGTCAGGTAGGGTGGCGGTGATATGGTCCTTGACTAGTCTCTCAAAGCACTTCATGATGACAGAAGTGAGTGCTACGGGCGGTAGTCGTTTAGCTCAGTTACCTTAGCTTTCTTGGGAACAGGAACAATGGTGGCCCTCTTGAAGCATGTGGGAACAGCTGACTGGGATAAGGATTGATTGATTGAATATGTCTGTAAACGCACCAGCCAGCTGGTCTGCGCATGCTCTGAGGACGTGGCTGGGGATGCCGTCTGGGCCTGCAGCCTTGCGAGGGTTAAATGTTTTAGTGAGTCGGCTGCAGTGAAGGAGAGTCCGCCGGTTTTGGTAGCAGGCTGTGTCAGTGGCACTGTATTGTCCTCAAAGCGAGCAAAAAAGTTATTTAGTCTGTCTGGGAGCAAGACACCCTGGTCCGCTACGGGGCTGGTTTTCTTTTTTAATCCGTGATTGACTGTAGACCCTGCCACATACCTCTTGTGTCTTAGCCGTTGAATTGCGACTCATGTCCCGATTTTCATGAAAAAGTTGGACATTTCACCTAGATATCCCTAATATGATGACTGCGGTGTACAACATGGAAGCTTATCAGGTTCTGATCATCTTACTATGCTTCTTCACCCGAGATTGGCCCCCGATTGCTAATCAATCAGTTCTTTATTCTCCAGGCTCTGCTTTGTCATCAAAATGGAAAACCTTACAATGAGTAACATCGTGATTTTCCCTAGACTTTTATTGCTGACCTCCATTATGACAAAAAATGTATAAGGACTTTCCTATTTTGGCCCTAATGTGTCTGTTACATAAAAATCTAAAAAAGTTTTACCATCACCCACTGTCCTGGTACTATGTTATGTCCCCCCCTCGGGACTTATCCCCCACAAAAATAGAACTGTTTGGCCATAATGGCCATCGTCATGTTTGGAGGAAAAAGGGGGAGTCTTGCAAGCTGAAGAACACCATCTCAACCGTGAAGCACGGGGGTGGCAGCATCATGTTGTGGGGGGCTTTGCTGCAGGAGGGACTGGTGCACTTCACAAAATAGATTGCATCATGAGGCAATGTGGATATATTGAAGCAACATCTCAAGACATCAGTCAGGAAGTTAAAGCTTGGTCGCAAATGGATCTTCCAAATGGACAATGACCCCGAGCATACTTTCAAAGTTGTGGCAAAATGGCTTAAGGACAACAAAGTCAAGGTATTGGAGTGGCCATCACAAAGCCCTGACCTCAATCCTATAGAACATTTTGTGAGCAGAACTGAAAAAGCATGTGCGAGCAAGGAAGCCTACAAACCTGACTCTGGCCAAAATTCACCCAACTTATTGTGGGAAGCTTGTGGAAGGCCACCCAAAACGTTTGACTTAAGTTAAACAATTTAAAGGCAATGCTAACAAATACTAATTGAGTATGTGTAAACTTCTGACCCACTGGGAATGTGATGAAAGAAATAAAAGCTGAAATAAATCATTTTCTCTACTACTATTCTGACATTTCACATTCTTAAAATAAAGTGGTGATCCTAACTGACCTAAGACAGGGAATTACTAGGATAAAATGTCAGGAATTGTGAAAGACTGAGTTTAAATGTATTTGGCTAAGGTGTATGTAAACTTTCAAATTCAACTGTATATGTTTTGCATAAGATATGGGCAATACAGTGACTTCAGCATCCGTATCTACTGAAAAATCTACTGCAAAGTTGTTAACCATCATGTTCACATATTCCATCTGATGTCATATGTACATCAGCTGAGATGGAACATAAGAGGGGGTCTATAAGTTTCCCTCCACAGCATCCAGCAAACTCTGCTGCTGAGCCGGAGAGAGCTTCTTAAGTTTCTGCATCAGCTTTGCGTTGTTGGGGCTGTCTTCATTCCATTTCCCCTTAGTCCCTGCTTCTCCTGACCATTCCTCATAAGAACACATTTTATTTTCCGACATTCTCGTTGCCAGTGACCAGATATCCTGCAATAATGACATACACCAGGTTTCTCATCTGCTGAACGAATAATGTTGGTTTCACTTGGAACCTGCGTATCTCTGATACCCACGTCTCGTGGATGCTTCAAAGTATTTGACCATTCATCCAACTGTTTTGGAGATGCTGATTTATGTGTGATTACTGTCACTGGAGGTTTGTCTTTACTACCTTTTACAGCCTATGTTCGTTCTGGTTGGCCTAAGACATTGTTCATCACTGCTGTCAGAATCTGTTGACTCAATTCCAGGCAATGCTGACCAGATTCTTGAAACCCGATCATCCTTGCGCAACTCAGTGTGAGGGTAGATTGAGGGAACAAAGGGTCCACTTGTTGGAGCCAAGTCTGTTTTTTACAACCCTCTCCTGTAATTGTTGAAGCTCTTCTCAAGATTTTTATGTTCACCAAGAGCTTTCAAACTATTCTTATCTCTCTGCAATGTCCTGTCATGATTCTCCAGAAATAATTTCTCATCCTGTTTTCTTACTTCGGCTAGAACAGTTAAAGACCATCTTTTTTTTAGTCAACGAGTTAGACATCCTCTATTTTTCCCCAAGCTTTTTGTATGCCAGACAGATTCCATCTTTGTCAACAATGACGGAATATTTCTTTCTCTTGCATACACTTCTCTACTTTGAAATTGTTATTCATATCACTAGACAGTGAATGTAAAATATTTTTCATGGTGGGTGATAACCGTCAATCTGGATAATAACACAAAACAAATCTTAAGACTAGAGAAATTTATTGACAAATATTACGAAAACAAGCAACACCCAAACATGACGGAGAGTAAGACATGGGAACAGATTTCAAAATGAAAACGTGATTCTTCTACAGACACAGACGATTTAATATTTTCACCACCGGGGATGGTAAAGGTCGAAACGGATCTGTTAAAATCGATAAATGACAAACTGGGTATACTTGAATTAGTCAGTAACGATATAAGAGTTGAAGGCAAGTCTCGAGATGAGTGATGAAAAAGCTGCAACATTGGAGAAGGAAACAAACAAGCTAAAAGTGACAGTCAATAAGATTGAAACCGAAGTGAATGAAAACCGTTCTGAGAGAAGCCTTACTTGAAATACAGACTAGATCCATGAGCGAGAATCTGGTACTTACAGGTAACCAAGAGAAAGGAGAAGTTCCTGAATCTGTAGTTAGAGTTCAGATTCCACGAGAAGCTATCAACTAAATGTAACTCGAACGTGTACACCTATTCGGACAAAGAGGGCAGAGGTATAAACACCCAATCATTGGCAAATTTGCTTCATTTAAATATAAAATAATGGTTAAAAGCCTGGGTAAAAGACTTGCTGGGACCAAAATTGGCATGAATGATCAGTTCCCGAAGGAAATTGCAGAACGGCGTAGAGTTCTGTATCCAATTTTCAAGGAAAATAGATGAAAAGGGAAACGAGTAGGTCTCGTTGTCGATAAACTATATATTGATAACCAGTTGTTTAGAGACACAAAGACTACTCCATGGCTATTTTAAAAAGTATTACATTCTTATAGATGAGGAAAACAGTAACACAATTCTATCCCGGTTATGGATTGTAATAATACAATAAAAAATATAGCTTTTCTATATATCTTCAAATGGAACTAATTGGAACACAAAAGCACGAATTCAACATGGTGAAGATAAAAACTCAGTAAACAGAAGGCACAGTATATGTGGATGGATGGTGTGTTTTTTTTTATGTTTGGGAAAGTGTGGCGTTGAGTGAGAAAGGAAATGGTTGCATACCAATGTATTGCTGTGAGCCGGGGTATGAGAGGGCTTTCAATGTTGTTCAGATGATGGATATACTTTTTATAATGAATTGTCTCATTTATTGTCCTATCATGGTGGAACAGTGTTTTTTAAAATTATACATTTAATTTATTTATTTTCCTATAATGGGGAACTACATTTAAAAAATAAATTGTATATCTTATTTGTGTCTGATCCTATATTGATGGAACGGTCCACAACCCTATACCCTAGACACCCACCTGAATGACCCAGATACTAAGAAGAAGTCCCGAACTGTTTTATGGGCCTGCTGTAAGCGGTATGTATGCAGTCAAAACGCGGTTAGAGACCTAGAGCAGCACTGCCCCCTCAAGATTCTGAGCCTGCTTGGCAGGGTTGGACCTGCAAAGCCAAAGGGAGAGCATACTATACAAGGAAATTCTCAAAGCTGCTATTGAGAACCTTATAACAACCTTGTACCTAGCCGGTGGGGATTCCGGTGGGGTGCCCCCACCCAGGCAGAGGCAGTACTGGCAACACTAGCTGCAGTAACCCATGTGGAGGGGGTCACACTCGGACATTCAGAGAGGGGGTATATTATTGTGGCACAAAATCAAAAGTCTGACTGCATGGAGATGCTTGGGAATATGGTCAATACAGGGGACCGTGTTGTGGATGTTTTCAGCGAAAATGTGTACATTTGACCTGCATCATCTAGGATGTGGCAATGGTTAATAAAATCTCTCCATTTCTGCCCATTTTTTTTTCCTGCACGGTCTTGCAGGCCTTCTCATACAGCTGCAACTTTATATTAATTTGTAAATCAAGACCATTCTTGAGAATGTAGCCTATGGTTGTGTGCGGGGAAATGGTTGAGTGTGCGTGCGTGCGTATCCCACAACTGTTGAGAAGGAGTAAAAAATGTTAGGGACAATATAGGATGATTCACAATAATTGTTTGCTAATATAATAATTGCTTGCAATAATGTCCATCTGGTAATGCCTCGACTGGTGAGAGGTAAAATCCTTTGCATAAATTTCCTAAATTACTACAAACATTAACTAATTATGGAAATGAAGAAACAGGATTTTTTAAAATATGTATATATTATTATATATACACTGCTCAAAAAAATAAAGGGAACACTTAACCAGCACTACTGGAACTACTGAACAACGCGCAAATGTAAACTCAGATTTTTTTATATAAATATGAACTTTACTGAACAAAACATACATGTATTGTGTAACATGAAGTCCTATGTGTGTTATCTGATGAAGATCATCAAAGGTTTAGTGATTAATTTTATCTCTATTTCTGCTTTTTGTGACTCCTCTCTTTGGCTGGAAAAATGGCTGTGTTTTTCTTTGACTTGGCTCTGACCTAATATAATTGTTTGGTGTGCTTTCGTCGTAAAGCCTTTTTGAAATCGGACACTGTGGCTGGATTTTCAAAGTGTATCTTTAAAATGGTGTAAAATACTTGTATGTTTGAGGAATTTTAATTATGGGATTTCTGTTTTGAATTTGGCGCCCTGCAGTTTCACTGGCTGTTGACGAGGTGGGACGCCCATGTACCCTAGAGAGGTTAAGGAGCGGGACACTAATCCGGATGCTTATAAGAAGTCCCGCTATGCCCTCAGACGAACCAACAAAACAGGGAAAGCGTCAATATAGGATTAAGATAGCGCCGGTGTAGTAGGATTCAGACGCTCGTCGGATGTGGCAGGGCTTGAAAACTACGGACTACAAAAGGAAAACCAGCCACGAGCTGCCCAGTGACACGAGCCTACCAGATGAGCTAAATTCATTTTATGCTCGCTTAGAGACAAGCAACACTTAAACATGCATGAGAGCACCAGCTATTATGGACGACTGTGTGATAATGCTCTCGGTAGCTGATGTGAGCAAGACCTTCAAACAGGTCAACATTCACAAAGCTGCGGGGCCAGACGGATTGCCAGGTCGTGTTCAGCGCAGACCAACTGGCAAGTGTCTTCGCTGACATTTTTCAACCTCTCCCTGACCGAGTCTGTAATACCTACATGTTTCAAGCAGACCACCATAGTCCCTATGCCCAAGGAAGCGAAGGTAACCTGCCTAAATTATTATTGCCCCGTAGCACTCATGTCAGTAGCCATGAAGTGCTTTGAAAGGCTATCAACCGCATCATCCTGGATACTCTAGACCCACTCCATTTCGCGTACCGCCCCAACAGATCCACATATGACGCAATCTCAATGCCCTTTCCCACCTGGACAAAAGGAACACCTATGTGAGAATTCTGTTCATTGACTACAGCTCAGCGTTCAATACCATATTTCCCACAAAGCTCATCACTAAGCTAAAGACCCTGGGACAACACCTCCCTCTGTATCTGGATCCTGGACTTCCTGACAGGCCTCCCTCAGGTAATAAGTGTAGGCAACAACACATCTGCCACGCTGATCCTCAACACTGGGGTCCCACAGGGGTGCGTGTTTAGTCCCCTCCTGTACTCCCTGTTCACCCACAAGATTGTGAGCAAGACAAAGAAGCCAATCGTGAACTACAGGGAAAGGCGGGCCAAACAGGCCTCCATTACCATCGACGGGGCTGTAGTGGAGCGGGTCGAGAGTTTCAAGTTCCTTGGTGTCCACATCACCAACAAACTATCATGATCCAAACTCACCAAGACAGTCGTGAAGAGGGCACGACAACACCTTTTCCCGCACGGGAGACTGAAAAGATTTGTCATGGGTCTCCAGATCCTGAAAAAAAAAAAAAGTTCTACAGCTGAACCGTTGAGAGCATCCGGACCGGTTGCATCACCGCCTGGTATGGCAATGCTCGGCATTTGACCACAAGGCGCTACAGAGGGTAGTGCTTACGGCCCAGTACATCACTGGGGCCATCCAGGACCTATATACTAGGCAGTGTCAGAGGAAAGCCCAAAATATTGTCAATGGCTCCATTCACCCAAGTCTCAGACTTGTTCTCTCTGCTACCGCACGGCAAGCGGTACCGGAGCACCAAGTCTAGGACCAAAAGGCTCATTAACAGCTTCTACGCCCAAGCCATAAGACTGCTGAACAATTAATCAAATGGCCACCCAGACTATTTACATTGATTCACCCCCCTCACCACCACCACACACACTTGTTTTTACACTGCTGCTACTCGCTGTTTGTTATCTATGCATAGTCACTTTACCCCTACCTACATAAACAAATGAAGTCGAGGAGTGTGAATACTTTCTGAAGGCAGTGAAATTTCATTACCGAAGTGCATTTTCACCCATTCTAGGTAGATGAGGTGGATACCCTATTCATTCTAGTCTAATTGCCAGGTCTCGTATGACATCCCTGATGCTGGCGTCCCGGGACGGCTACAGTCAGGTAATCAACCTGTTGTTGTCTCACGGGGCAGAGGTCAACTCCCAGGATGAAAATGGGTACACGGTAAGAATGCCTACCTGGTGTAATGCCTGTCTCACATAAGCGGACAATATTATTCATCAGCCTTCCCTACATCCCAATAATCTCTCCTTTCTCCAAAAGTGTGGACTTGTTCACTTCCCTTGGGACATCGTTTGAAAGCATTTACAAGCATTTTGCTACACCCGCAATAACATCTGCTAAATATGTGTACATGTTATTTGAAAGAAAATGACTGGGTTAGGAAATATGTTGGAAACTCCCTCCAGCCCATGCTAACTACAATCAAATTCTTTTACATTATCTTGATTGATTCTAACTGTGATTGATAGTAATGATTGGTGACACTGTGTGGTTATTAATAGTAATTAGGATGCCGCTAGACATTGATAGGTGATGACCTGCTGTGACCTTTGACCCCAGGCTCTGAGTGTGGCGGTGCAGTATGGAAGAGAAGAGGCCGTCCTCAAGCTGCTCCAGCTGGGGGCAGACAAGACCCTCAAGACCAAAGCAGAGAAGAGTGCTGCCGACTTGGCCAAGGTCTTCAAACGACCACAGGTAAACACAACCAGTAATTATATTATTTATACTGAACAAAAATATAAATGCAACAATTTTAACGATTTTACTTAGTTACAGTTCATATAAGGAAATAAGTCAATTGAAATAAATTAACTAGGCCCTAATCTACGGATTTCACATGACTGAGCAGGTGGCGCAGCCATGTGTGGGCCTGGGAGGGCATAGGCCCACCCACCTGGGAGCCAGGCCCAGCCAATCCCCCACAAAAAAATCTTTATTACAGACAGAAATACTCCTCAGTTTCATTAGCTGTCCGTATGGCTGGTCTCAGACCATCTCGCAGGTTGTGAGGCCGGTTGGACGTACTGGCAAATGAACATTCAATTCTCTGGCAACAGTTCTGGTCGATATTCCTGCAGTCAGCTTGCCAACGGCATTCTCCCTCTAAACTTGAGACATCTGTGCCATTGTGTGACAAAACTACACATATTAGAGTGGCCTTTTATTGTCCCCAGCACAAGGTGCACCTTTGTAATGATCATGCTGTTTAATCAGCTTCTTGATATGCCACACCTGTCAGGTGGATGGATTATCTTGACAAAGGAGAAATACTCACGAACAGGGATGTAAACAAATGTGGGCACAAAATTTGAGCGAAATAAGCTTTTTGTGCGTTTCTGGGATCTCTTATTTCAGCTCATGAAACATGGGGCCAACATGTTATGTCTATTTTAGTTCAGTATATATTATCAAGAGGCTGGAAAGAGTGCTTCTGACATAGCCACAGTGTTCAATTGACCACATGTAGAACCAACAGAACCTCACAGTCACAGCTTTGTTTCCCACATAGTTAGCCAAGTACATAACTCTGGCACCTAAATCTGGTGTTTAAACAACCACAGGTACAGTAAAACCAAACACTAACCACAGCCACAAATTTACCACACTATGAAATGGTAGTTTTGAGGTGGTAGAGTAGTGCCAATTTCCCCTTCTCTTGCAAACATATAAAATACATGGAGTGTACAAAACATTAGGAACACCTTCCTAATATTGAATTTCACCCCCTTTTGCCCTCAGAACAGCCTCAATTCGTCGGGGCTTGGACTACAAGGTGTCTAAAGCGTTCCACAGAGATGCTGGTCCGTGTTGACGCCAATGCTTCCCATAGTTGTGTGAAGTTGTCTGGATGTCCTTTGGGTGGCTGACCATTCTTGATGCACACAGGAAACTGTTGAGCATGAAAAACCCAGCAGCACTGCAGTTCTTGACACTCGAACCGGTGTACCTGGCACCTACTACCATACCTTGTTCAATGGCACTTCAATATTTTCTTTCCCATTCACCCTCTAAATGGTACACATACACAATCCTCGATGTCTCAAGGCTTAATAATCCTTTTAAAAATCTCTCCTCCCCTTCATCTACACCAGCGGAAATGGATTTAACAAGTGACATCAATAAGAGATCATAGCTTTCACCTGGTCAGTCTGCCATGGAAAGAGTTTTGTGTATCAGGTCTTCTTTCCTCGCAGATTGCCAGGATCCTGGCGTCCCCAGGCAATGCCCTCACCAACGGGCAGGTAACCTCCTCGAAGGAGGAGACCCTCTTCAAGTTCTTCAAGAGGGACGCCGATCTATCTGCTGACTCCAAGGAGCGGTGAGACCATGGCTAAATCTCAATTCGTCTTATTGCTATTCCTTATATCCTCTTCTCAACCGTAATGGAGGAGGTAAAAGGTCCCTCAGGAGTTCTTTTACCATTTGTTTTTAGGACAGAGGATGCGAGGAATCGAGGTAAGATGAATTGAGAAAAGGCCACAGATCAGTCAGTGGAGGCCAGCAGCCGTGATTGGTATTTGGGGCCCTCTAGTGGACGTAGAGTTAAGTGTCCCATGCCATGAGACCGGTTTTTAGATGTAAACAAACATCTAGGGACTAGCTGCTAAATCTGCACCATAATGCTTTAACATATTTAGTCTGTATTTGACTGTTGAAGATTCAATGTTTTAATTTGGATTGTTTAATCTGTCAATGTTTATCTGTTCTGAAATATTTTAGGCGGCCGACTTGGCAACGTGGGGTTGATGTAGTACGCTCTTAAACCTATTTATGTATTTATCTATTGCTTTTATTTAACCCGGGGAAGTTATTGAGAATGCATTACTTGTCTGAGAGCATGAGAAAACTGACTGATTTTACAAATAATGTTGAGTAGGTGATTTAAAGGTTGATTTGTTGATCAGAGATTCTGCACAGTTGGACTGCAATGTGGTCAATCTCAAACGCGCCCATTCACTTTCAAAATAACGACTTTGAACCTCTCCTAGTCTGGCCAAACTGTGTGATATCGAGCTGCTTCTGCACGGACTCAACCTGGAGTACCTCTCTGACATAATGCTAGTAAGTAGTGTACACACACACACACACACAGGAGTACCTCTGACATTGTTTGAGTACTGTACCTCATCCTCACTGTGATTGGACAGTTTTCAGATTTCCATACCTCCCTCATGCCATATCCCAGCATATGGTATTATCATATACCTGTCCAACCCTACTGCTGGCTTATTGATGTTGAGCAGGCAGGTGTAAAGACTGTGGTTCTGACTCTGGAGTGATTGGGTGAAAAACTATAGTGTATGAAGCTCAGTTTGGGGTGGTGGGGGTGGATTGATATTTTCATCATTAGATCGAATAGACATACCGGTAACAAGTAGCTACACAACACAAACACATACTGTAATCGGTTACCGGTATTTAAAAAAAAAAAACTTATCGGTAGCTACACAAATGCAGATTGTAAATGATTGTACAATATCTGTTCAGGGTTTAGGCTGGTTTGCAAGTTGTCAGATCGTCAAAGTAGTTTTTCTTCTCTCCGCAGGAAAATGACATCACTTGGAGCTACCTGGTAACCATGGAGAAGGATGACCTGGAGAAGGTATGAAAGACCTCTTTATGTCAGTCTGTCTGGCAGCAAGTTTCCAGGTTTTTCAGAAATCTATGGTTCCTGGAATCAGTAGAGAATTAGCATGGAAGGAATCCTCCAACTGGGAATGCTTCAACCAGGATTTCTGAAAAACCTGGGAACTTTGGGAACGTTTTGGGAATTTTGCAACCTGAGTTACCAGTATGTTGCCCAGTTATTAATGTTGCGTTCTTCCCCAGATTGGTATCTCTGACCCAGAGGACCAGCAGAAGGTTCTGAGTGCAGTGAAGGAGATGCATCTAGACCGGGTCGATCTGGACACTGTCAACCAGCTGGAGAACATAGACACCGGGTAACATTGAAGTACAATGAAAAAAAATATTATTTTGAGCAATTCCTTCCAGGTCAAATCGTCAAGCACAATAACATATTTTCTTGACACATTATATATGCAACACAAACACCTACAGACTTACATGACATACTGTACACAGTCCATCCTCCAGCACACCACTGGAAGTCATTCCTCATACTGACCTAAAGCATCCATCCCACTGTTATTCTCCCACTGCCTCACCTCCTATATCCTCTCCGAGCTTCTGAGAGCAGAGTCCTAATGGTTTATTAAATGGGGCCGTAATGATTTGTAAGGTGAGAGGAGATGGAATGAAATCCCCTCTTTCACCCCCCCACCCACCCCTTCTCTCTGTGACTGATGATAGGATAGCTCTCAGGCCAAGCGGTACTGTAGTGTCAGGGCCAGGGGTACAGGGGTACTTTTACTGAGCCTTTAAATCCCCCAGGAGTAAATCCTCTGATGATGGCCACACTGTAAACATTAAAGCACTAGATTACCACATCCCTTATGCTTTATGCTCATCCCAGGACCTAGTGGCCATGTTCTAGTTGGCCTGGGATGTTAGACGTTCATGTTCTAGTTGGCCTGGGATGTTAGATGTTCATGTTCTAGTTGGCCTGTGATGTTAGATGTTCATGTTCTAGTTGGCCTGGGATGTTAGATGTTCTAGTTGGCCTGGGATGTTAGATGTTCATGTTCTAGTTGGCCTGGGATGTTAGATGTTCTAGTTGGCCTGGGATGTTAGATGTTCTAGTTGGCCTGGGATGTTAGATGTTCATGTTCTAGTTGGCCTGGGATGTTAGATGTTCATGTTCTAGTTGACCTGGGATGTTAGATGTTCATGTTCTATTTGGCCTGGGATGTTAGATGTTCATGTTCTAGTTGGCCTGGGATGTTAGATGTTCTTGTTCTAGTTGGCCTGGGATGTTAGATGTTCTTGTTCTAGTTGGCCTGAGATGTTAGATGTTCTAGTTGGCCTGGGATGGTTAGACGTTCATGTTCTAGTTGACCTGGGATGTTAGATGTTCATGTTCTAGTTGGCCTGGGATGTTAGATGTTCATGTTCTAGTTGGCCTGGGATGTTAGATGTTCTAGTTGGCCTGGGATGTTAGATGTTCTCGTTGGCCTGGGATGTTAGATGTTCTCGTTAGCCTGGGATGTTAGATGTTCTCGTTGGCCTGGGATGTTAGATGTTCTCGTTGGCCTGGGATGTTAGATGTTCTCGTTGGCCTGGGATGTTAGATGTTCTCGTTGGCCTGGGATGTTAGATGTTCTCGTTGGCCTGGGATGTTAGATGTTCTCGTTGGCCTGGGATGTTAGATGTTCATGTTCTAGTTTGCCTGGGATGTTAGATGTTCATGTTCTAGTTTGCCTGGGATGTTATTTGGCCATGTTCTAGTTGGCCTGGGATGTTAGCTGTTCTCGTTGGCCTGGGATGTTAGATGTTCTCGTTGGCCTGGGATGTTAGATGTTCTCGTTGGCCTGGGATGTTAGATGTTCTCGTTGGCCTGGGATGTTAGATGTTCTCGTTGGCCTGGGATGTTAGATGTTCTCGTTGGCCTGGGATGTTAGATGTTCTCGTTGGCCTGGGATGTTAGATGTTCTCGTTGGCCTGGGATGTTAGATGTTCATGTTCTAGTTTGCCTGGGATGTTAGATGTTCATGTTCTAGTTTGCCTGGGATGTTAGATGTTCATGTTCTAGTTTGCCTGGGATGTTATTTGGCCATGTTCTAGTTGGCCTGGGATGTTAGATGTTCTAGTTGGCCTGGGATGTTAGATGTTCTAGTTCAAATCAAATCAAATTTTATTTGTCACATACACATGGTTAGCAGATGTTAATGCGAGTGTAGCGAAATGCTTGTGCTTCTAGTTCCGACAATGCAGTAATAACCAACAAGTAATCTAACTAACAATTCCAAAACTACTGTCTTATACACACAAGTGTAAGGGGATAAAGAATATGTACATAAAGATATATGAATGAGTGATGGTACAGAGCGGCATAGGCAAGATACAGTAGATGGTATCGAGTACAGTATATACATATGAGATGAGTATGTAAACAGAGTGGCATAGTTAAAGTGGCTAGTGATACATGTATTACATAAGGATGCAGTAGATGATATAGAGTACAGTATATACATATACATATGAGATGAATAATGTAGGGTATGTAAACATTCTATTAGGTAGCATTGTTTAAAGTGGCTAGTGATATATTTTACATAATTTCCCATCAATTCCCATTATTAAAGTGGCTGGAGTTGAGTCAGTGTGTTGGTAGCAGCCACTCAATGTTAGTGGTGGCTGTTTAACAGTCTGATGGCCTTGAGATAGAAGCTGTTTTTCAGTCTCTCGGTCCCAGCTTTGATGCACCTGTACTGACCTCGCCTTCTGGATGATAGCGGGGTGAACAGGCAGTGGCTCGGGTGGTTGTTGTCCTTGATGATCTTTATGGCCTTCCTGTAACATCGGGTGGTGTAGGTGTCCTGGAGGGCAGGTAGTTTGCCCCCGGTGATGTGTTGTGCAGACCTCACTACCCTCTGGAGAGCCTTACGGTTGTGGGCGGAGCAGTTGCCGTACCAGGCGGTGATACAGCCCGCCAGGATGCTCTCGATTGTGCATCTGTAGAATTTTGTGAGTGCTTTTGGTGACAAGCCGAATTTCTTCAGCCTCCTGAGGTTGAAGAGGCGCTGCTGCGCCTTCTTCACGATGCTGTCTGTGTGGGTGGACCAATTCAGTTTGTCTGTGATGTGTATGCCGAGGAACTTAAAACTTGCTACCCTCTCCACTACTGTTCCATCGATGTGGATAGGGGGGTGTTTCCTCTGCTGTTTCCTGAAGTCCACAATCATCTCCTTAGTTTTGTTGACGTTGAGTGTGAGGTTATTTTCCTGACACCACACTCCGAGGGCCCTCACCTCCTCCCTGTAGGCCGTCTCGTCGTTGTTGGTAATCAAGCCTACCACTGTTGTGTCGTCCGCAAACTTGATGATTGAGTTGGAGGGTGCGTGGCCACGCAGTTGTGGGTGAACAGGGAGTACAGGAGAGGGCTCAGAACGCACCCTTGTGGGGCCTCAGTGTTGAGGATCAGCGGGGTGGATCGCCTGGGGGCGGCCCGTCAGGATGTCCAGTACCCAGTTGCACAGGGCAGGGTCGAGATCCAGGGTCTCGAGCTTGATGTTCTAGTTGGCCTGGGATGTTGGATGTTCTAGTTGGCCTGGGATGTTAGATGTTGTAGTTGACCTGGGATGTTAGATGTTCTAGGTGACCTGGGATGTTAGATGTTCTAGTTGGCCTGGGATGTTAGATGTTCTAGGTGACCTGGGATGTTAGATGTTCTAGGTGACCTGGGATGTTAGCTGTTCTCGTTGGCCTGGGATGTTAGATGTTCTCGTTGGCCTGGGATGTTAGATGTTCTCGTTGGCCTGGGATGTTAGATGTTCTCGTTGGCCTGGGATGTTAGATGTTCTCGTTGGCCTGGGATGTTAGATGTTCTCGTTGGCCTGGGATGTTAGATGTTCTCGTTGGCCTGGGATGTTAGATGTTCTCGTTGGCCTGGGATGTTAGATGTTCATGTTCTAGTTTGCCTGGGATGTTAGATGTTCATGTTCTAGTTTGCCTGGGATGTTAGATGTTCATGTTCATGTTCTAGTTTGCCTGGGATGTTATTTGGCCATGTTCTAGTTGGCCTGGGATGTTAGATGTTCTAGTTGGCCTGGGATGTTAGATGTTCTAGTTCAAATCAAATCAAATTTTATTTGTCACATACACATGGTTAGCAGATGTTAATGCGAGTGTAGCGAAATGCTTGTGCTTCTAGTTCCGACAATGCAGTAATAACCAACAAGTAATCTAACTAACAATTCCAAAACTACTGTCTTATACACACAAGTGTAAGGGGATAAAGAATATGTACATAAAGATATATGAATGAGTGATGGTACAGAGCGGCATAGGCAAGATACAGTAGATGGTATCGAGTACAGTATATACATATGAGATGAGTATGTAAACAGAGTGGCATAGTTAAAGTGGCTAGTGATACATGTATTACATAAGGATGCAGTAGATGATATAGAGTACAGTATATACATATACATATGAGATGAATAATGTAGGGTATGTAAACATTCTATTAGGTAGCATTGTTTAAAGTGGCTAGTGATATATTTTACATAATTTCCCATCAATTCCCATTATTAAAGTGGCTGGAGTTGAGTCAGTGTGTTGGTAGCAGCCACTCAATGTTAGTGGTGGCTGTTTAACAGTCTGATGGCCTTGAGATAGAAGCTGTTTTTCAGTCTCTCGGTCCCAGCTTTGATGCACCTGTACTGACCTCGCCTTCTGGATGATAGCGGGGTGAACAGGCAGTGGCTCGGGTGGTTGTTGTCCTTGATGATCTTTATGGCCTTCCTGTAACATCGGGTGGTGTAGGTGTCCTGGAGGGCAGGTAGTTTGCCCCCGGTGATGTGTTGTGCAGACCTCACTACCCTCTGGAGAGCCTTACGGTTGTGGGCGGAGCAGTTGCCGTACCAGGCGGTGATACAGCCCGCCAGGATGCTCTCGATTGTGCATCTGTAGAATTTTGTGAGTGCTTTTGGTGACAAGCCGAATTTCTTCAGCCTCCTGAGGTTGAAGAGGCGCTGCTGCGCCTTCTTCACGATGCTGTCTGTGTGGGTGGACCAATTCAGTTTGTCTGTGATGTGTATGCCGAGGAACTTAAAACTTGCTACCCTCTCCACTACTGTTCCATCGATGTGGATAGGGGGGTGTTTCCTCTGCTGTTTCCTGAAGTCCACAATCATCTCCTTAGTTTTGTTGACGTTGAGTGTGAGGTTATTTTCCTGACACCACACTCCGAGGGCCCTCACCTCCTCCCTGTAGGCCGTCTCGTCGTTGTTGGTAATCAAGCCTACCACTGTTGTGTCGTCCGCAAACTTGATGATTGAGTTGGAGGGGTGCGTGGCCACGCAGTTGTGGGTGAACAGGGAGTACAGGAGAGGGCTCAGAACGCACCCTTGTGGGGCCTCAGTGTTGAGGATCAGCGGGGTGGATCGCCTGGGGGCGGCCCGTCAGGATGTCCAGTACCCAGTTGCACAGGGCAGGGTCGAGATCCAGGGTCTCGAGCTTGATGTTCTAGTTGGCCTGGGATGTTGGATGTTCTAGTTGGCCTGGGATGTTAGATGTTGTAGTTGACCTGGGATGTTAGATGTTCTAGGTGACCTGGGATGTTAGATGTTCTAGTTGGCCTGGGATGTTAGATGTTCTAGGTGACCTGGGATGTTAGATGTTCTAGGTGACCTGGGATGTTGGATGTTGTAGTTGACCTGGGATGTTAGATGTTCTAGTTGACCTGGGATGTTAGATGTTCTAGTTGACCTGGGATGTTAAATGTTCTAGTTGACCTGGGATGTTAAATGTTCTAGTTGACCTGGGATGTTAGATGTTCTAGTTGACCTGGGATGTTAGATGTTCTAGTTGACCTGGGATGTTAGATGTTCTAGTTGACCTGGGATGTTAGATGTTCTAGTTGGCCTGGGATGTTAGATGTTGTAGTTGGCCTGGGATGTTAGATGTTGTAGTTGGCCTGGGATGTTGGATGTTGTAGTTGACCTGGGATGTTAGATGTTCTAGTTGACCTGGGATGTTAGATGGATTTTTACTTGTAGTACATCACTAATGGACTGACAGACAGAGATGGGTGGACGGGGGGGGGGGTCTTCACACTGGGGGACAACTGACACGGACGGGCGACTGGGCAGACACAGTTAAATCAACTGACCTCTACACAACAGACAAATGAACAGACATAAGACTGTGTGTGGCCAATGGCTAGGATTTCCTCTCATAACTCAAAACTAGATTAAAAACTTTTACATCCAAATTATTTGTACATCGTATTCATCGCGGCCCGATCTTTAAATATGTTTTGTTGCTGCGATTGTTCCACTGCCCTTTGTATGTTGTTGGATTGTTTCATCTTAGTGGTACGTATCCCTGCATGTGTAGCAGCCGTTTTGTGATGCTCACACTCTGTCAGTGGTCGTGTAAACAGTGTCAGTCAGACTGGAGTTACTATCTCCTTCCAGAGGCTTGTGACCAGGGACTACAGCTCTGTTAGTTTATCTAGCGCACCCAAGACTGATAGTACAGGATAGAGAGGAGCAGAGGAGAGGGGGAGATGTCTGTCTGTTATAGGTGACCTCTGTCTCTCCCTCCCTCCTGGTCTAGGTGAGACCTATAGGGGGTATAGGAGATGGGCAGGAATGCAGACTGACACGGGTTGTGCTGCTCACCCACTCACACTGACAGTCACACATAAACACACTTGGGTTGAGGTAGAAGGAGACTCATCAACTAGGCATGGTCACGGTTAATCGAATATCCGGATGTTTGGCCTATTTTAACAATGAAAAGGCTATGTCTAAATTAAATTATCCTTGTGACATTTCTACCTACAAGGATATACCATGACATTTGAAATTCTTAATTTAGTAAAACAAAAATCTTTTCAATGTAGTTTTTCTAACTGTGCATTGAGTTACTGCCCTCCAGGTTGCCCTGGCATCGGTATGCTGTTTACCCCTCTTTAAGTAGAAATTTAAGGCACTCTGCAAATGTATCAATGCAAAACACTCACCAGAAAGGCTATTTGTAACAGAATCAGTTCTATCATTGCCAAAATCTGACTTTTCCTTCGCTGTTGCTGACAAATTACAGAAGAAAAGCACCCTGTCCTCTGTTTACCTCTGCCATGTACATTTCAGCATTCTAATTGGTCAAGAGTTGACTATAAAAATTGTATAATTTAAAATGACCATCCCTGTCATCAACACTGATAGTGGGAAGTATTGTGAAAAGTTGTCGAATGGTGTATGTGTGTCCTTATAGAAGTGAGGAGCTGTATAACTTCCTGATCAGTCTGCGGCAGCAATGCTGCTACTTGACAGAGACGGTACAGGATGTCATCAGCCGCTTCCCCCGCCGAGCTTCTGAGGTGTGTGTGTCATTCCGTGTCCCTCTCTGATAATCTAATGGACTGGCGACTGATCCATCAATGCTGTTGTCTGACTGAAAGCAGACAGTATGGTTGTATAACCTACTAAAGCAAATTCCCTTTCAGCCCTGAAAGGAGGGTGCCCCCACTCATGTTTGTGGTTAGATTAAGTGAGTGCGTTTTCAGTCAGACACTATAGTACTGATGGATTTATCTAGAGCGAACCTGTTTCTAGCTCCCCTAACTTTCTCTGTCCTCAGCTGGTGTTGTCCCTGGACCCTAAGAAGGAGGCCCAGGCCATCTGTAATGAGCTGGTGGCCCAGACTGGAGACCTGCAGAAAGAGGTCGCCTGCCTCAAGAACCTGCTGCACAAGGTACATCTCACACCTTTTTCTCTGACTGCTGTGTACGTGTCACTGTCACCCAAGAGCCCCCGCCACTATGTTTCTGCTCTCCTCAGTGGGCCACTCTGACAGAACGAATTGGGGAACGGTCTGTTTCCTTCGTCTGGTCCCCCACACCCTTTCACTGCCCTAACCATCTCTCTGTCTGGTCCTCCACACCCTTTCACTGCCCTAACCATCTCTCTTTGTCTGGTCCTCCACACCCTTTCACTGCCCTAACCATCTCTCTGTCTGGTCCTCCACACCCTTTCACTGCCCTAACCATCTCTCTTTCTCTGGTCCTCCACACCCTTTCACTGTCCTAACCATCTCTCTTTGTCTGGTCCTCCACACCCTTTCACTGCCCTAACCATCTCTCTGTCTGGTCCTCCACACCCTTTCACTGCCCTAACCATCTCTCTTTGTCTGGTCCTCCACACCCTTTCACTGCCCTAACCATCTCTCTGTCTGGTCCTCCACACCCTTTCACTGCCCTAACCATCTCTCGGTCTGGTTCTCCACACCCTTTCACTGCCCTAACCATCTCTCTGTCTGGTCCTCCACACCCTTTCACTGCCCTAACCATCTCTCTTTGTCTGGTCCTCCACACCCTTTCACTGCCCTAACCATCTCTCTGTCTGGTCCTCCACACCCTTTCACTGCCCTAACCATCTCTCGTTGTCTGGTCCTCCACACCCTTTCACTGCCCTAACCATCTCTCTTTGTCTGGTCCTCCACACCCTTTCACTGCCCTAACCATCTCTCTTTGTCTGGTCCTCCACACCCTTTCACTGCCCTAACCATCTCTCTTTGTCTGGTCCTCCACACCCTTTCACTGCCCTAACCATCTCTCTTTGTCTGGTCCTCCACACCCTTTCACTGCCCTAACCATCTCTCTGTCTGGTCCTCCACACCCTTCCACTGCCCTAACCATCTCTCTGTCTGGTCCTCCACACCCTTTCACTGCCCGAACCATCTCTGTCTGGTCCTCCACACCCTTTCACTGCCCGAACCATCTCTTCCCAGGTCTGGTCCAAGCTTCCTGCAAACTTGGGTCAACTCCCCTTCTCATCCTCGCTATTGCTCATCCAGCGTTTACACACAGCGTGTGTGCGCGCTGTGTGTAGGATTCTGACAGGGCGAGTCCTCACAGCCTATAACTCAGAGACAGTGTGACAGTGTCCTGTCAGAGTGGAGATGGGGGGGTGGTGAGGAAGGAGGGGGGTAGCCCCGGACGCTGTCGGTGTCAGACAGGAATCCGACAACCAACAGAGGCCATTTGGAGACACTGGCTCAGTGCCCGGGGGGAGAGGCCCTTGCACCCGTTTATCTTATCTGTGGGGGCTCGTCTTGACACCCATCCCCCTACACAGAGCGCAGGTGCGCACACACACACAATCTATCTGCCCGGCCAGAAAGTTTGGAGATGGGAGGGGGGGAGCATGAATTGTTCCCTGGGTTGGACATTACTGTGTAGAATGGTAGATCTGTGCCATATGTACCCGTCAGGTGCAGCACTGTGCAGTGGTTCTCTTATTCAAACTCTAATTTGCATACTTAAGCAGATCACCTCACCCAGATCGGTTTCATTTTATTCCTAATAAATGATTGATAGGACACAACAGTCACATGACAAAACACTGCTCATGGCTACCATCTAGTGTCGAGAGGGAAGGTTCTTGTAGGGCAGGGGTGTCAAATATACAATCTGACGCTGTTCAATCCAAGGGGGGGAAACAAACTCAATATGACTAAAACCAAATGGAAACAGTGTAGTAACAATAATGGACTTATATTCATACAGTTTCTGGACTGTCCAGCTCACTGCTAATCACTGAAATTAAAGCTAGACAGTCAGGGAACATTAAAAAAAGAGAAGAAAAAACAATATTTTGAGGGCAAGGAAATATAATAAAATTCAATGTGGACCTTGTTGAAGACCGAACCCCTCCCCCCATGATAATCAGATTAACTTGGGAGTACTATTTTCAAAATGTCATACTTTAACACTTTCTTTTTTATACTAGTATGGGTATTTGGACACGTCCATGGTGTGTGCGCATCTCTAGTTTGTGTGTCCACCGTGCTCTTTCTCACCTCTTACCTTGTGACGTTCTGCTGCTCCTCTTCCTAAGATGGACCCAGCAGGAGATTTCTGCCCACTTCCTCAACCTGGTTCCCACGGCGACTGGAGGAGACGGGTCCTGAAGAGGCTTGCACTGAGCATGCTTGGCGCAGGCCTGCTGTTTGCCCTGTCCAGAGCAAAGAGTGCCAAGGTTTACCTTTAGACTGACAGCTCTTTTATTATCCAATTTACTCTTACTTTGGATAAATTGCCATAGGTTATCAATCAATAAGCTTAATTGTCTTAATTTACATTTCTGTTTGAGGAATTATGCCGAATGAGAATAACTCGAATGCAAAAAAGTTTGGTTTTTGATTGAGATTCCTTATATTTGTTATACTTTGTTCTTGTTTTTTTATTGAGTTCTTAATTGTTTTAAGCAATTTTCTGGGCTTTTGTAAAATAAAAACTATTTCTTTATCCAGCATTTTCTTTGCATTAAGTTGCTGCACAAGTTAGGACAATATTAGGGAAATCCATCCCCTACATATTACTCAATACTTTATGTAGTTGACTATATGACAAACTATTTAGGCTACTAAAAATCTAATTACATTTTTTTGGTCACATACACATATTTAGCAGATGTTATTGTGGGTGCAGCGAAATACTTGCATTCCTAGTTCCAACAGTGAAGTAATATCTAACAATACACATAAATATAAAAGTTAAAGAATGTAATTAAGAAATATATAAATATTAAGTCGAGCAATGTCCAGGGTATGTGTACAGTACCCGTCAAATTTGGACACACCAAATTTGGACACACCACATACTACTCATTCAAGAGTTTTTCTTTATTTTTACTATTTTCTGCATGGTAGAAGAAAAGTGAAGACATCAAAACTATGAAATAACACCTATGGAATCATGTAATAAGAAAAAAGGTGGTAAATCAAAATCGGCTCAAATAAAGTAACGATGGACTGTCGTTTCTCTTTGCTTAAGGCATGTAGGTCAGTCAATCCGGAACATTTCAAGAAAGTTTCTTCAAGTGCAGTCGCAAAAACCATCAAGCGCCGTGATGAAACTGGCTCTCATGAGGACCGCCACAGGAAAGGAAGACCCAGAGTTACCTCTGCTGCAGAGGATAAGTTCATTGGAGTTCCCAGCCTCAGAAATTACAGCCCAAATAAATGCTTCAGAGTTCAAGTAACGGACATCTCAACATCAACTGTTCAGAGACTGTGAATCAAGTCTTCATGGTCACTGATTGGCTCAAACGCATTAAGAAGGAAAGAAATTCCACAAATACTTTTTAACAAGGCACACCTGTTAATTGAAATGCATTACAGGTGACTACCTTATTAGCTGGTTGAGAGAATGCCAGCAAAGCTGTCAAGGCAACGGGAGGATGAATCTAAAACATCAAATATATTTTGTCTTCACTACTATTCTACAATGTAGAAAATAGTAAAAATAAAGAAAAACCCTTGAATGAGTAGGTGTGCCCAAACTTTTAACTGGTACTGTGTTTGTGTACACTGAACAAAAATATAAACGCAAATGTAAAGTGTTGGTTGCATGTTTCATGAGCTGAAATAAAAGATCCCAGAAATTTTCCAGATGCATGACGAAAAGCTTATTTCTCTCTAAGCTCTACATCCCTGTTAGTGAGCATTTCTCCTTTGCCAAGAATCCCTCCACCTGACAAGTGTGGCATATTAAACAGCATGATCATTAGACAGGTGCACCTTGTGCTGAGGACAATAAAAGGAAGCTCTAAAATGTGCAGTTTTGTCACACAAAACAATTCCACAGATGTCTCAAGTTTTGAGGGAGCGTGCAATTGGCATGCTGACTGTAGGAATGTCCCCCAGAACTGTTGCCAGATAATTTAATGTTAATTTCTCCACCATAAGCCGCCTCCAACGTGGTTTTAGAGACCACGTATGGCGTTGTGTGGGCGAGTGGTTTGCTGATGTCAACGTTGTGAAGGAGTGCCTCATGGTGGCTGTGGAATTATGGTATGGGCAGGCATAAGCTACAGACAACGAACCCAATTGCATTTTAGGGCCTAATGAATTTAAATTGACTGATTTCCTCATATGTACTGTAACAGTAAAATATTTGACATTGTTGCATGTTGCGTTTATATTTTTATTAAGTATATGAATGGATGGATGGAATGGGATGTATAGACATCATGGACAGTGTGTGGATAGAGTATTTAGAATGTCTGTAGAGTACATAGGATAGAATAGTACATAAACAGCAATAGTTTAATAGGATGGAATTGACTAGAATACAGTATATAAATATGAAATGAATAAAACCGTATGTAAACAGTGACCAGGGATTCCATGTCTATGTACAGTACATTCGAAAAGTATTCCGACCCCTTGACTTTTTTCACATTTTATGTTACAGCCTTATTCTAAAATTGATTTAAATACATATTTTCCTCATCAATCTATACAGAATACCCCATAATGACGAAGCAAAAAAAGGTTATTTGAATTTTTTGAAAATGTATACAGACCCTTTTCTATGAGACTCAAAATTGAGTTTCCATTGATCATTCTTGAGTCCACCTGTGGTAAATTCAATTGATTGGAGAAAAAATGCACCTTTATTTAACCAGGTAGGCAAGTTGAGAACAAGTTCTCATTTACAATTGCGACCTGGCCAAGATAAAGCAAAGCAGTTCGACACACAACAACACAGAGTTACACATGGAGTAAAACAAACATACAGTCAATAATACAGTAGAAAAATAAGTCTATATACGATGTGAGCAAATGAAGTGAGATAAGGGAGGTAAAGGCAAAAAAAAGGCCATGGTGGCGAAGTAAATACAATATAGCAAGTAAAACATTGGAATGGTAGATTTGCAGTGGAAGAATGTGCGAAGTAGAGATAATGGGGTGCAAAGGAGCAAAATAAATAAATACAGTAGGGGAAGTGGTACTTGTTTGGGCTAAATTATAGATGGGCTATGTACAGGTGCAGTAATCTGTGAGCTGCTCTAACAGCTGGTGCTTAAAGCTAGTGAGGGAGATAAGTGTTTCCAGTTTCAGAGATTTTTGTAGTTAGTTCCAGTCATTGGCAGCAGAGAACTGGAAGGAGAGGTGGCCAAAGGAAGAATTGGTTTTGGGGGTGACCAGAGAGATATACCTGCTGGAGCGCGTGCTACAGGTGGGTGCTGCTATGGTGACCAGAAAGCTGAGATAAGGGGGGACTTTACCTAGCAGGGTCTTGTAGATGTCCTGGAGCCAGTGGGTTTGGCGACGAGTATGAAGCGAGGGCTAGCCAACGAGAGCGTACAGGTCACAGTGGTGGGTAGTATATGGGGCTTTGGTGACAGAACGGATGGCACTGTGATAGACTGCATCCAATTTATTGAGTAGGGTATTGGAGGCTATTTTGTAAATGACATCGCCGAAGTCGAGGATCGGTAGGATGGTCAGTTTTACGAGGGTATGTTTGGCAGCATGAGTGAAGGATGCTTTGTTGCGAAATAGGAAGCCAATTCTAGATTTAACTTTGGATTGGAGATGTTTGATGTGAGTCTGGAAGGAGAGTTTACAGTCTAACCAGACACCTAGGTATTTGTAGATGTCCACATATACAAGTCAGAACCATCCAGAGTAGTGATGCTGGACGGGTGGGCAGGTGCAGGCAGTGATCGGTTGAAGAGCATGCATTTGGTTTTTACTTGTATTTAAGAGCAGTTGGAGGCCATGGAAGGAGAATTGTTTGGCATTGAAGCACGTCTGGAGGGTTAACACAGTGTCCAAAGAAGGGCCAGAAGTATACAGAATGGTGTCATCTGCGTAGAGGTGGATCAGAGACACCAGCAGCAAGAGCGACATCATTGATGTATACAGAGAAGAGAGTCGGCCCAAGAATTGAACCCTGTGGCACCCCCTATAGAGACTGCCAGAGGCCCAGACAACAGGCCATCCGATTTGACACACTGAACTCTATCTGAGAAGTAGTTGGTGAACCAGGCGAGGCAATCATTTGAGAAACCAAGGCTATCGAGTCTACCGATGAGGATGTGGTGATTGACAGAGTCAAAAGCCTTGGCCAGGTCAATGAATACAGCTGCATAGTATTGTTTCTTATCGATGGCGGTTAAGATATCGTTTAGGTCCTTGAGCGTGGTTGAGGTGCATCCATGACCAGCTCTGAAACCAGATTGCATAGCGGAGAAGGTGCGGTGGGATTAAAAATGGTCGGTAATCTGTTTGTTGACTTGGCTTTCGAAGACCTTAGAAAGGCAGGGTAGGATAGATATAGGTCTGTAGCAGTTTGGGTCAAGAGTGTCTCCTACTTTGAAGAGGGGGATGACCGCAGCTGCTTTCCAATCTTTGGGAATCTCAGACGACACGAAAGAGAGGTTGAACAGGCTAGTAATAGGGGTTGCAACAATTTCGGCAGATCATTTTAGAAAGAAAGGGTCCAGATTGTTTAGCCCAGCTGATTTGTAGGGGTCCAGATTTTGCAGCTCTTTCAGAACATCAGCTGACTGGATTTGGGGGAAGGAGAAATGGGGAAGGCTTGGGCGAGTTGCTGTGGGGGGTACAGTGCTGTTAGGGGTAGCCAGGTGGAAAGCATGGCCAGCCGTAGAAAAATGCTTATTGAAATTCTCAATTATAGTGGATTTATTGGTGGTGACAGAGTTTCCTAACCTCAGTGCAGTGGGCAGCTGGGAGGAGGTGTTCTTATTCTCCATGAACTTTACAGTGTCCCAGAACTTTTTTGAGTTTGCGTTGCAGGAAGCAAATTTCTGCTTGAAAAAGCTAGCCTTGGCTTTTCTAACTGCCTGTGTATATTGGTTTCTAACTTCCCTGAAAAGTTGCATATCACGGGGGCTGTTCGATGCTAATGCAGAACGCCATAGGATGTTTTTGTGTTGGTTAAGGGCAGTCAGGTCTGGGGAGAACCAAGGGCAATATCTGTTCCTGGTTCTAAATTTCTTGAATGAGGCATGCTTATTTAAGATGGTGAGGAAGGCGTTTAAAAAAAATAACCAGGCATCCTCTACTGACGGGATGAGATCAATATCCTTCCAGGATACCCGGGCCAGGTCGATTAGAAAGGCCAGGGGGGACCAATCCAATTGGCAAAATAGATATAGTTATAGTGACCCAAGAAAATGGTCCGATAGACCTATTCAGATAGCAGCCGATAAGACAGCTAACGATTAATGGGCTGCAGATGGGCGTTCAGGTAACGTCGCGACGGAGGGGCCAGTTGAATAACTCCCTCGGGCAGATAACGTCAGTAGTCCAGTCGTAAAGGCCCGGTGGGGTTCCGCATCGGCAGTAAAACGGGTCCGGATAGGTGATCGTAGCCCAGGAGTGGCTGATGGAACTCTTCAGCTGGCTAGCTACGGAATAATTGATGTTTGCTCCGGGACCGACGTAAGCCAGTAGTCACTCGGATAGCAGCTAGCTAGCTTCAAGATCCAGGTGTAAATGTCCAGAGCTTGCGGTAGAAATCCGGGGATATGGAGAGGAAATAGGTCCCGTATGCTCTGGTCTGAGTCGCGTCTTACAAAACTGGCGCTAGGTTTTCGAGCTAAAGGATAGCTGATGACCACCAATCGTGGTTAGCTGAATACTAACGTTAGCCAGTAAACTGGCTAGCTTCAGGCTAACTTCTGGCTAGCTTCTATTGTGGATTTCAAGATGAGGACAAAAGACGTCTGACTGCTATGCCATCTTGGGACAAGATTTGGACATGATTTGGAAAGGCACACACCTGTCTATATAATGTCCCACAGTTGACAGCGCATGTCAGAGCAAAAACCAAGCCACGAGGTCGAAGGAAATGTCCATAGAGCTCCAAGACAGGATTGTGTCGAGGCACAGATCTGGGGATGGGTACCAAATATGTCTGCAGCATTGAAGGTCTCCAAGAACACAGTGGCCTCCATCATTCTTAAATGGAAGAATTTTGGAACCACCAAGACTCTTCCTAGACCTGGCCAAACTGAGCAATCGGGAGATGGACCTGATGGTCACACTGACAAAGCTCCAGAGTTCCTCTGTGGAGATTAGAGAACCCCCCAGAAGGACAACCATCTCTGCAGTACTCCACAAATTAGGCCTTCATTGTAGAGTGGCCAGTCGGAAGCCTCTCCTCAGTAAAAGGGACATGACAGCCCACATGGAGTTTGCCAAAATGCACCCAAAGGACTCTCAGACAATGAGAAACAAGATTTTCTGGGTTGATGAATCCAAGAATGAACTCTTTGGCCTGAATGACAAGCGTCACGTCTGGAGGAATCCTGGCAACATCCTTACGGTGAAGCATGGTGGTGGCAGCATCATGTGGGGATGTTTTTCAGCGGCAAGGAGTGGGAGACGAGAGTCAGGATCAAGGGAAAGATGAACAGCGCAAAGTACAGAGAGATCCTTGATGAAAACCTACCCCAGATCACTCAGGACTGCAGACTGGGGCGAAGGTTCACCTTCCAAGAGGACAATGATCCTAAGCCCACATCCAAGACAATGCAGGAGTGGCTTCGGAACAAGTTTCTGAATGTCCTTGAGTGGCCCAGCCAGAGCCCTGACTTGAACCCAATCTAACCTCAGGAGAGACCTGAAAATAGCTGTGCAGCGATGCTCCCCATCCAACCTGACAGAGCTTGAGAGGGTCTGCAGAGAATAATTTTTATTTAACCAGGCATGTCAGTTAAGAACAATGTGCAACTCGTCAATCCTTGTCACGGATGGGCTGTTGCAGCAGACGACAATTGCAGCATACGTTCTACCCCGATCAGCTAAAAACAAGAAGAAACGGCTCCAGTGGGCACACGTTCTCCAACACTGGACAATTGAGGAGTGGAAAAACAATGCCTGGTCTGAGAATCCCAGTTCCTCTTGCATTTTTTAAATTTTACCTTTATTTAACTAGGCAAGTCAGTTAAGAACAAATTCTTATTTTCAATGACGGGCTAGGAACAGTGGGTTAACTGCCTGTTCAGGCAGAATGACAGATTTGTACCTTGTCAGCTCGGGGGTTTGAACTTGCAACCTTCCGGTTACAAGACCAACGCTCTAACCACTAGGCTACCCTGCCACCCCATACGGGTGTGCCAAGCTTGTAGCGTCATACCCAAGAAGACTCAAGGCTGTAATCGCTGTCAAAGGTGCTTCAACAAAGTACTGAGTAAAGGGTCTGAATACTTATGTAAATGTGATATTTCAGTTTTTTATTTTTAATAAATTTGAAAAAAATGGAAAATCCTGTTTTTGCATTGTCATTATGGGGTATTGTGTGTAAATTGATTAGGGGATTTTTTTTTAATCAATTTTTGAAATAAGTCTGTAATGTAACAAAATGTAGAAAAGGTCAAGGTCTGTATACTTTACGAATGCACTGTATATAGGGTAGCACCCTCTACGGTGCAGGGATGAGTAACCGGGTGGTAGCCGGCTAGTGACCATGACTAAGTTCAGGGCAGGGTACTGGGTGGAGGTCGGCTAGTGATGGCTATTTAACGGTCTGATGGCCTTGAGATAGAAGCCATCAGACAGGGCTCCGGGCAGCCGAGCGGAAATGGAGGAAAACTCGCCTCCCTGCGGACCTGGCATCCTTTCACTCCCTCCTCTCTACATTTTCCTCTTCTGTCTCTGCTGCTAAAGCCACTTTCTACCACTCTAAATTCCAAGCATCTGCCTCTAACCCTAGGAAGCTCTTTGCCACCTTCTCCTCCCTCCTGAATCCTCCTCCCCCCTCCTCTCTGCAGATGACTTCGTCAACCATTTTGAAAAGAAGGTCGACGACATCCGATCCTCGTTTGCTAAGTCAAACGACACCGCTGGTTCTGCTCACACTGCCCTACCCTGTGCTCTGACCTCTTTCTCCCCTCTCTCTCCAGATGAAATCTCGTGTCTTGTGACGGCCGGCCGCCCAACAACCTGCCCGCTTGACCCTATCCCCTCCTCTCTTCTCCAGACCATTTCCGGAGACCTTCTCCCTTACCTCACCTCACTCATCAACTCATCCCTGACCGCTGGCTACGTCCCTTCCGTCTTCAAGAGAGCGAGAGTTGCACCCCTTCTGAAAAAACGTACACTCGATCCCTCCGATGTCAACAACTACAGACCAGTATCCCTTCTTTCTTTTCTCTCCAAAACTCTTGAACGTGCCGTCCTTGGCCAGCTCTCCCGCTATCTCTCTCAGAATGACCTTCTTGATCCAAATCAGTCAGGTTTCAAGACTAGTCATTCAACTGAGACTGCTCTTCTCTGTATCACGGAGGCGCTCCGCACTGCTAAAGCTAACTCTCTCTCCTCTGCTCTCATCCTTCTAGACCTATCGGCTGCCTTCGATACTGTGAACCATCAGATCCTCCTCTCCACCCTCTCCGAGTTGGGCATCTCCGGCGCGGCCCACGCTTGATTGCGTCCTACCTGACAGGTCGCTCCTACCAGGTGGCGTGGCGAGAATCTGTCTCCTCACCACGTGCTCTCACCACTGGTGTCCCCCAGGGCTCTGTTCTAGGCCCTCTCCTATTCTCGCTATACACCAAGTCACTTGGCTCTGTCATAACCTCACATGGTCTCTCCTATCATTGCTATGCAGACGACACACAATTAATCTTCTCCTTTCCCCTTCTGATGACCAGGTGGCGAATCGCATCTCTGCATGTCTGGCAGACATATCAGTGTGGATGACGGATCACCACCTCAAGCTGAACCTCGGCAAGACGGAGCTGCTCTTCCTCCCGGGGAAGGACTGCCCGTTCCATGATCTCGCCATCACGGTTGACAACTCCATTGTGTCCTCCTCCCAGAGCGCTAAGAACCTTGGCGTGATCCTGGACAACACCCTGTCGTTCTCAACTAACATCAAGGCGGTGGCCCATTCCTGTAGGTTCATGCTCTACAACATCCGCAGAGTACGACCCTGCCTCACACAGGAAGCGGCGCAGGTCCTAATCCAGGCACTTGTCATCTCCCGTCTGGATTACTGCAACTCGCTGTTGGCTGGGCTCCCTGCCTGTGCCATTAAACCCCTACAACTCATCCAGAACGCCGCAGCCCGTCTGGTGTTCAACCTTCCCAAGTTCTCTCACGTCACCCCGCTCCTCCGCTCCCTCCACTGGCTTCCAGTTGAAGCTCGCATCCGCTACAAGACCATGGTGCTTGCCTACGGAGCTGTGAGGGGAACGGCACCTCAGTACCTCCAGGCTCTGATCAGGTCCTACACCCAAACAAGGGCACTGCGTTCATCCACCTCTGGCCTGCTCGCCTCCCTACCACTGAGGAAGTACAGTTCCCGCTCAGCCCAGTCAAAACTGTTCGCTGCTCTGGCCCCCCAATGGTGGAACAAACTCCCTCACGACGCCAGGACAGCGGAGTCAATCACCACCTTCCGGAGACACCTGAAACCCCACCTCTTTAAGGAATACCTAGGATAGGATAAAGTAATCCTTCTCACCCCCCTTAAAAGATTTAGATGCACTATTGTAAAGTGGCTGTTCCATTGGATGTCATAAGGTGAACGCACCAATTTGTAAGTCGCTCTGGATAAGAGCGTCTGCTAAATGACATAAATGTAAAATGTAAATGTTTTTCCAGTCCCAGCTTTGCTGTACCTGTCCTGATCTCGCCTTCTGGATGATAGCAGGGTGAACAGGCCGCGGCTCAGGTAGTTGATGTCTTTGATGATCTTTTTGGCCTTCCTGTGACTTAGGGTGCTGTAGGTGTCCTGGGGCAGGCAGTGTGCCCCCGGTGATGCATTGAGTAGACCGCACCACCCTCTGGAGAGCCCTGAGGTTGCAGGAGGTGCAGTTGCCGTACCAGGCAGTGATACAGCCCGACAGGATGCTGTCAATGGTGCATACTATATTGAAATGTTCAGATATAAAGTAAATATGTCTTTGGGAGATTTTTTGGAGATGATTTTTTTTCTTCCCTTAAAGATACTTTTTAGTAGAGATTTTCCATTTCAATTATGTTTATTTTCGAACAGATTTATATTGAGTTCATAAACTTAATTGAAAGATTACTATGGTTAATATTTTGTCTCCAAATAGTTTATAGTATTAAGCATTATAAAACAGATATTGAAACAACTTGTGGATATTTTTGCTATTGAACATCTAACAATTTATAAACGAAATAGTTTCAAGAAATCCATACTGTGGGATTATAATTAGTATTATTCATTCTTACATGTTTATAATGCCTCTATAAAAATTTATCGAATATCATGTGACGCAATTCAGTTGATCATCCTTTCACTGCAATCTGTAGGACTAGCCTATACTTGTACCTGATAGAGTGGTGTTTAATGCTGAAAAAGCAAGCAATGAAGCCTCAAAGTTTCCTCCTAATACTGGTGGCATATTGGTTTTGTGAATTTTCCTTCCGTTTTGTCCAATTCTTCCACGAAGATCATGAGAGTGACTTCAATTTGAGCATTAATCTCATCCGGTCAGAAGATCAGACCTCCCAATACAAAGACGAGATGAACATTAAATCGCTTACATAAAACGGAGATCAAAGATAAAGCAAATACAATGTGACAATCGTACAGATTGAGAAGAGTTCAAAAGAATGTGATAATCCCATTTTAAATGCACACATCACCTTTTGTTGCAGCCTTTGAGGAATCTGTGCATTTAACGTCTACGAATATACCTAATATTAACCCTCCTACTGTGTTCCGGTGGAAATTGACCAATTTACAAGTTTTCTCTCTGAAAAATTTAATTCATTTAATCTGATTGTTATAAAGTTCCATGACTTTGTCCACACAGGGCATCTGAACACACAAAATACATTTAGATGATTTTCATTACATTTTGGGTGTTTTATTTAACTTTTGTACACCTGTGGTGTTCCCGGTCATTAGAAATGAATGGGTGAGGCTACAATTAGCGTATAAAATTGAGTTCAGGCACATGCCCATTCATCAGATGAACACACTTCCTCTCCCAGACCCCCACATGCATGTGTGTTTGAGCGCAAACACACACACCTCACCTCCTCTTCTTGGCTTCCATGGCAACCCCCATGGGAACCTTTCCCCAATATAATATTTCCTCCATGGGAACCACACCTGTTGGCATTCTCACAAACAATCACAACATTGTTTCAATAGTATATAGAACTTTTCCTGCAGCTCTGGTATATAAAGCACAATAACCAAATGATATACTGAATGTGAGGCTCTTGATCAAATCTTTGATCATGACACTGGTGAGGAGAGAGTCCTTGTTAAACTTTGACACAAAGTAGTCTGTGATAAATAGCACAATATGTTTCATCTGAGTATTTGTTATAGTCAAAATAATCCATACATTATGCTTTTATTACTCAAAAACAAGTTGTATGAGCTCAGGTCAATGAGGCCTACAGGCCATAAATAGAAGTTCAAAACTTGTAATGTTCACAAGAACTTAAGTTGATAAAAAGATCTAGCACAACATTAGGGTGATAATATATGTAATATTATGGATTTATAATCAGCTATAATGGGGCGGTCATTTTGGACCAGGAACACACAATTAATTAAAATGAAACGAACACAACAGGAAGGTTAATCAAGGGCCTATCTCCACATCTTAATTTTTAATCTGTGTGCATAATATGGCGTCATGGCTGTGAGTTTCTGGAATATTTGGCATTTGGGCGTTATAGGCATAACCATAACTAAGCGCGTTTGCGCGCACCAGTTCCTCCCAAACACGTCAAATGTTTTTGTTAAAACACTCAGGGTTTAACGCATCACGTTGTACCACATTCTACAACTTGCCGCTTGGAAATCGGCCAAGCTTGTGTCTGGTGTCAAGCTAGCCTGAACAGATACTTTCAGACATCTAATTTCTTCACCTCATTCCTGAGACAGAACTGCGCCCACCCCTTGTGTAAGCAATTTAAACCTGATAGCAGACGATCATTTGCCTATATTTACACTGCAAATCTTTGTTCACTTCAGATCGACCCAATATCTCATGCGCTTCTTTACCATAATCATTGTCATTTTTTTACGCGCAAAACTCCACCCGGGCGGTAAACCTCTTCTGATTATCGATTTTTAATGCAAGACAGAGCAGAACTTTGATTGGTGCAATCGAGAGGCTGTAGACTCCTGTCTGACGCGCGCCTGTGTTCTTTTCTACCCATGGAAATGGTCAGTACAGGTGCCTGAATGTGCACAACGACAACATTTTAATAATATGAACTTATTGCCAAGTGGAATATGTTTTTATTTATCTGTAGCAATCTGCTGGCTAACGTCAAGGGTCGACGGATCTTGGTGGTGAGTAGGCTCTCAAGAATGTGAAAATAGCACTTACGACAAATGAAAATGTAAAGTTAGTAGAAAATATTATCGGCTTTAGGAACAATATATATACACAGTGGAGTCTAAACTTTATAGTATACGCTATTGGCAAGGACTGCGTGAGACAATGCATGACTTTGGACAGAAAGGCTATGATCTGTGTAAACGTTGGTTTAATTTGAATTAAACTATAATAATTTCCAATAAAATATGTAAATGTTTAAAATAATCGAATGTTTTCCCCAGAACACTAGACATGCATGTTTCTTTAATTTGGACACATTATGGGGCAGATCATTTTTTTCTAGGAGCCTAGTTTTTAATTATATATATAAATAAACACCATAGCCCACAAGGACATTCAAACAGATTAAAGTTGCATGGTCAAAGCCAAAACCTCTTTCATCTTTCTATGCAGGTACATGGGTACCCTCGGGTCGCAAGTGATGTGCGACAACATCCCCGGGTTAATCAACAAACAGCGGCAGCTGTGCCGCCAGCATCCCAAAGTTATGCAGGCGATTGGAGCCGGGATTAAAGACTGGATCGGGGAGTGCCAACATCAGTTTCAGAACCACCGCTGGAACTGCAATACCATGGCGCGAGAACACAACTTGTTCGGACGCCTACTGCTGCGTAGTAAGTATTGAGAGGGTAAAAAACTCATGCATATGCCTACTGTAAAAATATGTAATTTCATATTTAGTTAAATACATTTTAAATTATACTGAACAAAAATATAAACACAACATGCAACAATTTCAAAGATTTGACTGAGTTACAGTTCATATAAGGAAATCAATCAATTGAAATAAATAAATGAGGCCCTATGGATTACAGATATAAATCTATTAGTCACAGATACCTTAAAAGAAATGGGCCTCACAATGGGCCTCACAATGGGCCTCAGGATCTCTTCACAGTATTTTTATGCATTCAAATTTCCATCGATAAAATGCAATGGTGTTCGTTGTCCATAGTTTATGCCTGCCCATACCATAACCCCACCGCCCCCATGGGGCACTCTGTTCACAACGTTGACATCAGCAAACTGCTCGCCCACACAACGCCATATACATGGTCTGCGGTTGTGAGGCTGGTTGGATGGTTGGACGCTCTGCCAAATTCTCTAAAAAGCTGCCTCTGCTTATGGTAGAGACATTAACATTCAATTATCTGTCAACAGCTCTTGTGGACATTCCTGCAGTCATCATGCCAATTGCACGCTCCCTCAAAACTTGAGACATCATGTGGCATTGTGTCGTGTGACAAAACTACACATTTTAGAGCTGCTTTTTATTGTGCCTCAGCTTCTTGATATGCCACACCTGTCAGGTGGAGGTTTATTTTGGCAAAGGAGAAATGCTCACTAACAGGGATGTAAACACATTTTTGAGAAATAAGCTTTTTGTGTGTATGGAACATTTCTGGGATGTTTTATTTCAGCTCATGAAACATGGGACCAACACTTTACATTATGCGTTTATATTTTGGTTCAGTGTTATTGATCAAATCAAAGATATAGGCCTATATATGAACTAAATATCATATTTTTCATTCTCAAATATGAGCATGAACATGTTATTAGCTAAATTGCTCAGGTAAAAAAGTGCAGCTATTAAATTACCATACGTAAAATAGCTGATATTCTGGAATTATTTTTTAAAATTGTGTGCTGGGAAAGTAATATAGTCTACTCATCTTCGTCCTCATGTACAAGACAAGCACTTCTGAACAATAGACTAGTAATTCCAACATGCTATCTGCTATAGACTGTAGGCTCCTAGATATATAGCAAATATGGTATGTGTTTTTCCCCAACCAATTATTAACATTTAACAGTGGCGAACCTATAAAGTTCTAGCCTTTATCAAAGTGAACGAATTTGTGTGAAATTCATGTTCTTCTTTGACAGATGTTTTCTCCGTGTGCTTGCATTGCATTCCATACATTGTCTCACTTTACAGCTCTAGATGTATCAATATGACGTGCCTGCTTGCTGCTTCTCTGATGAGAAGGGTGTAATTGCGGCACGCAATTCGGGGTGTTCCTGCATGTGGTCATTCCTGTATCTGCAGGAACCCCTCTTTACACTTCTATTGGTTGATCCATTTTTATAAGCTAGGACTCCAGTAAACAGGCAGGAGGCGACAGCTCTCCTATACAGTAGATGGCGCCAACCACCAATAAACCCCACATGGGTGACAACTGTAGCTAGTTAGGACACCGGTAGACAGTGTCCTCCGTTCTGTTAGTGAGGGCAGGTGTTTGGCAGGCGGGCGCGAACGACACTATGTGCTAGCTAGCTAGGACTCCGATACGCAGCAGGTGGGGTAGGTAGGTAGCTAGCTGGAACACGACACCAGTACATAGCAGGCGGGATAGGTAGCTAGCTAGAGCATGACACCAGTACACAGCAGGCGGGATAGACAGCTAGCTAGGACACCGGTACACAGCAGGCGGGATAGACAGCTAGCTAGGACACGACACCGGTACACAGCAGGCGGGATAGACAGCTAGCTAGGACACGACACCGGTACACAGCAGGCGGGATAGACAGCTAGCTAGGACACGACACCGGTACACAGCAGGCGGGATAGGTAGCTAGCTAGGACTCCGGTACACAGCAGGCGGGATAGACAGCTAGCTAGGACTCCGGTACACAGCAGGCGGGATAGACAGCTAGCTAGGACACGACACCGGTACACAGCAGGCGGGATAGACAGCTAGCTAGGACACGACACCGGTACACAGCAGGCGGGATAGACAGCTAGCTAGGACACGACACCGGTACACAGCAGGCGGGATAGACAGCTAGCTAGGACACGACACCGGTACACAGCAGGCGGGATAGACAGCTAGCTAGGACACGACACCGGTACACAGCAGGCGGGATAGACAGCTAGCTAGGACACGACACCGGTACACAGCAGGCGGGATAGACAGCTAGCTAGGACACGACACCGGTACACAGCAGGCGGGGTAGGTAGCTAGCTAAAACACCGGTAGACAGTGTCCTTCACCCCTAAAAACTTGGATAATACTTTTGCCTGTTGGGTACTGCTTTCCTGCAGTTCTGTTAACAACTGCATTGGTAGGTGTTTGTCTAGCTAGGTAGATAGAACTCTGGTACACAGCAGGTGGGAGGCGGGGGCGACATCGGTAGCTAGCTAGTACACCGGTAGACAGTGTTCTTCACCCCTAAAAACTTGGATAATACTTTTATTTCCCTTTATTTATTTTTCTCCACATTTTAATTGTATAGACAATCATGCAGGAACCAATGGAATGCTCGAGGGGGGGAGTGTCCACATGCAGGAGCACCCTGAATTGCGGGCCGCAATCACACACTATTGGCTCTGATCGGTATCAGGTCCAGTGCTCTACATGCTTATAAAACTGCCACAGCTGACAAATGTGGGGAGTCAAGAATAAGTGTGTCAACTCCCATCTCGTATTAGTCTTACTTCTCTCCACGTTGGAATCTCTTTTTAATTGGTATAAATGTGAGGATCCACTCCACCTTGGGGGTGATCATAGAAATAAAATGGGTAATTCTATTGGGCATCATGTCCCAGTCCTCCGGCTCCTATAGGCCCTAAGTTATTCCAAGGCGGAACATTAATGGCCAGTTTCCCAGAAAGACTAGTCCTGGTCTAAAAATCATGTTCAATGGCGATTCACTATTGAACGTATTTATTTTTTACTCCTGGACTAGGCTTAATCTGTGTCCAGGAAACCGACCCTGAGAATTGCGTGTAATTTGGTTCTTTTAATCGTCCCTTTGGTATTCAGACCTCCCAGACTCGGCTCTGGTTGTGTCACACAACATTAGGAAGCTGCTCTGATTGGCAGCATTATTGCTGTGGCACCGTGAGAAGCTACTTATTGTCAATGTCAGGACGCTAATTTAAAACAATTACTGAGTTTTTTTTTTTTGGATGGTTTCATGTTCTCATCCTTTGGTTTATCTCCTCATTAACCAGATTAAACATTCACAGTCATTCACAGGCGCACACACAGTGAGTGTGTGTGTGTGTGAGAGAGTGAGAGAACATCTTGACATAAAAACAGAGCATTGTGAACTGAAGTTTGGCGTTTCCTGATCTCAGACACGCACGCCCCCCCCCCCCCCCCCACTATCCATAGTCTTTGATCCCACAGATCTCTCATCAGTTAGAAGAGAAGTCAGGGGTATTTTATCACAGAGCATTGCTGGTCAATTTCACCTGTTTTCCCATCTTGGAGTTAGATAAAGCAACACACTGCCATGCCTTAAATAAAAGACTTGAAAGAGTAACAAACAGTATTTTTACAGGATCCTATTTAAACTGTGAACCCCCCGAGCAAGACATTTTTACATAATGTTTACTGTGTACAGTACACACACACACTGTAGTGGTTATGCATCTTTATGGGATACTGGCTGGATACAATTTACAGTTTATCTGTCGGTTTGTGTAACTTATACGCTGAGTATACAAAACACTAAGAACTTCTCTTTCCATGACATAGACTGACCAGGTGAATCCAGGTGAAAACTATGATCCCTTATTTATGTCACTTGTTAAATCCACTTCAAATAAGTGTAGATGAAGGGGAGGAGACAGGTTAAAGTAGGATTTTTTTAAAGCCTTGAGACAATTGAGACATGGATTGTGTATGTGTGCCATTCAGAGTGTGAATGGGCCAGACAAAAGATGGAAGTGCCTTTGAACGGGGTATGGTAGTAGGTGCCAGGCGCACCGGGTTGTGTCAAGAACTGCTGGGATTTTCACGCTCAACAGTTTCCTGTGTGTATCAAGAATGGTCCACCACCCAAAGGACATCCAGACAACTTGACATAATATTAGGAAGGTGTTCCTAATGATTTGTACACTCGGTGTATGTTTGTGCAATGAGTTTGTGTGCATTAGTCATGGCCTTTAGGTAAGCCTATTCATACAGTTGAAGTCGGAAGTTTACATACACCTTAGCCAAATATATTTAAACTCAGTTTTTCACAATTCCTGACATTTAATCCGAGTAAAAATTCCCTCCTTAGGTCAGTTAGGATCACCACTTTATTTTAAGAATGTGAAATGTCAGAATTGACAATTATTTATTTAACCTTTTATTTATTTCATCACATTTGCAGTGGGTCATTCCCACTCGCACATGCTTTTTCAGTTCTGCCCACAAATCTTCTATAGGATTGAGATCAGGGCTTTGTGATGGCCACTCCAATACCTTGACTTTGTTGTCCTTAAGCCATTTTGCCACAACTTTGGAAGTATGCTTGGGGCCATTGTCCATTTGGAAGATCCATTTGCGACCAAGCTTTAACTTCCTGACTGATGTCTTGAGATGTTGCTTCAATATATCCACGTAATTTTCCTCCCTCATGATGCCATCTATTGTGTGAAGTGCACCAATCCCTCCTGCAGCAAAGCACCCCCACAACATGATGCTGCCACCCCCGTGCTTCACGGTTGGGATGGTATTCTTCGGCTTGCAAGCCTCCCCCTTTTTCCTCCAAACATAACGATGGTCATTATGGCCAAACAGTTCTATTTTTGTTTCATCAGACCAGAGGACATTTCTCCAAAAAGTATGATCTTTGTCCCCATGTGCAGTGGCAAACCGTAGTCTGGCTTTTTTATAGGGGATTTGGAGCAGTGGCTTCTTCCTTGCTGAGCGGTCTTTCAGGTTATGTCGATATAGGATATAGGACTCGTTTTACTGTGGATATAGATACTTTTGTACCTGTTTTCTCCAGCATCTTCACAAGGTCCTTTGCTATTGTTCTGGGATTGATTTGCACTTTTCGCACCAAAGTACGTGGTACCTTCAGGCGTTTGGAAATTGCTCCCAAGGATGAACCAGACTTGTGGAGGTCTACAAAAAATTTTCCTGAAGTCTTGGCTGATTTCTTTTGATTTTCCCATGATGTCAAGCAAAGAAGCACTGAGCTTGAAGGTAGGCCTTGAAATACATCCACAGGTACACCTCCAATTGACTCAAATTGTCAAAACTATAGTTTGTTAACAAGAAATTTATGGAGTGGTTAAAAAACAAGTTTTAATGACTCCAACTTAAGTGAATGTAAACTTTACTGTGTGTCCATGTAACTTATAACTTCTGGTGTGTATACTGTTCCTGTGTGTGTGTGTGTGTGTGTGTGTGTGTGTGTGTGTGTGTGTGTGTGTGTGTGCGTAGTGTAGTGTGGTGGGTGTGTGGGTGTGTGTGTAGTGTGTGTGCATGTGGAGTGTGAGCTTGCTAACGTGTGTGTGTTCAGCACTCACACAATGTCTTCCTCTTCCTCTCTATGCCTAACAGGCAGTCGTGAAGCGGCCTTTGTGCATGCCATCTCCTCGGCCGGGGTGGTCCACACGCTGTCCCGGGCTTGCAGCCAGGGAGAGCTGCAGTCGTGCTCCTGTGACCCCACCAAGAAGGGCTCGTCCCGGGATGCCAAGGGGACGTTCGACTGGGGCGGCTGCAGCGACCATGTGGAGCACGCCATGAGGTTCAGCCAGTCCTTCGTAGACGCCAAAGAGAGAAAGGAGAGAGACGCCAGGGCTCTGATGAACCTCCACAACAACCGAGCTGGGAGAAAGGTGGGTTCAAAGTTCAAACACATGGGGGAGTAATGACTCCAACTGAACCAATTTGATCTAGATCAGTGTTTTCCAAACAGTTGGTTTGCATATTTGTATTCCTGAACTAGTTGACTAGTGGAATCAGGTGTGCCAATCAAGGGCTAGTGATCCAAGAGTAGAGGGTTGGGATACACTTGTTTAGAGGAATTTGATAGGCTATTACCCTGTGTAGATTCCTTCCAGAGACACACGTGCACATACACGTGCACATACAAACCCTACCTGACACACAACCACCAACCAACCAGATACACACCTAGCCTCCCTGACAACACTTCTTTCTCTCTCCATCCCCTTCCTCATCACCATACAGGCGGTGAAGCGGTTTATGTCCCTGGAGTGTAAGTGTCATGGCGTGAGCGGCTCCTGCAGCGTCCGGACCTGCTGGCTGGCCTTGGCCGACTTCCGCCGCACGGGCGACCACCTGCGGCGGCGCTACAACGGGGCGGTGCAGGTGGCTATGAACCAGTATGGCACGGGCTTCACCACCGCACAGCGACACTTCAAACGGCCCAGCAAGAACGACCTGGTCTACTTCGAGGACTCGCCAGACTACTGCATAAGAGACCAAGAGTCTGGTGAGTCTGGTTTGTAGTGTTCAGATTTAGTCCACAGTCCAGACAGAGATACTGACGTAGATGACGTACGCTCTGTCTGACATCTGACATGACTGTCTCGCTGTAGAGTAGAACACCGTACTACTTGACCATAATATCTTCAGTATGTGGTAATATTTTCACAGGGTAACCGCTCAGCCTCTTGTACAGTAGGGTTATTCTCTTAATGCTGCACCGGATAACACCATAGAGAATGTGTTGGTGTGCCTGTGAGCGAGAGGGCGAAAACTGTATGTGTGGGTGCGTTTCTGAGACGGCAAGAAAATAGTGTTTGTGTGTGAGTGAAAACAATGTGTGTGTGATCTGAAGGACCTGGGTGCCCGCCAGGCAGCAGATGATCTGAGGTGATCAGGTGTCGGCCAGTTTAAGGGCCATTACACACTTCGGTGGGCTGAAACCCGACCTGCCGCGCACCACTATAAATTACCCCTGCTGGAGCACACACACATACCCTTGGGCACAGTGATGGCCCCTACACCTCTGCATGCTTGGAACCCCAAAATGGAGGAATATTTGGAGGGTAAGTCATATCTCTCAAACCCCTCTGACCGACATCAAAGCTAACCACTCCTAATGTAGACCTGGGACGGCCTCTCTGAAGTTCCCTCCCCTCTTTTTCTCCTCTCCTTCATTACGCTGACCTAAAGTCACAGGATAGGTGAAGGCAATATGGTGAACACCCACCACTGAGGATAGATGAAGGCAGTATGGTGAACACCCACCACTGAGGATAGATGAAGGCAATATGGTGAACACCCACCACTGAGGATAGATGAAGGCTATATGGTGAACACCCACCACTGAGGATAGGTGAAGGCAGTATGGTGAACACCCAGTACTGAGGATAGGTGAAGGCAATATGGTGAAAACCCACCACTGAGGATATGTGAAGGCAGTATGGTGAACACCCAGTACTGAGGATAGGTGAAGGCAGTATGGTGAACACCCACCACTGAGGATAGGTGAAGGCAGTATGGTGAACACCCAGTACTGAGGATAGGTGAAGGCAGTATGGTGAACACCCACCACTGAGGATAGGTGAAGGCAGTATGGTGAACACCCAGTACTGAGGATAGGTGAAGGCAGTATGGTGAACACCCAGTACTGAGGATAGGTGAAGGCAGTATGGTGAACACCCACCACTGGGGATAGGTGAAGGCAGTATGGTGAACACCCACCACTGAGGATAGGTGAAGGCAGTATGGTGAACACCCACCACTGGGGATAGGTGAAGGCAGTATGGTGAACACCCACCACTGAGGATAGATGAAGGCTATATGGTGAACACCCACCACTGAGGATAGATGAAGGCTATATGGTGAACACCCACCACTGAGGATAGGTGAAGGCAGTATGGTGAACACCCAGTACTGAGGATAGGTGAAGGCAATATGGTGAACACCCACCACTGAGGATAGGTGAAGGTAGTATGGTGAACACCCAGTACTGAGGATAGGTGAAGGCAGTATGGTGAACACCCACCACTGAGGATAGGTGAAGGCAGTATGGTGAACACCCAGTACTGAGGATAGGTGAAGGCAGTATGGTGAACACCCACCACTGAGGATAGGTGAAGGCTATATGGTGAACACCCAGTACTGAGGATAGGTGAAGGCAGTATGTTGAACACCCAGTACTGAGGATAGGTGAAAGCAGTATGGTGAACACCCACCACTGAGGATAGGTGAAGGCAGTATGGTGAACACCCAGTACTGAGGATAGGTGAAGGCAGTATGGTGAACACCCACCACTGAGGATAGGTGAAGGCTATATGGTGAACACCCAGTACTGAGGATAGGTGAAGGCAGTATGTTGAACACCCAGTACTGAGGATAGGTGAAAGCAGTATGGTGAACACCCACCACTGAGGATAGGTGGAGGCTATATGGTGAACACCCAGTACTGAGGATAGGTGAAGGCAGTATGGTGAACACCCAGTACTGAGGATAGGTGAAGGCAGTATGGTGAACACCCACCACTGGGGATAGTTGAAGGCAGTATGGTGAACACCCACCACTGAGGATAGGTGAAGGCAGTATGTTGAACACCCAGTACTGAGGATAGGTGAAGGCAGTATGTTGAACACCCAGTACTGAGGATAGGTGAAGGCTATATGGTGAACACCCATTGCTGAGGATAGGTGAAGCCAATATAGTGAACACCCACCACTGAGGATAGGTGAAGGCAATATGTTGAACATCCAGTACTGAGGATAGGTGAAGGCAATATGGTGAACACCCAGTACTGAGGATAGGTGAAGGCAATATGGTGAACACCCACCACTGAGGATAGGTGAAGGCAATATGTTGAACACCCAGTACTGAGGATAGGTGAAGGCAGTATGGTGAACACCCACCACTGGGGATAGGTGAAGGCAGTATGGTGAACACCCACCACTGAGGATAGATGAAGGCTATATGGTGAACACCCACCACTGAGGATAGATGAAGGCTATATGGTGAACACCCACCACTGAGGATAGGTGAAGGCAGTATGGTGAACACCCAGTACTGAGGATAGGTGAAGGCAATATGGTGAACACCCACCACTGAGGATAGGTGAAGGTAGTATGGTGAACACCCAGTACTGAGGATAGGTGAAGGCAGTATGGTGAACACCCACCACTGAGGATAGGTGAAGGCTATATGGTGAACACCCAGTACTGAGGATAGGTGAAGGCAGTATGTTGAACACCCAGTACTGAGGATAGGTGAAAGCAGTATGGTGAACACCCACCACTGAGGATAGGTGAAGGCAGTATGGTGAACACCCACCACTGGGGATAGGTGAAGGCAGTATGGTGAACACCCACCACTGAGGATAGGTGAAGGCAGTATGGTGAACACCCACCACTGGGGATAGGTGAAGGCAGTATGGTGAACACCCACCACTGAGGATAGATGAAGGCTATATGGTGAACACCCACCACTGAGGATAGATGAAGGCTATATGGTGAACACCCACCACTGAGGATAGGTGAAGGCAGTATGGTGAACACCCAGTACTGAGGATAGGTGAAGGCAATATGGTGAACACCCACCACTGAGGATAGGTGAAGGTAGTATGGTGAACACCCAGTACTGAGGATAGGTGAAGGCAGTATGGTGAACACCCACCACTGAGGATAGGTGAAGGCAGTATGGTGAACACCCAGTACTGAGGATAGGTGAAGGCAGTATGGTGAACACCCACCACTGAGGATAGGTGAAGGCTATATGGTGAACACCCAGTACTGAGGATAGGTGAAGGCAGTATGTTGAACACCCAGTACTGAGGATAGGTGAAAGCAGTATGGTGAACACCCACCACTGAGGATAGGTGAAGGCAGTATGGTGAACACCCAGTACTGAGGATAGGTGAAGGCAGTATGGTGAACACCCACCACTGAGGATAGGTGAAGGCTATATGGTGAACACCCAGTACTGAGGATAGGTGAAGGCAGTATGTTGAACACCCAGTACTGAGGATAGGTGAAAGCAGTATGGTGAACACCCACCACTGAGGATAGGTGGAGGCTATATGGTGAACACCCAGTACTGAGGATAGGTGAAGGCAGTATGGTGAACACCCAGTACTGAGGATAGGTGAAGGCAGTATGGTGAACACCCACCACTGGGGATAGTTGAAGGCAGTATGGTGAACACCCACCACTGAGGATAGGTGAAGGCAGTATGTTGAACACCCAGTACTGAGGATAGGTGAAGGCAGTATGTTGAACACCCAGTACTGAGGATAGGTGAAGGCTATATGGTGAACACCCATTGCTGAGGATAGGTGAAGCCAATATAGTGAACACCCACCACTGAGGATAGGTGAAGGCAATATGTTGAACATCCAGTACTGAGGATAGGTGAAGGCAATATGGTGAACACCCAGTACTGAGGATAGGTGAAGGCAATATGGTGAACACCCACCACTGAGGATAGGTGAAGGCAATATGTTGAACACCCAGTACTGAGGATAGGTGAAGGCAGTATGGTGAACACCCACCACTGGGGATAGGTGAAGGCAGTATGGTGAACACCCACCACTGAGGATAGATGAAGGCTATATGGTGAACACCCACCACTGAGGATAGATGAAGGCTATATGGTGAACACCCACCACTGAGGATAGGTGAAGGCAGTATGGTGAACACCCAGTACTGAGGATAGGTGAAGGCAATATGGTGAACACCCACCACTGAGGATAGGTGAAGGTAGTATGGTGAACACCCAGTACTGAGGATAGGTGAAGGCAGTATGGTGAACACCCAGTACTGAGGATAGGTGAAGGCAGTATGTTGAACACCCAGTACTGAGGATAGGTGAAAGCAGTATGGTGAACACCCACCACTGAGGATAGGTGAAGGCAGTATGGTGAACACCCAGTACTGAGGATAGGTGAAGGCAGTATGGTGAACACCCACCACTGAGGATAGGTGAAGGCTATATGGTGAACACCCAGTACTGAGGATAGGTGAAGGCAGTATGTTGAACACCCAGTACTGAGGATAGGTGAAAGCAGTATGGTGAACACCCACCACTGAGGATAGGTGGAGGCTATATGGTGAACACCCAGTACTGAGGATAGGTGAAGGCAGTATGGTGAACACCCAGTACTGAGGATAGGTGAAGGCAGTATGGTGAACACCCACCACTGGGGATAGTTGAAGGCAGTATGGTGAACACCCACCACTGAGGATAGGTGAAGGCAGTATGTTGAACACCCAGTACTGAGGATAGGTGAAGGCAGTATGTTGAACACCCAGTACTGAGGATAGGTGAAGGCTATATGGTGAACACCCATTGCTGAGAATAGGTGAAGCCAATATAGTGAACACCCACCACTGAGGATAGGTGAAGGCAATATGTTGAACATCCAGTACTGAGGATAGGTGAAGGCAATATGGTGAACACCCAGTACTGAGGATAGGTGAAGGCAATATGGTGAACACCCACCACTGAGGATAGGTGAAGGCAATATGTTGAACACCCAGTACTGAGGATAGGTGAAGGCAGTATGGTGAACACCCACCACTGAGGATAGGTGAAGGCAGTATGTTGAACACCCAGTACTGAGGATAGGTGAAGGCAATATGGTGAACACCCACCACTGAGGATAGGTGAAGACAGTATGTTGAACACCCAGTACTGAGGATAGGTGAAGGCAGTATGGTGAACACCCAGTACTGAGGATAGGTGAAGGCAGTATGGTGAACACCCAGTACTGAGGATAGGTGAAGGCAGTATGGTGAACACCCACCACTGAGGATAGATGAAGGCTATATGGTGAACACCTAGTACTGAGGATAGTTGAAGGCAGTATGTTGAACACCCACCACTGAGGATAGGTGAAGGCAGTATGTTGAACACCCAGTACTGAGGATAGGTGAAGGCAGTATGGTGAACACCCAGTACTGAGGATAGGTGAAGGCAGTATGGTGAACACCCACCACTGAGGATAGGTGAAGGCAGTATGGTGAACACCCAGTACTGAGGATAGGTGAAGGCAGTATGGTGAACACCCAGTACTGAGGATAGGTGAAGGCAGTATGGTGAACACCCACCACTGGGGATAGGTGAAGGCAGTATGGTGAACACCCACCACTGGGGATAGGTGAAGGCAGTATGGTGAACACCCACCACTGGGGATAGGTGAAGGCAGTATGGTGAATACCCACCACTGAGGATAGATGAAGGCTATATGGTGAACAAACAACAATTGAGGATAGATGAAGGCTATATGGTGAACACCCACCACTGAGGATAGGTGAAGGCAGTATGGTGAACACCCAGTACTGAGGATAGGTGAAGGCAATATGGTGAACACCCACCACTGAGGATAGGTGAAGGCAGTATGGTGAACACCCAGTACTGAGGATAGGTGAAGGCAGTATGGTGAACACCCACCACTGAGGATAGGTGAAGGCAGTATGGTGAACACCCAGTACTGAGGATAGGTGAAGGCAGTATGGTGAACACCCACCACTGAGGATAGGTGAAGGCAGTATGGTGAACACCCAGTACTGAGGATAGGTGAAGGCAGTATGGTGAACACCCAGTACTGAGGATAGGTGAAGGCAGTATGGTGAACACCCACCACTGAGGATAGGTGAAGGCTATATGGTGAACACCCAGTACTGAGGATAGGTGAAGGCAGTATGTTGAACACCCACCACTGAGGATAGGTGAAGGGTATATGGTGAACACCCAGTACTGAGGATAGGTGAAGGCAATATGGTGAACACCCAGTACTGAGGATAGGTGAAGGCAGTATGGTGAACACCCACCACTGGGGATAGGTGAAGGCAGTATGGTGAACACCCACCACTGAGGATAGGTGAAGGCAGTATGTTGAACACCCAGTACTGAGGATAGGTGAACGCAGTATGTTGAACACCCAGTACTGAGGATAGGTGAAGGCAGTATGGTGAACACCCAGTACTGAGGATAGGTGAAGGCAGTATGGTGAACACCCACCACTGAGGATAGGTGAAGGCTATATGGTGAACACCCAGTACTGAGGATAGGTGAAGGCAGTATGGTGAACACCCACCACTGAAGATAGGTGAAGGCAATATGGTGAACACCCAGTGCTGAGGATAGGTGAAGGCAATATAGTGAACACCCACCATTGAGGATAGGTGGAGGCAATATGGTGAACACCCAGTACTGAGGATAGGTGAAGGCAGTATGGTGAACACCCACCACTGAGGATAGGTGAAGGCAATATGTTGAACATCCAGTACTGAGGATAGGTGAAGGCAATATGGTGAACACCCAGTACTGAGGATAGGTGAAGGCAATATGGTGAACACCCACCACTGAGGATAGGTGAAGGCAATATATTGAACACCCAGTACTGAGGATAGGTGAAGGCAGTATGTTGAACACCCAGTACTGAGGATAGGTGAAGGCAATATGGTGAACACCCACCACTGAGGATAGGTGAAGGCAGTATGGTGAACACCCAGTACTGAGGATAGGTGAAGGCAGTATGGTGAACACCCAGTACTGAGTATAGGCGAAGGCAGTATGGTGAACACCCAGTACTGAGGATAGGTGACGGCAGTATGGTGAACACCCAGTACTGAGGATAGGTGAATGCAGTATGGTGAACACCCAGTACTGAGGATAGGTGAAGGCAGTATGGTGAACACCCACCACTGAGGATAGGTGAAGGCAATATGGTGAACACCCAGTACTGAGGATAGGTGAAGGCAGTATGTTGAACACCCAGTACTGAGGATAGGTGAAGGCAGTATGTTGATCACCCAGTACTGAGGATAGGTGAAAGCAGTATGGTGAACACCCAGTACTGAGGATAGGTGAAGGCAGTATGGTGAACACCCAGTACTGAGGATAGGTGAAGGCAGTATGTTGAACACCCAGTACTGAGGATAGGTGAAGGCAGTATGTCGAACACCCAGTACTGAGGATAGGTGAAGGCAATATGGTGAACACCCACCACTGAGGATAGGTGAAGGCAATATGGTGAACACCCACCACTGAGGATAGGTGAAGGCAGTATGTTGAACACCCAGTACTGATGATAGGTGAAGGCAGTATGTTGAACACCCAGTACTGAGGATAGGTGAAGGCAGTATGTTGAACACCTACCACTGAGGATAGGTGAAGGCAGTATGGTGAACACCCACCACTGAGGATAGGTGAAGGCAATATGGTGAACACCCACCACTGAGGATAGGTGAAGGCAGTATGTTGAACATCCACCACTGAGGTATTTAACGTCAGCACAATTGAAGAAAAGGAAACAAGGAGAGTACTTTTTTCACATCTTGTTATGTTACATCCTTATTTGAAAATGTATCATCAATCTACACACAATACCCCATAATGACAAAGAGAAAACAGTTTTTTAGAAATGTTTGCAAATTTATAAAAAATGAAAAACAGATACCTTATTTACATAAGTATTCAGACCCTTTGCTATGAGACTTGAAATTAAGCTCTGGTGCATCCTGTTTCCATTGATCATCCTTGAGATGTTTCTACAACTTGATTGGAGTCCACCTGTGATAAATTCAATTGATTGGACATGATTTGGAAAGGCACACACCTGTCTATATAAGGTCCCACAGTTGACAATGCATGTCAGAGTAAAAACCAAGCCATGAGGTCAAAGGAATTGTCCGTAGAGCTCCTAAACAGGATTGTCGAGGCACAGATCTGGGGAACGCTACCAAAAGAATTATGCAGCATTGAAGGCCCCCAAGAACACAGTGGCCTCCATCATTCTTAAATGGAAGATGTTTGGAACCACCAAGAATCTTCCTAGAGCTGGCCGCCTGGCCAAACTAAGCAATCGGGGGAGAAGGCTCTTGGTCAGGGAGGTGACCAAGAACCCGATTGTCACTCTGACAGAGCTCCAGAGTTCCTCTGTGGAGGTGGGAGAACCTTCCAGAAGGACAAATATCTCTGCAGCACTCCACCAACTAGGCCTTTATGGTAGAGTGGCCAGTCGGAAGCCACTCCTCAGTGAAAGGGACATGACAGCCCGCTTGGGGTTTGCCAAAAGGCACCTACAGGACTCTCAGACCATGAGAAACAAGATTCTCTGGTCTGATGAAACCAAGATTTAATTATTGGCCTGAATGCCAAGCGTCATGTCTGGAGGAAACCTGGCACCATCACTACGGTGAAGCATGGCAGTGGCAGAATCATGCTGTGGGGTGTTTTTCAGTGGCAGGGACTTGGAGACTAGTTAGGATTGAGGGAGAGATGAACGGAGCAAAGTACAGAGAGATCCTTGATGAAAGCTCCAGAGCGCTCAGAACCTCAGACTGGGGCAAAGGTTCACCTTCTAACAGGACAATGACACTAAGCACACAGCCAAGACAATGTAGGAGTGGCTTCGGGACAAGTCTATTATGTAAATGTGATATCCTTTTCTTATTAATACATTTGTAGAAAGTTCTAAAAACCTGTTTTTGCTACGTCATGGGGTATTGTGTGTAGATTGATGAGGGGAAAAAATGATTTAATCCATTTTAGAATAAAGCTGTAACGTTGCAAAATGTGGAACATGTCAAGGGGTCTGAATACTTTCCGAATGCACTGTATACACTCCTCGGACAGTTTATTTGGTACACTCATCTATTACCGGTTTTGACCCCCTTTGTCTCCTGAATGGACCTGGTCAGCAGAAATGTTAAGATACGTTGTGGCGTTCAATCATTATTCAATTGGTATCAAGTGACCTAACGTTCCTCACACCAGTACACCACCTTCATGGACTGCTTACGCCAAATCCTGACTGCCATCAGCATGATGCAAGAGGAACCGGACCAGGCATTGTTTTTCCACTCCTCAATTGTCCAGTGTTGGAGAACGTGTGCCCACTGGAGCCATTTCTTCTTGTTTTTAGCTGATCGGGGTAGAACGTCTGCTGCAATTGTCGTCTGCTGCAACAGCCCATCCGTGACAAGGATTGACGAGTTGCACATTCCGAGATGCATTTCTGCACACCACTGTTTTACTGCACCATTATTTGTCAGTTTGTTATTTTTGCACAATTCTGTTATTTTGCACAATTCTGTTATTTTGCACAATTCTCCTTCAACCTCTCATCAATGAACTGTTTTTCACCCACACTACTGCCACTGACTGGATGTTATTTGTTTACTAGACAATGTAGTGCATGCAAAGCGCAGGAGGCTTGCCGTTTGAGATACTGGAACTGGCACCAACGATCATACCACGCTCAAAGTCGCTTAGGTCACTTGTTTTGCCCATTGTAACGTTCAATAGAACAGTAACTGAACGCCTCGACTCCAGTCTGCCTGCTTTATATGAAGGGTCTTTATGGCCTGTATACATGTAAGCATGGTGAGCTCACTGATCATGGCCCCTCTCATGAGAACCTCTCTCCACAGACATTGGCTCCAGTCATCTTGGATGCCACACACACACACACCACACACACACACACACACACACACACACACACACACACACACACACACACACACACACACACACACACACACACACACACACACACACACAGCCCTGGGAGACAGATACTGTAGAGACTGCACCCCCCTGTGCCTCTCCAAAGTGTGAAATCAATTTCCCTCGGCCCCATGGAGGCTCAGGTGCTAAACTCATCTCTCGGCGCCCCCTCATCTTAATTCAATAAGCAGACGCCAGGAGAGAAGAGAGAGAGGGAGAGAGAGAAGGGGGGTGGAGTCTGTCCTTGATGTCAACCCTAGCTGTGCAGCATACCATGACTGACGGAGAGGCGGACACGTTGTCGGGTGGGGGTGGAGTCTCATCGTGCCCAGACACAATACCTGACTGCTCTCCCTCTTTTTCTACCTCCCTCCTCCTCCCTATCACTCTACCTCCCTCTATCTCTCAGCAGTGAGGAACAGATGGACAGAGTGGGAAGGAGGGATGAGGAAGAGGAGAGCATAGAGGGCTATAGAAATAAGCTGCCTAGAATAGACATGATTTGTTCCCAATCCCAAATCGACTCCTAGCTAGCCCCTTTAAGTCAGGACATTCATCGTCACGTGTACAGGGTTTTCACCTTAGTGCAGAGGAAGGAGGTAAGGAAGCTACTTTAGACTATTGAGATGCACCCCATTGAGGTTTGAGTTGAGGCCTCAAATAAATAGTAAATATTGATCTAATTTAATTGTATTATGGGATGATTTCTGAGAGTCCAATAAGCCTGCCAGACTCCCTTGCATGGTCACTCTGAGAAGAGGTGCAGGAGTGTGTGTGTGTGATAGTGTGACAGTGAGTGCCAGCCAGGGTGTAAAATTAACACCTGATGAAGAACCTGACTACCAGCTGATGGCTCCTATCATGGATCGCTCATCCTGTCTCCCTTCATCCTCTTATCCCTCACTCCCTCCTCATCTCCCCGCTCCTGCACGCCTTGCTCACTCTATCACTCACCGTCTTATCCAGTTAAGATTGAGTACACTGCATTCTATTGGAATGATGTCAATACCTGTACGGTAGTGGGGCTTAGCCCGCTGTTTGCCAACAATCACTCCATTGCAGCTAAAGATTAGATTTAGTCTATTTGGCATGTTATAAGCACATTTTATAAGGATTGTATGTGGATCACAAGGTATAAAAATCTTACTGGTTCAATATACAGGCAGAATATATACCATATACCAATATATACCTGATTGTGTCTCTTCTGATTTGATTCATTATTTCTCTCCCTCGCCAGGTTCGGTGGGGACGGGAGGGCGGGTGTGCAACCGGACGTCTCGCGCCGTAGACAGCTGCGAGGTTATGTGCTGCGGCCGGGGCTACGATACAACACGCGTCAGCCGCACCACCAAGTGTGAGTGCAAGTTTCACTGGTGCTGCGCTGTGCACTGCCGGGACTGCAACCAGGAGATGGACGTGCACACCTGCAAGGCCCAAACATGACTATACCACCAACCAACCTCTTATCCAGATTTGGTCTGAAATGGCAACCTATTTCCTATGGTGCGCTACTTTTGAGTAGTGCACTAACTAGTGAATAGGGTGGATTTTGGACATAACGCCAAATCAGTCTGACTTGCACCTGTAGGCTATTGCACCAAGAACACCTTACAATCTAATTTTGTTCTTCCCTCACATTCCATTATATTTATTTGCTCTCTCAATAACCAAAAAACATTTCTGAAATGTATTCAAATTTGTATATGTAAATACAAACTTTATGTAATTTAAAAGAAAGTTGAGTGTATAGTTTATGGAAACTGGTTGATAGCAGACCTGACCATACACCCCTGTCCTCAACCAGCCAGTTCCAGGACATGCTTTAGTCACCTGACCGCCATTTATGTTCCATGGCCCACAGGAATATTTATTACAGTTGTGATATATGCTTGACAATCAAAATTGTGTAGTAGAAGTTGCAGCAATACACATAGTCCTTTATTTTGGTATTTTTTTCACTTTTTTAATGATGGCAATTGAGCACCTTTTTTTTGTACAACAAAAAAAACGTTTTTTTTTTTTTACATGATTTGAAAACAAAATTGAACATATCAAATAAAGTCAAAACCGATTCAGAATGTTTCCCTTTTCTCTTCTCTTCCATCCTCTCTGTCCGTCTAATCCATGATCTTGGCACAAAGGGTGTGTCAGTCAGTCTGGTTCAGTCTAGTCCAGTCAGATGCGTGTGAGTTGGTGCCACAGACTGGATGGCAAGATGCTCTCCACTTTCTCCATGATGAAGTTCAGAGGAGCAAACAGGGTGCTAAGAAACTACATACAGAGAGACATGATGTTAGAACACACACGCCAATTCCTAGTGGAACCATTGCAACCAGATTTCTTCCTGAACATGTCCAGGTACTGTATGTAGATAGGTGCAACAGTTGAGAATGTACCCATCTTTACTGAAGCTCTGCGCATTTCAAGGTAGCTACTGTGGGTTGTCGTTGGCCTCAAATGATAGCTAGAGGACCATGATAGGAGCACCATAGCATGCCAGTTTAGGTACTGTGCTCAATGGGGCAGAACCAGAACTTGTCTACCAGGTATGTTGACTACTGACTGTGCTCTAACCCCTAAGAGTGGTAGTGGACTCTCTGTCAGCTCCCCATTCATCTCTCCTTCATCCTCCTCCCCTCTGATGTTATTTTGCTCCCTCTCTTTCTATTCACACCACCCTCGCTCTCATCCCTCTCTCTCCTCTCTGATGTGTTTTGGCAACATGCAGTGTGGGGGATAGGGGCTCCCTCAGAGGGATTGAGGGTGATGGAGGTTTGGCTTTGTCTGATGGCAGATAAAAGGCTGTCAGGGAGAGATGGAGAGAGGTGGAACAAGCACCTTGTTTACACGCTAAGAGGGAGAGAGGCCCTGTTCCAATGCTTTGAAGATGCACCTTTACTTCCTTCCGTCTTTGTTTGGGAGAAGCCACTGATCTGACATGATTCGATCATGTTTTCATCCATTCAATCACATTAGATCAGTGCTTACTTTAAGAAAGGGAGGAACTGTGCCTCTACCCTTGCATGTAAACCAGATGCTGATTAGTTTGTCTTTGAAGTATTGGAAGTGGATCAGAGTGTGTCTGATCATTCTGTCTCTTATTACGTATACCAGAATGTTTCTATTGGCAAGAACATACTCACCTTTACCATTAAGGCGAGAATGCAGGTTCTACCAACTAAATAAAACCTAGCACTCTGGTACCCTGCAAACCATGATCTGTTTTGTATCTCACATGATGTAATAAGAGTATATTGCAGATATTGTTAATGGTTTCTATTCATATAAGGACCAGTACATATGTAACCTTTATTTAACTAGGCAAGTTAGTTAAAAACAAATTCTTATTTTCAATGACGGCCTAGGAACAGTGGGTTAACTGCCTGTTCAGGGGCAGAACAACAGATTTGTATCTTGCCAGCTCGGGGATTCGATCTAGCAACCTTTCGGTTACTGGCCAAACGCTCTAACCACTAGGCTACCTGCCGCCTCACATATCTAGACATGACCGCCTCGTTGACCATATAGCTAGTGAGATGAAACAGGCAGTACCACCATCAGTGCATATTCAAACATTCTCGTCAGAGGAGGCTGATGAAGATGTGTTGTGTTTTCTTGTATACCAAATATGTCAGATATTGTTGTTGTGGAGGGAGGCCAGAAGGGGGTGCTACTTTGGAAGTAGGTTGCTTTGACACCTACATGAAGCATACCTTGGCTGCTAAGCCCCTTGTCAAGTGGAAACATAGGCTGACTGTACGTAGCCTTCAGATTGCAGGGCTACATAGGACAAAGGCAGAGCAGCTAGCGAGGTACTGCGCCGTTGTAGAGCTCATGGGCAGCCTAGCTTCATGGTGAAGGTGCTTTCTATGTCCAGATATCCGTGACCTTTGATATGTTTGAATCATTCTCGACTGTAATGTGATTTGTGGATTCAAATAAAGTATGTAAAGTGTGTGTCATCAGCACCCAACTAAAACAGGGCCAGAACAGAGCAGAACAGAGCAGAGCAGAACAGAGCAGAGCAGAGCAGAACAGAGCAGAGCAAGCCCCTGCCGAGGAGATGGTAGCTGCTGATAGAGTCACACCAGGAGCACAGCGATGAGCTCACACACATTCCAGGGGAGTGGCAGCACAGACAGCACAGGCCTGCGGAGGAAGTACGTCGAGGAGAATGCCCTCCACTGGTAGATAGGAGAGGGCCTGTGTAGGTTCTAGGGGTTGGATTCAATAGTTCTAAGCTGCATCCTTTACACATTTCCTTCCCTGCATCACCACTGATCCACAAGAACTTGTATTGATATAGGACCTTGCATCAACTTGTATAGAGCTTGCCTAGTCTCCTGTTATCCAGACTTCAGATAAAAGCAAATCTATGGTTGTTACAGTCAAAACAAAAATGGCTCAATGACAACCTCTGTACAGTTCAGAAGAACGCAACGAAATGAATGGCCACCTTATGAGGAATCTGAATGCAAATAACCTTATTGGGGATGGGGACTTGGCTTAGAAAGGGACCTGGTATGTGTGCACGAGTGTGAAAGCGACCGGTGCAGGAGACTCACCGCTTTAGCGAAGACTCCCATGAGCTCGGGGAACTGGTGTGTTAGCAGGGCCAGCATGGCGGTGAAGGAGCAGAGACCAGCCGTGAAAAGGATGAAGAACGGCAGCTCCTTCTTAGGATACACCGACACCTCATGAAACACTGCTTCCACATGAGAGAGAGCGCATCAACACACTGTACATACTTTATTCACACACACAGTATTATCTCATACCCCTGAACATTGACTCTGGTACTGGTATCCCGTGTACAGTGCATTCGGAAAGTATTCAGACCCCTTCAACTTTTTCCACATTTTGTTACGTTACAGCCTTATTCTATAATAGATTTAAAAAATAAAATTATTCTCAATCTACACACAATACCGCATAATGACAAAGCGAAAACAGGTTTAGACATTTTTGCAAATGTATCAATAAATAATATATATATATATTTAACCTCATTTACATAAGTACTCAGACCCTTTGCTATGAGACTCAAAATTGAGCTCAGGTGCATCCCGTTTCCATTGATCATCCTTGAGATGTTTCTACAACTTGATTAGACATGATTTGGAAAGGCACACATCTGTCTATATAAGGTCCCACAGTTGACAGTGCATATCAGAGTAAAAACCAAGCCATGAGGTTGAAGGAATTGTCCGTTGAGCTCCGAGACAGGATTGTGTCGAGGCACAGATCTGGGGAAGGGTACCAAAAAAATGTCTGGGGCATTGAAGATAGGGTAGCCTAGTGGTTAGAGTGTTGGACTAGTAACCGGAAGGTTGCAAGTTCAAACCCCCGAGCTGACAAGGTACAAATCTGTCATTCTGCCCCTGAGCAGACAGTTAACTCACTGTTCCTAGGCCGTCATTGAAAATAAGAATTTGTTCTTAACTGACTTAGTTAAATAAAGGTAAAAAAGAACAGTGGCCTCCATCATTCTTAAATGGAAGGAGTTTGGAACCACCAAGACTGGCCGCCCAGTCAAACTGAGCAATTGGGGGAGAAGGGCCTTGGTCAGGGAGGTGACCAAGAACCTGATGGTCACTCTGGCAGAGCTCCAGAGTTCCCCTGTGGAGATGGGAGAACCTTCCAGAAGGACAAAAATCTCTGCAGCACTCCACCAATCAGGCCTTTATGGTAGAGTGGCCAGACAGAAGTCACTTGTCAGTAACTTCTACTTAACCTGCCTTGAGTTTTCTTATGATGCTACCTGTATTTGACAGCTTGCCAAAAGGCACCTAAAGGACTCTCTGGTCTGATGAAACCATATTGAACTCTTTGGCCTGAATGCCAAGCGGCATGTCTAGAGGAAACCTGGCACCATCCCTACGGTGAAGCATGGCGGTGGCAGAATCATGCTGTGGGGATGTTTTTCAGTGGCAGGGACTGGGAGACTAAACAGGATGGAGGGAAAGATGAACAGAGCAAAGTACAGAGAGATCTTTGATGAAAACCTGCTTCAGAGAGCTCAGGACCTCAGACTGGGGTGAAGGTTCACCTTCCAACAGGACAACGACCCCAAGCCCACAGCCAAGACAACACAGGAGTGGCTTCGGGACAAGTCTCCGAATGTCCTTGAGTGGCCCAGCCAGAGCCCAGACTTGAACCCGATCGAACAGCTCTGAAAAGACCTGAAAATAGCTGTGCAGCGACGCTCCCCAACCAACCTGACAGAGCTTGAGGGGATAAGAAAACTAAGAAAACTCAAGGCTGTAATCAATGCCAACGGTGCTTCAACAAAGTACTGAATAAAGGGTGTGAATACTTATGTAAATGTGAGTTTATTTTTAATAACTTAACAAACATTTCTAAAACACTGTTTTTTCTTTGTCATTATGGGGTATTATGTGTAGATTAATGAGGGAACATTTTAGAATAACACTGTAATGTATCAAAATGTGGAAAAAGTGAAGGGTCTGAATACTTTCCCAATGCACTGTGGACAAGTTATTCACTGCCCTCATTGTGTATTACATTCCTTGTGTTATTATTTATTTATTCATTCCTATTCATTTGTTTCTATCTGCATTGTTGGGAAGGGCCGTCAGTAAGCATTTCACTGATAGTCTACACCTGATGTTTACCAAGCATGTAACAAAACACTGCTTCCACATGAGAAATACAGAAAGTCAACACACTGCACACACAGTTGAATCCAGAGCGTCTCTTACTTGGTAGCAGCTCTCTGTCTGCGGTCTCGGTGCAGATGGGATATGGGTAGAAGAGGTGTCCTTTCTCCAGAGGGTAGGGGATCATTCTAAAAGCTGGGGAGGAAAGAGGACACAGCAGTCAGAATAGGTTCAGTCAGGTACAAAGGTTTCATGTTCAGCTCAGAAGTGTAGTGCACCATTAGAAAACTCTGAAAATGTGTGTTGTACTCACTGCCCTCAAAATGTGTGTTGTACTCACTGCCCTCAAAATGTGTGTTGTATTCACTGCCCTCAAAATGTGTGTTGTACTCACTGCCCTCAAAATGTGTGTTGTACTCACTGCCCTCAAAATGTGTGTTGTACTCACTGCCCTCAAAATGTGTGTTGTACTCACTGCCCTCAAAATGTGTGCTGTACTCACTGCCCTCAAAATGTGTGCTGTACTCACTGCCCTCAAAATGTGTGTTGTACTCACTGCCCTCAAAATGTGTGTTGTACTCACTGCCCTCAAAATGTGTGCTGTACTCACTGCCCTCAAAATGTGTGCTGTACTCACTGCCCTCAAAATGTGTGCTGTACTCACTGCCCTCAAAATGTGTGTTGTACTCACTGCCCTCAAAATGTGTGCTGTACTCACTGCCCTCAAAATGTGTGTTGTACTCACTGCCCTCAAAATGTGTGTTGTACTCACTGCCCTCAAAATGTGTGTTGTACTCACTGCCCTCAAAATGTGTGCTGTACTCACTGCCCTCAAAATGTGTGTTGTACTCACTGCCATCAAAATGTGTGTTGTACTCACTGCCCTCAAAATGTGTTGTATTCACTGCCCTCAAAATGTGTGTTGTATTCACTGCCCTCAAAATGTGTGTTGTATTCACTGCCCTCAAAATGTGTGTTGTATTCACTGCCCTCAAAATGTGTGTTGTATTCACTGCCCTCAAAATGTGTGTTGTACTCACTGCCCTCAAAATGTGTGTTGTATTCACTGCCCTCAAAATGTGTGTTGTATTCACTGCCCTCAAAATGTGTGTTGTATTCACTGCCCTCAAAATGTGTGTTGTACTCACTGCCCTCAAAATGTGTGTTGTACTCACTGCCCTCAAAATGTGTGTTGTATTCACTGCCCTCAAAATCTGTGCTGTAGTCACTGCCCTCAAAATGTGTGTTGTATTCACTGCCCTCAAAATGTGTGTTGTATTCACTGCCCTCAAAATGTGTGTTGTACTCACTGCCCTCAAAATGTGTGTTGTATTCACTGCCCTCAAAATGTGTGTTGTATTCACTGCCCTCAAAATGTGTGTTGTATTCACTGCCCTCAAAATGTGTTGTATTCACTGCCCTCAAAATCTGTGCTGTAGTCACTGCCCTCAAAATGTGTGTTGTATTCACTGCCCTCAAAATGTGTGTTGTATTCACTGCCCTCAAAATGTGTGTTGTATTCACTGCCCTCAAAATGTGTGTTGTATTCACTGCCCTCAAAATGTGTGTTGTATTCACTGCCCTCAAAATGTGTGTTGTACTCACTGCCCTCAAAATGTGTGTTGTACTCACTGCCCTCAAAATGTGTGTTGTACTCACTGCCCTCAAAATGTGTGTTGTACTCACTGCCCTCAAAATGTGTGCTGTACTCACTGCCCTCAAAATGTGTGTTGTACTCACTGCCCTCAAAATGTGTATTGTACTCACTGCCCTCAAAATGTGTGTTGTACTCACTGCCCTCAAAATGTGGGCAAGTGTGTGTTACAGAGTAAAGGCAATGTGTAACACAATGAAGTTATGGCGTATGAGGTAAAGCGGATGTTGTGTGTGTGTTACGCACTGCCCTCCCAGGTACAGTGGAGCAGGTTAAGGGCCCCCTCCACCCTCTTCCAGTGCTGCAGGTGAAAGAAGGCGTATGCTATGGCCTCACTGTCCCCTCGCTTCAGAATGTGCTCTGGAGGCAGTATTACACTTTTCATTTCTAACAGGTACTGTGGAAGACAGAGAGAGAGTCCGTAAGTACAATATAAAATGGACAACAGAAACATACTTTTTAATGCAACTTTATACCAGTTCTTACAACCAGGAGAACGTCGATCAGCATTCAAGTAGCACCATTATAAGCGTCGTAGTAGTAGTAGTAGTAGTAGTAGTAGTGTGACGACCCTCCCACTCTGTCTGCCGTATTCTGTCTTTGTTCTTGTTTCCTTATTAGGATGCCGGTGGGCGGAGTTGGGAGGGTCGTCAGCTACATGGGAAACACCTGGGCCAGGTGTCTCCCAGGATAAATAGACCTCTTCCACATTCATGGAGGAGACTCTCTCCATGCAGACACCTTTGTAGATTGTGTTGTGGTTCTTGGTGGCCTTTTGTTTGTTTGCTTTGGCACCTTTCATCACCCTGCATTATCACATTCATGCATGCAAAACACTCACTTACACTACTGATTACTGATTACACACACCATTGTATATTATACTTAGTTACTTATTTAATAAATATATATTTTGCTACGCCTTATCTCCACGTTGTCTCCCTTTGTTACGGGCTTTGAGCCGGTTCGTGACAGTAGTAGTGGTTAGTGGTAGTAGTAGTGGTAGTAGTGGTTAGTGGTAGTAGTAGTAGTAATAGTGCTACAGTAGTAGTAGTAGTAGTAGAAGTAATAGTGCTACAGTAGTAGTAGTAGTAGTAGTAGAAGTAATAGTGCTACAGTAGTAGTAGTAATAGTAGTAATAGTGCTACAGTAGTAGTAGTAGTAGTAATAGTAATACAGTAATAGTGCTACAGTAGTAGTAGTAGTAGTAGTAGTAGTAGTGGTGCTGTAGTAGTAGTAGTAGTAGTGCTACAGTAGTAGTAGTGCTACAGGAGTAGTAGTAGTAGTGCTACAGGAGTAGTAGTAGTAGTAGTAGTGGTTAGTGGTAGTAGTGCTACAGGAGTAGTAGTAGTAGTGCTACAGGAGTAGTAGTAGTAGTAATAGTAGTGCTACAGGAGTAGTAGTAGTAGTAGTAGTAGTAGTAGTGGTTAGTGGTGATGCATTAGTAGTAGTAGTAGTGGTTAGTGGTGCTGCATTAGTAGTAGTAGTAGTAGTAGTAGTGGTTAGTGGTGCTGCAGTAGTAGTAGTAGTAGTGGTTAGTGGTGCTGCAGTAGTAGTAGTAGTAGTGCTGCATTAGTAGTAGTAGTAGTGGTTAGTGGTGCTGCATTATTATTATTAGTAGTAGTAGTAGTAGTAGTAGTAGTAGTAGTAGTAGTTAGTGGTGCTGCAGTAGTAGTAGTAGTGGGTAGTGGTGCTGCAGTAGTGCTACAGTAGTAGTAAAGTACTTAAGTAGTAGTAAAGTACTTACTACTTAAGTAGTACTTTCAAGTATTTTTACTTAAGTAATTTTTGGGGGAATCTGTACTTAACTATTTCTATTTTTGACAACTTTTACTTCAATACATTCCGAAAGACAATAATGTACTTTTAACTCCATACATTTTCCCTGACACCCAGAAGTACTCGTTACATTATTAATGCTTAGCAGGAGAGGTAAATGGTCTAATTTACACACTTCTCAAGATAAAATCCCTGGTCATCCTACTGCCTCTGATCTGGTGGACTCACTAAACACATGCTTCATTTCTAAATGATATCTGAGAATTGGAGTGTATCCGCTTCTACATTTTATGCTTCTCTCTGGTTTGCTTAATATACAGAATTATAAGTGACTTATACTTTTAGACTTTTACTCAAATAGGATTTTACTGTGTGACTTTCACTTTTACTTGAGAAATGTTCTATTAAGGCATCTTTACTTTCACTCAAGTATGACAATTGGGTACTTTTTCCCCACTGGCTGCAGTAGTAGTTGTTAGTGGTGCTACAGTAGTAGTAGTAGTAGCAGCAGTGCTACAGTAGTAGTTGTTAGTGGTGCTACAGTAGTAGTAGTAGTAGTAGTAGCAGCAGTGCTACAGTAGTAGCAGCAGTGCTACAGTAGTAGTTGTTAGTGGTGCTACAGTAGTAGTAGTAGTAGTAGCAGCAGTGCTACAGTAGTAGTTGTTAGTGGTGCTACAGTAGTAGTAGTAGTAGCAGTAGTGCTACAGTAGTAGTTGTTAGTGGTGCTACAGTAGTAGTAGTAGTAGTAGCAGCAGTGCTACAGTAGTAGTTGTTAGTGGTGCTACAGTAGTAGTAGTAGTAGCAGCAGTCTTACAGTAGTAGTTGTTAGTGTTGCTACAGTAGTAGTAGTAGTAGCAGCAGTGCTACAGTAGTAGTTGTTAGTGGTGCTACAGTAGTAGTAGTAGTAGCAGCAGTGCTACAGTAGTAGTAGTAGTAGCAGCAGTGCTACAGTAGTAGTAGTAGTAGCAGCAGTGCTACAGTAGTAGTAGTAGTAGTAGTAATGGGTTCTACAGTAGTAGTTGTTAGTAGTGCTACAGTAGTAGTAGTAGTAGTAGCAGCGCTACAGTAGTATTTGTAGTAGAGGTCGACTATAGTAATAGTAGTAGTGCTATGGAAGTAGTAGTAGTAGTTATGGGTTCTGTAGGAGTAGTAGTAGGAGTAGTAGTAACGGGTTCTACAGTAGTAGTAGTAGTAGTAGTAATGGGTTCTACAGTAGTACTAATAGTAGTAGCAGTAGTAGTAACGGGTTCTACAGTAGTAGTAGTAGTAGGTTCTACAGTAGTAGTAATAGTAGTGGATTCTACAGTAGGAGTCGTCCTCGTCGTAGTGGTGCTACAGTAGTAGTAGTAGTAGTAGTAGTAGTAATGGGTTCTACAGTAGGAGTCGTCGTAGTGGTGCTACAGTAGTAGTAGTAGTAGTAGTAGTAGTAATGGGTTCTACAGTAGGAGTCGTCGTCATCGTAGTGGTGCTACAGTAGTAGTAGTAGTAGTAGTAGTAGTAGTAGTAACGGGTTCTACAGTAGGAGTCGTCGTGGTGGTGCTACAGTAGGAGTCGTCGTGGTGGTGCTACAGTAGTAGTAGTAGTAGTAACGGGTTTTACAGTAGGAGTCGTCGTCATAGTGGTGCTACAGTAGTAGTAGTAGTAGTAGTAGTAGTAGTAACAGGTTCTACAGTAGGAGTCGTTGTCGTAGTGGTGCTACAGTAGTAGTAGTAGTAGTAGTAGTAACGGGTTCTACAGTAGGAGTCGTCGTGGTGGTGCTACAGTAGGAGTCGTCGTGGTGGTGCTACAGTAGTAGTAGTAGTAGTAGTAGTAACGGGTTTTACAGTAGGAGTCGTCGTCATAGTGGTGCTACAGTAGTAGTAGTAGTAGTAGTAGTAGTAACAGGTTCTACAGTAGGAGTCGTTGTCGTAGTGGTGCTACAGTAGTAGTAGTAGTAGTAGTAGTAACGGGTTCTACAGTAGGAGTCGTCGTGGTGGTGCTACAGTAGGAGTCGTCGTGGTGGTGCTACAGTAGTAGTAGTAGTAGTAGTAGTAACGGGTTCTACAGTAGTAGTAGTAGTAGTAGTAGTAGTAGGTTCTACAGTAGCAGTAATAGTAATGGGTTCTACAGTAGGAGTCGTCGTCGTCATAGTGGTTCTACAGTAGTAGTAGTAGTAGTAGTAGTAATGGGTTCTACAGTAGGAGTCGTCGTAGTGGTGCTACAGTAGTAGTAGTAGTAGTAGTAATGGGTTCTACAGTAGGAGTCGTCGTAGTGGTGCTACAGTAGTAGTAGTAGTAGTAGTAGTAATGGGTTCTACAGTAGGAGTCGTCGTCATCGTAGTGGTGCTACAGTAGTAGTAGTAGTAGTAGTAGTAGTAGTAATAATGGGTTCTACAGTAGGAGTCGTCGTCGTCGTGGTGCTACAGTAGTAGTAGTAGTAACGGGTTCTATAGTAGGAGTCGTCGTCATAGTGGTGCTACAGTAGTAGTAGTAGTAATGGGTTCTACAGTAGGAGTCGTCGTCATAGTGGTGCTACAGTAGTAGTAGTAGTAGTAACGGGTTCTACAGTAGGAGTCGTTGTCATAGTGGTGCTACAGTAGTAGTAGTAGTGGTAGTAGTAGTAGTAGTAGTAACAGGTTCTACAGTAGGAGTTCCTGAGGACGGCTCACCTCTCACAGTTCTGGGCGACTTTAACCTCCCCACGTCTACCTTTGACTCATTCCTCTCTGCCTCCTTCTTTCCACTCCTCTCCTCTTTTGACCTCACCCTCTCACCTTCCCCCCCTACTCACAAGGCAGGAAATACGCTCGACCTCATCTTTACTAGATGCTGTTCTTCCACTAACCTCATTTTTTTATTTTTTTATTTCACCTTTATTTAACCAGGTAGGCTAGTTGAGAACAAGTTCTCATTTGCAACTGCGACCTGGCCAAGATAAAGCATAGCAGTGTGAACAGACAACACAGAGTTACACATGGAGTAAGCAATTAACAAGTCAATAACACAGTAGAAAAAAAAATGGGCAGTCTATATACAATGTGTGCAAAAGGCATGAGGTAGGCGAATAATACAATTTTGCAGATTAACACTGGGGTGATAAATGATCAGATGGTCATGTACAGGTAGAGATATTGGTGTGCAAAAGAGCAGAAAGGTAAATAAATAAATAAAATAAAAAAACAGTATAAAAACAGTATGGGGATGAGGTAGGTGAAAATGGGTGGGCTATTTACCAATAGACTATGTACAGCTGCAGCGATCGGTTAGCTGCTCGGATAGCTGATGTTTGAAGTTGGTGAGGGAGATAAAAGTCTCCAACTTCAGATATTTTTGCAGTTCATTCCAGTCACAGGCAGCAGAGTACTGGAACGAGAGGCGGCCAAATGAGGTGTTGGCTTTAGGGATGATCAGTGAGATACACCTGCTGGAGCGTGTGCTACGGATGGGTGTTGCCATCGTGACCAGTGAACTGAGATAAGGCGGAGCTTTACCTAGCATGGACTTGTAGATGACCTGGAGCCAGTGGGTCTGGCGACGAATATGTAGCGAGGGCCAGCCGACTAGAGCATACAAGTCGCAGTGGTGGGTGGTATAAGGTGCTTTGGTGACAAAACGGATGGCACTATGATAGACTGCATCCAGTTTGCTGAGTAGAGTGTTGGAAGCCATTTTGTAGATGACATCGCCGAAATCGAGGATCGGTAGGATAGTCAGTTTTACTAGGGTAAGCTTGGCGGCGTGAGTGAAGGAGGCTTTGTTGCGGAATAGAAAGCCGACTCTTGATTTGATTTTCGATTGGAGATGTTTGATGAGTCTGGAAGGAGAGTTTGCAGTCTAGCCAGACACCTAGGTACTTATAGATGTCCACATATTCAAGGTCGGAACCATCCAGGGTGGTGATGCTAGTCGGGCATGCGGGTGCAGGCAGCGATCGGTTGAAAAGCATGCATTTGGTTTTACTCGTTTAAGAGCAGTTGGAGGCCACGGAAGGAGTGCTGTATGGCATTGAAGCTCGTTTGGAGGTTAGATAGCACAGTGTCCAATGACGGGCCGAAAGTATATAGAATGGTGTCGTCTGCGTAGAGGTGGATCAGGGAATCGCCCGCAGCAAGAGCAACATCATTGATATATACAGAGAAAAGAGTCGGCCCGAGAATTGAACCCTGTGGCACCCCATAGAGACTGCCAGAGGACCGGACAGCATGCCCTCCGATTTGACACACTGAACTCTGTCTGCAAAGTAATTGGTGAACCAGGCAAGGCAGTCATCCGAGAAACCGAGGCTATTGAGTCTGCCGATAAGAATATGGTGATTGACAGAGTCGAAAGCCTTGGCGAGGTCGATGAAGACGGCTGCACAGTACTGTCTTTTATCGATGGCGGTTATGATATCGTTTAGTACCTTGAGCGTGGCTGAGGTGCACCCGTGACCGGCTCGGAAACCAGATTGCACAGCGGAGAAGGTACGGTGGGATTCGAGATGGTCAGTGACCTGTTTGTTGACTTGGCTTTCGAAGACCTTAGATAGGCAGGGCAGGATGGATATAGGTCTATAGCAGTTTGGGTCCAGGGTGTCTCCCTTTGAAGAGGGGGATGACTGCGGCAGCTTTCCAATCCTTGGGGATCTCAGACGATATGAAAGAGAGGTTGAACAGGCTGGTAATAGGGGTTGCGACAATGGCGGCAGATAGTTTCAGAAATAGAGGGTCCAGATTGTCAAGCCCAGCTGATTTGTACGGGTCTAGGTTTTGCAGCTCTTTCAGAACATCTGCTATCTGGATTTGGGTAAAGGAGAACCTGGAGAGGCTTGGGCGAGGAGCTGCGGGGGGGGGCGGAGCTGTTGGCCGAGGTTGGAGTAGCCAGGCGGAAGGCATGGCCAGCCGTTGAGAAGTGCTTATTGAAGCTTTCGATAATCGTGGATTTATCGGTGGAGACCGTGTTACCTAGCCTCAGTGCAGTGGGCAGCTGGGAGGAGGTACTCTTGTTCTCCATGGACTTCACAGTGTCCCAGAACTTTTTGGAGTTGGAGCTACAGGATGCAAACTTCTGCCTGGATGCAACTCCCCTCCAAGTCTCCGACCACTACCTTGTATCCTTTTCCCTCTCGCTCTCATCCAACACCTCCCACACTGCCCCTACTCGGATGGTATCACGCCGTCCCAACCTTCGCTCTCTCTCCCCCGCTACTCTCTCCTCTTCCATCCTATCATCTCTTCCCTCTGCTCAAACCTTCTCCAACCTATCTCCTGATTCTGCCTCCTCAACCCTCCTCTCCTCCCTTTCTGCATCCTTTGACTCTCTATGTCCCCTATCCTCCAGGCCGGCTCGGTCCTCCCCTCCCGCTCCGTGGCTCGACGACTCATTGCGAGCTCACAGAACAGGGCTCCGGGCAGCCGAGCGGAAATGGAGGAAAACCCGCCTCCCTGCGGACCTGACATCCTTTCACTCCCTCCTCTCTACATTTTCCTCTTCTCTCTGCTGCTAAAGCCACTTTCTACCACTCTAAATTCCAAGCATCTGCCTCTAACCCTAGGAAGCTCTTTGCAACCTTCTCCTCCCTCCTGAATCCTCCTCCCCCTCCTTCCTCTCTGCAGATGACTTCGTCAACCATTTTGAAAAGAAGGTCGACGACATCCGATCCTCGTTTGCTAAGTCAAACGACACCGCTGGTTCTGCTCACACTGCCCTACCCTGTGCTCTGACCTCTTTCTCCCTCTCTCTCCAGATGAAATCTTGCGTCTTGTGACGGCCGGCCGCCCAACAACCTGCCCGCTTGACCCTATCCCCTCCTCTCTTCTCCAGACCATTTCCGGAGACCTTCTCCCTTACCTCACCTCGCTCATCAACTCATCCCTGACCGCTGGCTACGTCCCTTCCGTCTTCAAGAGAGCGAGAGTTGCACCCCTTCTGAAAAACGTACACTCGATCCCTCCGATGTCAACAACTACAGACCAGTATCCCTTCTTTCTTTTCTCTCCAAAACTCTTGAACGTGCCGTCCTTGGCCAGCTCTCCCGCTATCTCTCTCAGAATGACCTTCTTGATCCAAATCAGTCAGGTTTCAAGACTAGTCATTCAACTGAGACTGCTCTTCTCTGTATCACGGAGGCGCTCCGCACTGCTAAAGCTAACTCTCTCTCCTCTGCTCTCATCCTTCTAGACCTATCGGCTGCCTTCGATACTGTGAACCATCAGATCCTCCTCTCCACCCTCTCCGAGTTGGGCATCTCTCGGCGCGGCCCACGCTTGGATTGCGTCCTACCTGACAGGTCGCTCCTACCAGGTGGCGTGGCGAGAATCCGTCTCCACACCACGTGCTCTCACCACTGGTGTCCCCAGGGCTCTGTTCTAGGCCCTCTCCTATTCTCGCTATACACCAAGTCACTTGGCTCTGTCATAACCTCACATGGTCTCTCCTATCATTGCTATGCAGACGACACACAATTAATCTTCTCCTTTCCCCCTTCTGATGACCAGGTGGCGAATCGCATCTCTGCATGTCTGGCAGACATATCAGTGTGGATGACGGATCACCACCTCAAGCTGAACCTCGGCAAGACGCAGCTGCTCTTCCTCCCGGGGAAGGACTGCCCGTTCCATGATCTCGCCATCACGGTTGACAACTCCATTGTGTCCTCCTCCCAGAGCGCTAAGAACCTTGGCGTGATCCTGGACAACACCCTGTCGTTCTCAACTAACATCAAGGCGGTGGCCCGTTCTTGTAGGTTCATGCTCTACAACATCCGCAGAGTACGACCCTGCCTCACACAGGAAGCGGCGCAGGTCCTAATCCAGGCACTCGTCATCTCCCGTCTGGATTACTGCAACTCGCTGTTGGCTGGGCTCCCTGCCTGTGCCATTAAACCCCTACAACTCTTCCAGAACGCCGCAGCCCATCTGGTGTTTAACCTTCCCAAGTTCTCTCACGTCACCCCGCTCCTCCGCTCTCTCCACTGGCTTCCAGTTGAAGCTCGCATCCGCTACAAGACCATGGTGCTTGCCTACGGAGCTGTGAGGGGAACGGCACCTCAGTACCTCCAGGCTCTGATCAGGCCCTACACCCAAACAAGGGCACTGCGTTCATCCACCTCTGGCCTGCTCGCCTCCCTACCACTGAGGAAGTACAGTTCCCGCTCAGCCCAGTCAAAACTGTTCGCTGCTCTGGCCCCCCAATGGTGGAACAAACTCCCTCACGACGCCAGGACAGCGGAGTCAATCACCACCTTCCGGAGACACCTGAAACCCCACCTCTTTAAGGAATACCTAGGATAGGATAAAGTAACCCCCCCTACTACAGTAGTAGTAGTAGTAACGGGTTCTACAGTAGGAGTCGTCGTGGTGGTGCTACAGTAGTAGTAGTAGTAGTAGTAATGGGTTCTACAGTAGGAGTCGTCGTCATCATAGTGGTGCTACAGTAGTAGTAGTAGTAGTAGTAGTAGTAATAATGGGTTCTACAGTAGGAGTCGTCGTCGTCGTGGTGCTACAGTAGTAGTAGTAGTAACGGGTTCTACAGTAGGAGTCGTCGTCATAGTGGTGCTACAGTAGTAGTAGTAGTAATGGGTTCTACAGTAGGAGTCGTCGTCATAGTGGTGCTACAGTAGTAGTAGTAGTAGTAGTAGTAACGGGTTCTACAGTAGGAGTCGTCGTCATAGTGGTGCTACAGTAGTAGTGGTAGTAGTAGTAGTAGTAACAGGTTCTACAGTAGGAGTCGTTGTCATAGTGGTGCTACAGTAGTAGTAGTAGTAGTAACGGGTTCTACAGTAGGAGTCGTCGTGGTGGTGCTACAGTAGGAGTCGTCGTGGTGGTGCTGTAGTAGTAGTAGTAGTAACGGGTTCTACAGTAGGAGTCGTCGTCATAGTGGTGCTACAGTAGTAGTAGTAGTAGTAACAGGTTCTACAGTAGGAGTCGTTGTCGTAGTGGTGCTACAGTAGTAGTAGTAGTAGTAGTAGTAGTAGTAGTAGTAACGGGTTCTACAGTAGGAGTCGTCATCATAGTGGTGCTACAGTAGTAGTAGTAGTACAGTTGAAGTCAGAAGTTTACATACACTTGGAGTCATTAAAACTCGTTTTTCAACAAACTATAGTTTTGGCAATTCATTTAGGACATCTACCTTGTGCATGACAGGTAATTTTTCCAACAATTGTTTACAGACAAAGATTACTTCACTTATAATTCACTGTATCACAATTCCAGTGGGTCAGAAGTTTACATACACTAAGTTGACTGTGGGATTAAACAACTGAAATTGCAACCAATCACAACCAGTTGTGATACAGCCAACCTAAATAAGAAATACATTTGATGATAGAATTCTCCCCCTACCCTCCTTCTAGGCAAGTCTATTGTCCAGCTACCTGCGAATAGCCATAATGGTGCTGTACAACGTGACCATATGTGTTTGAAGGAGTATTTTCTAGTAAGCAACAAGTTGTTTACATTCATTAAACAACTTTGTTCCAATATTTCTGTAATTCAGTGATATTCTTTTCCCATAGTAATTCGTTATGGATCCATAACTAAATAAATAAACATCTGCATTTTGAAAGAGTATTTTTATCATTATTTTATTAATGAAAGCATAAAGATGCCATTATTAGTTCCATTGTTTTAGTTTGAACGTGCAGACTGGCACTTAGAACAGAGGGAAAGTTTCCCTGGTCAGCTCCATTATTAGTTACATTGGTTTAGTTTGAACGTGCAGACTGGCACTTAGAACAGAGGGAAAGTTTCCCTGGTCAGCTCCATTATTAGTTCCATTGTTTTAGTTTGAACGTGCAGACTGGCACTTAGAACAGAGGGAAAGTTTCCCCAGTCAGCTCCATTATTAGTTACATTGTTTTAGTTTGAACGTGCAGACTGGCACTTAGAACAGAGGGAAAGTTTCCCCAGTCAGCTCCATTATTAGTTCCATTGTTTTAGTTTGAACGTGCAGACTGGCACTTAGAACAGAGGGAATGTTTCCCTAGTCAGCTCCATTACTAGTGCAATGCCCCTTAAAGTGTTGCTCTGTCCTACCCAGTGTGACAAAGTGGGGGTCCACCCCCTCCCTCCTCTTCCCTTCCCCATGGGCTAGGTCCGTCTTCTGTGCGTGGCTCTGCGGCCCATCCCGTGCCCCCTGCCCTCGTGCCTTGAACGCTTTCAGTGGATAAAGCTGGAGAACTGCAAGGCAATCCCATTGTGTACCACTCAGGAGCCATGAACAATATGAAAAACGTATATTGTCCTGCTAATTACAGGGTTAATAATATATCTGTGAGAATATCCAACAAGCTTTTATATCATTCTAAATTAATAATAATAATAAAATAACAATAATAATCGCTTTGTTTAAAAAATAACAATATTTTGGAGATGATTTAGTTGTAAAATAACGTAAAATTAGCAAGAAAAAGTCCATTCTTGAACATGGTGTGACACATTGTTACTAATTTGTAAATAAAGCTAATTAGTTTTTTTTAGAATGATTTATTTCTGTTTTTAGAGGGAGAGAAACCTCATGGGTCTCCCAGTCAAGGCCGGCACGGGTATTGGACCAGCATCTGTCTTAGACCGTTGCACCACTCAGGCACTGTACAGCATGCCCAGTTGGGAGTGGCCTACAGTACTACAGTAAGACCAAAATAAAATGATTAAAAACCTTAGTGTAACAGCAGTTTTAGTAAGTAATATTGAAGTCGTACACAAGTATTATTTTCTATTTAGGTTTATGTCGCCCATTCATTGTCAGAGACACAGTAGGACCCAAAATCATAATCAGTGCTTTAACTGTCCTTGCGCTGGTCTGGAGAAATTAAGTGGTGACGCAGGGTATCGTACTAAACCACAAATTACCTCTAAATCCCGCAGCATAATCGCAAAACTTTTAGTGGAGCAACCACTGTAGTAATGCTACTAGCGGTTGTCATGACGTTGGCCTCTTTGGGTATAGCAACCCCATCCTCCTCTCCCTGCCTCCCCCTTGCCTCCTTCAACTAGGCTGCTGTGGCCAGAGGTCGTAAATTCCTGAGAAGACCTCCTCGTGGACACACAGTATACAGAGAGTAGATTTTCATGGAGCACAAAGGAATTTCTTCCAACTCACAGAACTTGAGGTACGAACAAATTTCATGTTCCGGAGAAAGTATAAAAGATCGGTGAAGAATCCAGCTACGAACTGGTGCGTTTGGCACAACTTGGGGAAGCTCATGGGAGACGGTGTGGCCACATTACCATAACACTGTTTATATAATAGCCTCAGATATGAGGTTTACATCTTATTGTTGTATAAGATGAATGAGTGAGTGTGATACTGTTTGTATAATTGTGTAATATGATTATGGACTGTTTAATGAAGAAGAATACAATTCCCTTTTGATTTGAACTAAATCAGAGGACCGCCCCTGAGCCCAGTTAGGGTCAGACATCCTGGGACAGCCCTCTTCGGCCCTTCCGAATAAAACCCCCACTCTGGTTTTCGATCAGCAGACCGAGCTTACCTCAATGACGAGATGGCTAAAGGTTTCAGACCATGTTTTTCTCCATTAGGAGGACAAAGGTTGTAGACCATTGCTGAATCTTTTAACCATACCACGTGGTTAAACTCTTAGACTATCGATACTGACAGAATAAGAACAAGTCTTTGATATTAATTACTAGTCTGCAGCTAGGAATTCGGTATCATTGAACGCGAAGAAGACAACCACCGAAACACCCGTTCTATAACGAATGTCACTCTGAACAATCCCCTCTAACTACAACCCGAAAGAGAAAGGGAGAGAGATGGACGATTCTACAAAATAAATGAACTTTTCACCAGCGATCAAGACGACACACTGAGCGTAAATATATATATTGATTGCAATTGTTTCCGAGTGAGTGAGCGTTCATGTGCAAAGGATTAGCATTTCATTTGTTATAATTATTAACTCTGTAGTGACTTCTTAGTCGACCCCCACTTCCCCTTTTGTCTAACAAGCCGCCATGCCGGTTTAGCCCAGGGCACATTCTCATTTCATGTAACCACATTGACCTTGTTTGTTTGTTTGTTTATGCATTTCTGTGAATTACTTAGTTAGTAATAAATAAATGATTAAATACAATTGATGTATGGATGGCTCATAGTGAAGACTGGGTTCGTGCAGATAACCAACTATTTACGATGTTTGGAATGAGACTAACGTGAGGTAAAGTAAATAATTAATTAATTCGAAGACTAATTGATCAGATAAAATATCTAAAAAGTTATTTTAGGAAACTTTGTAACCTGAATATTTTTCCTTGGTGCCCCGACTTCCTAGTAATTACAGTTACATAATTAATCAGTCTAATCGCGTAAAAACTAATTACAGAGAATCTTTGATAAAAACTATAAGTCTTCAGTTAATGATAGTAAAGACACGACACAGTGTTACGTATGTAGCTCCATTGTTGTGTCTTACTTTGGGAACGTGTGGGTTGAACTCCACAGCTCTGTGTATGGCTTCTACAGCATTCATCTCTGCTGTACTCAACCCTCGCCTCGACGCTGCCTCTGGAGAGAACCTGCATGGGGAACACGGGACACCAGTGTGTGTGTGTAAGAATGTGGGTCATTGAGTGTATCTGAAAGTGTAGTGTGTGTGTACCTGCAGTCATAGGGGCTACTATGCTAAGATAAATGGAATCCTCTCAGTCTTATACGCAGAACTAGGATATCTAGGTGTTTTAAAATGACCTAACCCATTTCAAAACAGAATCACTCAATATCATTCTCTCTGTCACACGAATATCCCCAGGCTAACTTCTAAATACTACTTCAGGTATGTGAACCACTTGGTGCCATTGTAACAGTAGTAAAAGGATACTCACTTGTCTGATACCGCCCTGGCTTTGAGCAAGGCTGCTGTGTAGCATATTGTTGCTGATTTGGGTAAACTAATATCTGTGGGGAGACAAAGCACATATCAACAGTGTTCTTTCTCCTCCACTTAACTAGAATACATTTACACTAAACAGGGAAGGAATAGGGCCCCTAAGGGTTTTTACTGAAGGTATTGGAGGGTTTACAGGATTTCACTAGAATACAGTCTCATTTTACTTTAAGTCATATGGTAATGGTTGGATGTAGACTTTATTTTCTAATGGTTTGTATTTGATGACTTTTGTTATGTAATGTCTGTCATTCAAACTTATGTCTCATCTCCAGAAATAAAATCACAGTGACACTGTTAGCACTGCAGAGGTGTCTCTTGAATGTCTGGTCATGGACCAATGAGCAACAGTTAATGTTGAACTTTTTTCACTTTAAGAGGTGTGTGTGTCTTACCGTCGTACTTGGCTAGTACGGCCTGTACGTCTGCGTAGTTCTGCAGCTCTAGCAGCGACTCCAGCAGGTTCTCATGGATATTGAACATACTGAGGAGAGGGAACTCCTTCATTAACTGGAAAACATACAACTGTTGTTACATGTAATACCAGACAGGCAGTGAAACAACAGTCAGACTTTAGTAACCCTGCCCAGTCCCACACAGCCTCAAACCTAGCCTGGTGCCAGACCTATTTGCTCTGTCTTGCAAAATTGTCATGGCAATAAGAGATGACGTGACAGCAGCAGATGTGGGACCAGGCTACCTCCAACCACTTCCCCAGACCTCTTATGTTCTGAGGCTGCAGAACATACTGTACATTTCCATTTCAGTCATTTAGCAGACACTCTTAACCAGAGCGACATGCGGAACAAATTAAGGTGCCTTGCTCAAGGGCACAGATAGATTTTTTACAAAGTCGGCTCGAGGATTCAAACCAGCGACCTTTCAGTTACTGGCCCAATGCTCTTAACTGCTAGGCTACCTGCCGCCACTGTTGTTTCGTTACATGTTTTTGTTACATTTATCATACGAATGTATAGTGATTGAAAACATTGGCATGTAAAAATTAGGCAAATCCTAACTTTTACCAAAGTCACATTTTCACCTAGTCCCCCCCTCTCCGTAGTTCCCCCCGACATCAATGCTGATCTAACAGACAATTCAAGTTCAGTGGGAACTACAGTAGGATTGGGGATTGGTCCGTAACCTCCTGGTGGCTTGGTGTATACTGTACTTACATCTCTCAACATTTTGACAGCTTCTCTGGTTCGGCCCAGCTTTCTAGAGCACATAGCAAGTCTCCTCTTAATGTAAACCAGAACATTGGTGTCCCTTCCTGAGAGAAACACCGCAGCAAAGTTATTTCAGTTGGTATAACACACATGGACACACACACACACACACATCCGAGCACACACACTAATAGATTTATTTGCGTACATATGTAAGTGTTTGAGAGTGTGCGTCTGTGTTTCCAACCAGGTGCATGCGTAATCTTTTCGACTGTGTGTGTAGGTTCAACTGTGTGTATGTTTGACTGTCTGTCTGTGTGTGTGTGTGTGTGTGTGTGTGTGGGTTCAACTGTATGTTTGGCTGTGTTTGTAGGTTCAACTGTGTGTATGTTTGACTGTATGTTTGGCTGTGTTTGTTTGTACTCTACTCACTGTGCTGTGCCTCGTACTGTGCACCATGGTGTTGAAGCTGTTGGCTGCGTCTGTAGCAGCCCTCTCCTGTCTTCAAGGCCTGTTTGAAGAGCTTCTCTGCCTCCACGATGGTGGTGGCCTCCTCCTCTGCCAGCAGGATGGACGCTGTTGCACAGCTAACAGGACAAGACAGACCAGTTGGAAAAGAGTGAAAATAATTTTTGGGGAAGACAACACAGAAGAGGAAGACAACAGAGTATATATACAAAAGTATGTGGACACCCCTTCAAATGAGTGGATTCGGATGTATAAAATCGAGCACACATCCATGCAATCTCCATATGTTGTTGGACAGGATGCCACCTTTCCAACAAGTCAGGTCATCAAGTCAGCTGCTGCGGTAAACTGTAAGTGCTGTTATTGTGAAGTGGAAACGTCTAGGAGCAACAACGGCTCAGTTGTAAAGTGGTAAGCTTGTTGAATGCCAAGTTTTTTTTAAACATTTTTTAAAATGTAACCTTTATTTAACTAGGCATGTCCGTTAAGAACAAATTCTTATTTACAATGACGGTCTAGGAACAGTGGGTTAACTGCCTTGTTCAGGGGCAGAACGACAGATTTGACCTTGTCAGCTCTGGGATTTGATCTTGCAACCTTTCAGTTACTGGCCCAACGCTCTAACCACTAGGCTACCTGCCGCCCCAAAGTGATGGCTGGAGTGGTGTAAAGCTCTGGAGCAGTGGAAACGTGTTCTCTGGAGTGATGAATCACGCTTCACCCTCTGGCAGTCCGAAGGATGAATCTGGGTTTGGTGGAGTAGGTTGCCTGCCCAACTGCATAGTGCCAACTGTAAAGTTTGGTGGAGGAGGAATAATGGTTCGGGCTAGGCCCCTTAGTTCCAGTGACGGGAAATCTTAACGCTACAGCATACAATGACATTCTAGTGGAGTCTCTGCTTCCAACTGTGTGGCAATAGTTTGGGGAAGGGCCATTTCCTGTTTCAGCATGACAATGCCCCCGTGCAAAAACCGAGGCCCATGCAGACATGGTTTGTCGAGATCGGTGTGGAACAACTTGACTGGCCTGCACAGAGCCCTGACCTCAACCCCATCGAACACCCTTGGGATGAATTGGAAAGCCGACTGCGAGCCAGGCCTCACTAATGCTCTTGTGGCTGAATGAAAGCAAGTCCCTGCAGTAATGTTCCAACATCTAGTGGAAAGCCTTCCCAGAAGAGTGGAGGATGTTACAGCAGCAATAGGGAGGACCAACTCCATATTAATGCCCATGACTTTGTTTGACGAGCAGGTGTCCACATACTTTTGGTCATGTAGTGTAGCTGGAGGGAGAAACAGGGGAAGATCCCTAAAAAAAGTATCCTGAAAGGCTGTGAAAATGTTATGTGTGTGTGTGTGTGTATCTCACACTTTATAGTCAGGCTGTATATACAACAGTATACAGGTGGGGTTGATACAACCTCAATTGAGGAAGAGTTGAAGAGACCTCATTGAAGATTCCTCAGAAAAATAATAGGTTATTTTCAAGTAATGCATGAGTGAACTGAGGCCAACCATGTTCCACAGCATCTGTGTAGGTGAAAGAAGGAACTACTCACTCCTCTAGTTCCAGGGATTCGTGTGCAGCAGAGATTCGTGCCTGTGGGTTCCTCTCTCTCCACGCTTTCTGCATTACTAAAAACACACACGCACATTAGTAAGTGTTATTGAGGTCAGAGAGGTACGATACTACCTGTGAACATGAATCACACCTCCCTGGAGATGGGGTGAGTGACAGGGTGTGGTGTGTGTCTCTCTGGGTGCGTGTGTGTGTGTCTCTGGGTGCGTCTCTGGGCGCTGTGTGTTTGTGTGTGTCTCTGGGTGCTGTGTGTCTGGGTGCTGTGTCTGTGTGTGTGCGTCTCTGGGTGCTGTGTGTGCGCGTGTGTGTCTCGGTGCTTTGTGTGTCTCTCTGGGTGCTGTGTGTGTCTCTGGGTTTCTGTGTGTGTGTGTGTGTCTGGGTGCTGTGTGTGTGTGTGTCTCTGGGTGCTGTGTGTGTGTGTGTGTCTCTGGGTGTTTCTCTAGGTGCTATGTGTGTGTGTCTCTGGGTGCTTCTCTAGGTGCTATGTGTGTGTGTCTCTGGGTGCTGTGTGTGTGTGTGTGTGTGTCTCTCTCTGGGTGATGTGGGTGTCTCTGGGTGTGTGTGTGCGTGTCTCCGGGTTGATGTGGGTGTGTGTGTCTCTGGGTGCTGTGTGTGTGTGTGTCTCTGGGTGCTGTGTGTGTGTGTGTCTCTGGGTGTTTCTCTAGGTGCTATGTGTGTGTGTCTGGGTGCTGTGTGTCTCTGGGTGACGTATGTGTGTCTCGGTGCTCTGTGTGTGTCTCTCTGGGTGGGTGTCTCTGGGTGCTGTGTGTGTGTGTGTGTGTGTCTCTGGGTGCTGTGTGTGTGTCTCTGGATGCTGTGTGTGTGTGTGTATGCGTCTCTGGGTGCTGTGTGTGTGCGTCTCTGGGTGCTGTGTGTGTGTGTGTGTGCGTCTCTGGGTGCTGTGTGTGTGTCTCTGGATGCTGTGTGTGTGTGTGTATGCGTCTCTGGGTGCTGTGTGTGTGCGTCTCTGGGTGCTGTGTGTGTGCGTCTCTGGGTGACGTGTGCGTCTCTGGGTGACATGTGTGATGTGGGCGTCTCTGGGCGATGTGGGCGTCTCTGGGTGACGTGTGCGTCTCTGGGTGACGTGTACGTCTCTGGGTGACGTGTGCGTCTCGGGGTGACATGTGTGATGTGGGCGTCTCTGGGCGATGTGGGCGTCTCTGGGCGTCTCTGGGCGATGTGGGCGTCTCTGGGCGTCTCTGGGCGATGTGGGCGTCTCTGGGCGTCGTGTGTGTGTGTGTGCGTCTCTGGGTGACGTGTGCGTCTCTGGGTGACGTGTGCGTCTCGGGGTGACATGTGTGATGTGGGCGTCTCTGGGCGATGTGGGCGTCTCTGGGCGTCTCTGGGCGATGTGGGCGTCTCTGGGCGTCTCTGGGCGATGTGGGCGTCTCTGGGCGATGTGGGCGTCTCTGGGTGACGTGTGTGTGTGTGTGCGTCTCTGGGTGACGTGTGCGTCTCTGGGCGATGTGGGCGTCTCTGGGTGACGTGTGTGTGTGTGTGCGTCTCTGGGTGACGTGTGCGTCTCTGGGTGACGTGTGCGTCTCGGGGTGACATGTGTGATGTGGGCGTCTCTGGGCGATGTGGGCGTCTCTGGGTGACGTGTGTGTGTGTGTGCGTCTCTGGGTGACGTGTGCGTCTCTGGGTGACGTGTGCGTCTCGGGGTGACATGTGTGATGTGGGCGTCTCTGGGCGATGTGGGCGTCTCTGGGCGATGTGGACGTCTCTGGGCGATGTGGGCGTCTCTGGGCGTCTCTGGGCGTCTCTGGGCGATGTGGGCGTCTCTGGGCCTCTCTCTCGGTGATATGTGTGTGATGTGTGTGTCTCTGGGTGATGTGTGCGATGTGTGTGTCTCTGGGTGATGTGTGCGATATGTGTGTCTCTGGGTGATCTGGCCGATGTGTGTGTCTCTGGGCGATGTGTGCGTCTCTGGGCGATGTGTGCGTCTCTGGGCGATGTCTCTGGGCGATGTGTGTGTCTCTGGGCGATGTGTGTGTCTCTGGGCGATGTGTGCATGTTCCTTACTGGCGTCAGCTTGCCGGAGGTGGTCAGAGTCGCATGTGAAAAAGGTCTGGTGGTCTTGTGCCGAGAGATTCATATCGTAATACGTGAGTGGCTCTCGGCCCGTCACCCACGTATACCTGGTAGACACACACACACACACGGTCAAAATAATGTTCATGGTCCTACTAAAAGTCTGGGGGGAGTGAGAGAGGTGGAGAGATCTAGAATGAAAGAGAGAGGTGGAGAGATCTAGAATGAAAGAGAGAGGTGGAGAGATCTAGAATGAAAGAGAGAGAGTGGAGAGATCTAGAATGAAAGAGAGAAAGTGGAGAGATCTAGAATGAAAGAGAGAGGTGGAGAGATCTAGAATTAAAGAGAGAGGTGGAGAGATCTAGAATGAAAGAGAGAGGTGGAGAGATCTAGAATGAAAGAGAGAAAGTGGAGAGATCTAGAATGAAAGAGAGAGGTGGAGAGATCTAGAATGAAAGAGAGAAAGTGGAGAGATCTAGAATGAAAGAGAGAAAGTGGAGAGATCTAGAATGAAAGAGAGAGGTGGAGAGATCTAGAATGAAAGAGAGAAAGTGGAGAGATCTAGAATGAAAGAGAGAAAGTGGAGAGATCTAGAATGAAAGAGAGAGGTGGAGAGATCTAGAATGAAAGAGAGAGGTGGAGAGATCTAGAATGAAAGAGAGAGGTGGAGAGATCTAGAATGAAAGAGAGAGGTGGAGAGATCTAGAATGAAAGAGAGAGGTGGAGAGATCTAAGTTGAAAGAGAGAGGTGGAGAGATCTAGAATGAAAGAGAGAGGTGGAGAGATCTAGAATGAAAGAGAGAGGTGGAGAGATCTAGAATGAAAGAGAGAGGTGGAGAGATCTAGATGAAAGAGAGAGGTGGAGAGATCTAGAATGAAAGAGAGAAAGTGGAGAGATCTAGAATGAAAGAGAGAGGTGGAGAGATCTAAGTTGAAAGAGAGAGGTGGAGAGATCTAGAATGAAAGAGAGAGGTGGAGAGATCTAGAATGAAAGAGAGAGGTGGAGAGATCTAGAATGAAAGAGAGAAAGTGGAGAGATCTAGAATGAAAGAGAGAAAGTGGAGAGATCTAGAATGAAAGAGAGAGGTGGAGAGATCTAGAATGAAAGAGAGAGGTGGAGAGATCTAGAATGAAAGAGAGAGGTGGAGAGATCTAGAATGAAAGAGAGAGGTGGAGAGATCTAGAATGAAAGAGAGAGGTGGAGAGATCTAGAATGAAAGAGAGAGGTGGAGAGATCTAGAATGAAAGAGAGGTGGAGAGATCTAGAATGAAAGAGAGAGGTGGAGAGATCTAGAATGAAAGAGAGAAAGTGGAGAGATCTAGAATGAAAGAGAGAGGTGGAGAGATCTAAGTTGAAAGAGAGAGGTGGAGAGATCTAGAATGAAAGAGAGAGGTGGAGAGATCTAGAATGAAAGAGAGAGGTGGAGAGATCTAAGTTGAAAGAGAGAGGTGGAGAGATCTAGAATGAAAGAGAGAGGTGGAGAGATCTGGAATGAAAGAGAGAGGTGGAGAGATCTAGAATGAAAGAGAGAGGTGGAGAGATCTAGAATGAAAGAGAGAGGTGGAGAGATCTAGAATGAAAGAGAGAGGTGGAGAGATCTAAGTTGAAAGAGAGAGGTGGAGAGATCTAGAATGAAAGAGAGAGGTGGAGAGATCTAGAATGAAAGAGAGAGGTGGAGAGATCTAGAATGAAAGAGAGAGGTGGAGAGATCTAGAATGAAAGAGAGAGGTGGAGAGATCTAGAATGAAAGAGAGAAAGTGGAGAGATCTAGAATGAAAGAGAGAGGTGGAGAGATCTAAGTTGAAAGAGAGAGGTGGAGAGATCTAGAATGAAAGAGAGAGGTGGAGAGATCTAGAATGAAAGAGAGAGGTGGAGAGATCTAAGTTGAAAGAGAGAGGTGGAGAGATCTAGAATGAAAGAGAGAGGTGGAGAGATCTAGAATGAAAGAGAGAGGTGGAGAGATCTAAGTTGAAAGAGAGAAAGTGGAGAGAGAGAAAAGGGGAGGGCTGCACTGATCTAATAACATGGGCTCCTGGTGAGGCAGGGATTCTCTCAGCCTGTTGACACCATGTCAGACCCAGCCATTACTACCTACTCTCTCGAGGTGAGAGAGCGAGAGCGAGCAGACATAGCAGAGCAGAGAAACAGAGAGAGGGAAGGAGGGAAGAACAGGACAGAGTATGGAAAAGAGTGAAGAACACAGAGGAGATGTGGAGAGAAACAGGGGTACTTGAGGAAGGGATCATGTGACTCACCGGTTATATTCCGCCCCTCGAAATAAATTCAGTGGATTTCGCCATACTTTACATTCTGAGGGAACAAGAGGAGAAAGACATTGTTCGGGATGGTTTGTAGGCGGATCCGACAAAGTAGACTCCTAAATGTACTCCTGAGCAAGTTAGGGATCAAGTGTACATCATGAAATTCCTACACTAAATTACACTACAGTAAGGCAACTTCATAGCTTCTGTAATCTTCAGGTCAGTACTACCAGACTGCATCCCAAATCCACAGGTCTTCATCACTAGCCAGTCCATCTTAAAACCCCCCTCCTTTCCCCAGACATGGGGATTACAACCGCAAATCATTCTAAAGCAATTTCACCAATCATGCAGTGTTGATTCAACACAGCTCAGATAATCCCATTTCACTCAACGAAAACACACACTGGATTTGTCAGTGGTGTTGGAGCGAACGATAAGGCAATAAGGTACTAAATGCTCTATTTGTCTGTAGTAGGCCTAAATGCTCTAATGTGTAGGCAGATTCTCTATCTGTTATCTCTATTGATGAGCTGGGCTGTCTTTTCTTCTACCAACAAGGCAACAATAAACATGTCACCCCCCACAAATGATGCAGCGCCACCCCTTGAGATATTTACATTTACATTTACATTTAAGTCATTTAGCAGACGCTCTTATCCAGAGCGACTTACAAATTGGTGCGTTCACCTTAAGACATCCAGTGGAACAGCCACTTTACAATAGTGCATCTAAATCTTTTAAGGGGGGGGGGGTGAGATATCAGATGTGACTAAGAGATTTAAGTTAATTACTATAGTTTCCGCCTTGGGCCAATCAGTGTCATTATGCAAGTGCCGGATCTCTATGGCAAGACGCATCATTCACCCAAGCTCCCTGAAAGTCGTCCCAGTGCTGTCTGAGATATCGCGTGGGACTAACGTACAGACGGAGACAGATCCACAGTCCCCTCCCCGATATCATCTCGGGGGACAATACTCCATCTGGCTTTAGTAAACCACAGGGTCTCAGGCCACTTCACTGAGGAGCTGGGTCACTAACAGTAAACACTCTGGTGAACGCTCACTGAAGGCTTTATCTAGTTTGTAAATGCTCCATCTAGTTAACGCTCTATACCTAGTGCATGCTCTATATATGTAGTGAATGCTCTACCCATATAGTACATCTCGGAGTCTTACCAGACACACTCTGTCGGTTGGAGTCTGCGTCTCCGTTACTGCTGTTGGAGTTGGTTGGGGAGCTGTTGTCCACGCCGCCCAGCAGAGGGCGCAGGTGGCTCACTGACACCTGCTCGATGAAGGAAGTACCGTACTTCCTGAAGTACCACCACTCAAATATCTGACAGGAGACCAACACGAGGCAGTTGATTCAGGGAGGATTCAGTAGGGTCAGGGCCATAGAGAAACAATATGTGACTGTATAATTGGTATGACTGATCTATTCCAAAAACGGTCTTTAGGGCCGTGTCGAATTACTTGAATGTCCTTTGGGTTACATCACTCATACCACTGATAGGTTTGATAGGACTGTCTTCGACTTAGAGGGTCTTTGATTTTTGGTATTATGCCACTAAGTGCAATGTAACACAGGCTAGCACAGGATTTCTCATTTCCGAAGAGCCCTAATGCTCTTAAAATATGAAAGTAAAAGCATCTGCACAAAAATGTGCACACTTTCTTACATGTTCTCTTTTAGCATTGCCCAATCAAGACAGGGCCCAATACGCAACTCTATTTCAACACTGGCTGACACACATACAAAATCCTTGACTCTTTGTATCTGGAAAGTCATCCACAACTGGTATTGCCTTGTCTACATTACTTCTAGTCCTGGTGATACAGTAATGCCCTATTACCTAACCGTCTTAGTCTCAACTGACTGTAATTAATATAACAAGAATCCATCTGTATTTTAACACATCACAGTCCAGGCACATATAATCTCATCTCTACTGTAATTATTCATAGGACACAATGAAGGCTTAAGAGCCCTATGAGACTCATCGTCGTTACCAGGCAACTAAACAAACTGGCCAACCCACAGAGAGGAATGAGGTTCGCTAGTTAAAGCTACCGTAGCTCTCTTATTTTTTAGTTTTCATTTTCTTTGGAAGAAAGACCCTTGTAGCACAGTTCACTCTCACCATACAACAGACACACGAGGCTCAACTTGGTGGTCATGTGTGGCTCAGTGGGTAAGACCAGTGTTGGGGGATCAATTCCCACTGGCATCACACAATACTTAAGTGTAGTGTAGGCTATGCACTCCCTGTACTGCAAATATCTTGCTTTGGATACAAATCTTCTGCTAAATGGCATAGATCATCATATACTAAAATGTATACACTCACTGGACTGTAAGCGGAGAGGAAGAGGCACAAGCAAGAGGGTTTACTCCACCCACATTTTTTTGTATAGAGGTCAATGAGAGCGTGTTGAATTTGGCCAACAAAAATGTAATTGCTAAGTGCGGTATATTTGATTGAATAGAATTTCTGTAATTGTTAGGTTGCTATGAAAGCACTTATATAAAAGTGGACACGTGGCATTTTGGCAAAGTCGACGATTTTATATCGCAGTTGTGCCCGTTGTTGACATGTACATCTGCCCTCTCATTGGCTAGAATGGTCCCACCTGATCTCGCCTCCTCCCACCTGCCTTCCATCTTTGAGGACATGCATTTACATTGTTAGAGCGGTCACTCATATCTTATCAATATAATAGAATCATTTGATCTAAGTCGCTTTGGATAAATGTGCTAAATGTCATAATATGAATATAATATCATCAACTTACCAGTATGAGTCCTGATATCAAGGAGGATGTCCCTGTCAGAGCCACGTAGAATTTGGGGGTCAGGGTGTTCAGAAACATGCTTACTGTAGAGGAGACAGAAACACACAGCACTGTTAGTGTTATACACACCACCATGGCATTAGAAACAATAGAGCTACAATGATTACCCCCAGTGGCATCAACCACATTAGCCCATATTACAGGAATTCAAAGGCTTTTATACACAATTCTAATGCACCATGTTTCTCCAAGAACAATCAAAAGTCCTGCAACACGGAACAGCGGATATCAGAACAGTGGTTTGAGTTGGTCAAAGTTCATGTGTCACTCCACAATGATACAAATGATAGATTATTTACAAACCACATTGTGGACCACTCAAAATGAGTTGAGACACTAAAAACCATTATATTCAAACATGGTACAGGCATATTGTATAATGAATTATATAATCTAAACCAGTGGTTCCCAACAAGGGGTACGAGGACCCCTGGGGGTACTTGGCCTATCCACAGGCGGTACTTGAGAACTCATTAAACCTCAGGCCTACTGGTTAAATGCACACGAGGGGGTACTTCAGGGGAACTCCGGGCAGAGTAAAATTCAGTTGTTGGTACCGGAAAAGGTTGGGAACCACTGATCTATACACAAGTATGCATAAACAATGTATAGATAATCGTCTGAATCAACCGCACACCCAAAGCTGATTTATGAAGGAGGCAAAAGGCAAAATGGAGAAACAGGAAAAAGTCTCTACACACTTCCAGTGAGAGGCAAATGTATTTTACTATAGTGGAGCTTTCTGTCAGTGGACTTTTAGTCAGCTCTGATGAAGGTCGCCTGACCGAAAGCTCAGTTATATACAAAAATTATAAGCATCTTTCCTGGTTCTGCATAAACATTAGGCACTTAAATAAACATCTGTGTGTTGCGCCGTCACAATGCTTACTCCTACAGATGCGGTCAAATAAAAGAGTTATTTGTCACGTGCCAAATACAACAGGTATAGTCAATTCACCTTACCGTGAAATGCTTACTTACAAGCCCTTAACCAACAATGTAATTCAAGAAATAGAGTTAAGAAAATATTTGCTAAATAAACTAAAGTAATTTTTAAAATAAAATAACGAGGGGGGGAGTTTAATGTAAATAGTCCCGGTGGCCATTTGATTAATTGTTCAGCAGATTTATGGCTTGGGGACAGAAGCTGTTCAGGAGCTTTATGGACCTAGACTTGGTGCTCTGGTACTGCTTGTCGTGTGGTAGCAAAGAGAACAGTCAGTCTATGACTGGGTAGCTGGAGTCTTGAAAAAGTTTTGGGCCGTCCTCTGACACTGCCTAGTATATAAGTCCTGGATGGCAGGAATCTTGGCCCCAGTGATGTACTGGGCCAATCACCACCTTCCGGAGACACCTGAAACCCCACCTCTTTAAGGAATACCTAGGATAGGATAAAGTAATCCTTCTCACCCCCCCTTAAAAGATTTAGATGCACTATTGTAAAGTGGCTGGTCCACTGGATGTCATAAGGTGAATGCACCAATTTGTAAGTCGCTCTGGATAAGAGCGTCTGCTAAATGACTTAAATGTAAATGTAATGTACACACTACCCTCTGTAGTGCCTTACGGTCAGATGCCGAGCAGTTGCCATATCAGATGGGGATGCAACTGATCAGGATGCTCTCGATGATCCAGCTGTAGAACTTTGAGGATCTGGGGACCCATGTCAAATATTTTCAGTCTCCTGAGGCAGAAAAGGTGTTGTGCCCTCTTCACAATGGTCTTAGTGTGTTTGGACCATGATAGTTTGTTGGTGATGTGGACACCAAGGAACTTGAAGACCTCAACCTGCTCCACTACAGCCCCGTCGATGTAAATAGGGGAGTGATCGGCCCTCCTTTTCCTGTAATCCACGATCAGCTTCTTTGTCTTGATCATGTTGAGGGAGATGTTGTTGGTCTCTGCCAGGTCTCTGACCTCCTCCCTGTAGGCTGTCTCATCGTTGTTGGTAATCAGGCTGTTGGTGACCACTTATGTCGTCAGCAAACTTAATGATGGTGTTGGAGTCGTGGTCAGCCATGCAGTCGTGGGTGAACAGGGAGTACAGTAGGGAACTAAGCATGCACCCCTAAGGGGCCCCCGTGCTGAGGATCATCGTGGCAGATGTGTTGTTGCCTAGCCTTACCACCAGGGGCAGTCCGTCAGGAAGTCCAGTATCCAGTTGCAGAGGGTTGAGTGCTATCCTGGTAATCCGTCTGGCTTCGCAGCCTTGTGAATGTTGACCTGTTTAAAGGTCTTGCTCACATCGGCTACGGAGAATGTGACCACACAGTTGTCCGGAACATAAAGGGATTTCTTATAAGCTTCTGGATTGGTGTCCCGCTCCTTGAAAGCGGCAGTTCTAGTCTTTACCTCGGTGCGACTGTTGCCTGTAATCCATGGCTTTTGGTTGGGATATGTACGTACGGTCACTGTTGGGATGACGTTGTCGTTGTACTTGTTGATGAAGCTGGTGACTGAGGTGGTACACTCCTCAATGCTATTGGATAATTCCAGGAACATTTTCCAGTCTTTACTAACAAAACAGTCCTGTAGCGTAGCATCCGCATCATCAGACCACTTCCGTATTGAGCGAGTCACTGGCACTTCCGGCTTTAGTTTTTGCTTGTAAGCAAGAATTGGGAGGATATAATTATGGTCAGATTTGCCAAATGGAGGGTAAGCTTTGTATGCGTCTCTGTGTGTGGCGTAAAGGTGGTCTAGAGTTTTTTTCCCTCTGGTTACTGGTAGAAATGAGGTAAAACGGGTTTAAGCTTGCCTGCAGTAAAGTCCCTGGCCACTAGGAGTGCCGGATGAGCTTTTTTTCTGGATGAGCATTTTCTTGTTTGCTTATGGCCTTAAACAGCTCGTTGAGTGCAGTCTTAGGTGCCAGCATCAGTTTGTGGTGGTAAATAGACGGATACGGAAAATATAGATGTCTAGATAGTGTGGTCTACAGCTTATCATGAGGTACTCTACCTCAACCGAGCAATACCTCGAGACTTCTTTAATATTAGACATCGCGCACCAGCTGTTATTGACAAATAGATAAACACCCACACCCTTCGTATTACCAGACGTAGCTGTTCTGTTCTGCCGATGCACGGAAAACCCAGCCAACTGTATATTATCCGTGTAGTCGTTCAGCCACGACTCAGTGAAAAACACAATATACTGTTTTAATGTCCCGTTGGTAGAATAGTCTTGAACGGAGATCATCCAGTTTATTCTCCAGTAATTGCACATTGGCCAATAGAACAGATGTGGGAGGCGGGTTACCCACTCGCCGACGAATTCTCCCAAGGCACCCCGATCTCCACCCCATGTATTCAGTCTTTTCTTCATGTGAATGACAGGGATTTGGACCTGGTCTCGGAGAAGCAGCATATCCTTCGCTTCGGAATCATTAAAGAAAAAAATCTTTGTCCAGTTGGAGGTGAGTAATCAATGTTCTGCTATCCAGAAGCTGTTTTTCGGTCATAAGAGATGGTAGCAGCAACATTATGTACAAAATAAGTTACAAACAAAAACAAAATATTGCAGTTGGTTAGGGTCCGTAAAACAGCAGCCGGCGCCATTTATGACACCATTGCACTTACAAAAAATAAAAATGGGGTCCTGCGCAGTTGTAAATCAAACAAATAGGCCTACACGGGTGAACACCAAATGCTTTTTCAATTTATATTTAGAAGGAAGCATGACCTGTGTAAGGGTGCCAATATATTTGACCGCATCTGTAGCTATCATACACTTGATTAGGGCCAAGTGTATGATACAGCAGGTGACCATATGATCCAATGTCTCATTATTATATGTTTGTATGTATAATTATTTTTTATTTTTTTGTTACACTTGTCTGTTACTGTCACTTTGTCCTATCGTTGTCACATATCTTTTCACTTTTGTTTTGAATGTTCTTAATTGGAAAATGCAAAAATAAAATACAAAACCCCCCACAAAAAAACCATAGGATACACTTACCCTAACTAACACTGATAACCTTACCCTAACTAACACTGATAACCTTACCCTAACTAACACTGATAACCTTACCCTAACTAACACTGATAACCTTACCCTAACTAACACTGATAACCTTACCCTAACTAACACTGATAACATTACCCTAACTAACACTGATAACCTTACCCTAACTAACACTGATAACCTTACCCTAACTAACACTGATAACCTTACCCTAACTAACACTGATAACCTTACCCTAACTAACACTGATAACCTTACCCTAACTAACACTGATAACCTTACCCTAACTAACACTGATAACCTTACCCTAACTAACACTGATAACACTTAACCCCTAACTAACACTGATAACCTTACCCTAACTAACACTGATAACACTTACCCTAACTAACACTGATAACCTTACCCTAACTAACACTGATAACCTTACCCTAACTAACACTGATAACCTTACCCTAACTAACACTGATAACCTTACCCTAACTAACACTGATAACCTTACCCTAACTAACACTGATAACCTTACCCTAACTAACACTGATAACCTTACCCTAACTAACACTGATAACCTTACCCTAACTAACACTGATAACCTTACCCTAACTAACACTGATAACCTTACCCTAACTAACACTGATAACCTTACCCTAACTAACACTGATAACCTTACCCTAACTAACACTGATAACCTTACCCTAACTAACACTGATAACCTTACCTAACTAACACTGATAACCTTACCCTAACTAACACTGATAACCTTACCCTAACTAACACTGATAACCTTACCCTAACTAACACTGATAACCTTACCTAACTAACACTGATAACCTTACCCTAACTAACACTGATAACCTTACCTAACTAACACTGATAACCTTACCCTAACTAACACTGATAACCTTACCCTAACTAACACTGATAACCTTACCCTAACTAACACTGATAACCTTACCCTAACTAACACTGATAACCTTACCCTAACTAACACTGATACACTTACCCTAACTAACACTGATAACCTTACCCTAACTAACACTGATAACCTTACCTAACTAACACTGATAACCTTACCCTAACTAACACTGATAACCTTACCCTAACTAACACTGATAACCTTACCCTAACTAACACTGATACACTTACCCTAACTAACACTGATAACCTTACCCTAACTAACACTGATAACCTTACCCTAACTAACACTGATAACCTTACCCTAACTAACACTGATAACCTTACCCTAACTAACACTGATAACCTTACCCTAACTAACACTGATAACCTTACCCTAACTAACACTGATAACCTTACCCTAACTAACACTGATACACTTACCCTAACTAACACTGATAACCATCTAGATGTCACCATTATACATGCACATACATTTTAGTCAAAAGGTACGGCATGAACGGCAACAACACCGGGACACAGTGCCCTTCGTTCCCGCTTGACAAGCAATGCTGTCTGGCAAAGGCATGGGAAGTAGCTGCATAGTATCAGAGTGACAGTCACAGTAAGCACACGCATACGACGCATGACACAAGAGTACACCAGTCATCAGTACTTTAAAACTGAAAATGTACAATTATTTGGGTAAAACTAACAGTGAAATACGACTAACTTCTCCATCTTAAAAACAGAAGTCCAAACTCTGGCAATACGGAAGCTCACAGTTACGTGGTAAGAAACAGAAGATAAAATAAGAAAACGAAACACAGCTCAATCCAAAATGTCTAACCTATAGCAGAGCACTTGACTCACCCACTTCATTCCACATGCCCATCACTTTCCCTTTGACACCCACTTGTCTACACTCCGGGTCTACACATTGAGCTGCAGCTATCCTCTTCTCAGCTAAAGCCCTATGCAGAACACCCACAACACTACAACTAGATCATCTCATAATGAGGTGGATAGGGCTGCTGTTATCTGTTCGTAGGTTCGGCCTCAATGTGGGATTGTGGGTAATGTAGTATACAAGGATGTGGTGGTAAAAGAGGACAAACCCCACTCAACTGCATCCCTGGTAGTGTGGTGTAGCTGTAACAGTTTTAAGCCCTTCTCCTGGGCAGAAAAACCTGTTAACATTCAATCATGTTAACACCACCTAAATGTTCAATTTCCCTTCCGTTGGTTTCAATTGGGCCTAGTTTCAGAGTGGGGGGTGCAAACAGCATTAGGGCCGGCGGCTCATTAGGCTATTTGTAGGAGAAATACTTGTACAGTTATAGTGGGGATAACAGGATGCTATTGGATGCTGCTCCAGAAGGAAGCCGGGTGTTCCTTCTTAGGGAGACGCCAGTTATAGAGCGATCGGCTGGGACAAAGACCCCACTCAGACAGCCCTCCACTCAACCAGATACACACGCCCATCCTCTACCACAGTAGCAGCTGGGCCCCTATGCCTATTCACCCTTCTGGAGTGGGTCTCCTTTCCTACTGAGAGGGGGCATTATGGAGGAACCACAGCCCCACAGACCTGACATAGACCACACTATGGGAGAGGCCTGTAGTGTGGCATATAGGCCTATGTAAAATGTGGTGTTTACTCTACGTTGCTAGAATGTCAATGTTGCAGAACCGGATGCAGAGTCAAGTCTGTCTGGCACCTTTAAACATCATAATAGCACAGAGGAAATGAAAAGGTGTGATAAATAAACCTGAACCTGGATGCTCTGTTGAGTTGCATTATGACACTGCAATATCAATACTATAAGGGCTTCACTCGTACTAGTTTAACTGTTGTAAGAGATTGAGAACATTGTAACATCAGTGTAAATATGAGGTAGCATAAATTGGTAATTCATTAAGGCTCAGCTGACCCACCATCGGTGATACCATGTCTACAGAAAATGTAAACTGGCTTGATAATCAAGACAGCGATTCTAGCAGGGGAAAAACTAAATGTCATTGCAGACCAATAGATACAGTATGTGCCCTTCAGTAAGGACACCCAGGTGACTGCTGATAATGATAATAGAAACCGTTCTGTTCAGAATGATAAATCACACACACAGTCAGAAACTACTAGAGCTCTGTGTGGAGTCCATTTGCTATATTCTCCGATTAGAATGTCCCCCTCTGTGTCACTGTGGTTTGGCTAGTAATGCCCAAATGTTTGGGGTTGCAGAGGCGATTAGCATCCACATCTGTCTCGGCTCGTATGGATGCTCCACGGCCGCCGCAGCACGGCCCATTTTGTGTTTTAACTACCTATGTGACCTTTTGGGAACACAGGAAGTGGGCTGGGTATCATCTCACCTGTTATGGCAGCCAGGGGAAGGTGAAACACTCGCATGGGTGATGAAGGGTTATGGCCCAATTTAAATGAAATGGTCTGGATAAAATGACTATCCAAAAGCTGGTGGTTGTATTCATTAGGCACAAAAATGGAATAAAACCGATTGAAACAGGGAGGGATTACCTGGCCAATAAACACTCATTTTTGTTGTCTGTTGCAAAACGTTTTGCTAAAGTGTTCACTAACGAATATAACCCTGGATTGAGATCCGTCACTGAGATCCCCACCCACACACGTACTGTATGTTTAATATGGCTCAACCTTATACCAGATAGGGAGCCCTTTGAGTCTTCTTCATTTACCTACTGACACACATTCAGGTTTATTGATAAGACAATGGAGTAGCCTGGTGTTTCTCAGCAACAATGACCAAGAACAGAAACAGGTCTCTATTCCCTACAGGCCTTGGTCCAAAACACTGCATTATATAGGATAGGGAATATAGTGCCATTGGGGACACAGGACAGGCCTATCTGCCAGGGACACTGGTATTCTAAACTAGCTCTATGGTCCTTATGTACACACAAGCTAGTAGATAACTTCAATGTATGAACACACACACACACACACACACACACACACACACACACACACACACACACACACACACACACACACACGGGCACGGGCACAGAGACAAAACAAACACACAAGTGTAAACAAACACACAGTACAGGTTAATGTTTATATGAACAGCCCCTCGGCTCACCCACACACGAGCAAACTGTTGAGTTCAGGAATAGAGACGAACAGTAGTTTCACTCTATGTAGCAACTGTACACTACACTATCAAAAATGTCATGAACCTAGCCTAGCCTAATAGATAACCCAACAGAATAGAGCTCACCATCTCACCCCAAGCTGTGTAAAGAGAAGCTGATACACATTACGTAGGCTACAACACAGACTCTAGTATAGACTATAACTCACCTTCCATTTCTCTGTGACATCCGCTGTGATGATAGCCAGAGAAACCCACCACAGGAAAATCAAACCACACACAAAGAGCACACAGTGAGTCAAGGCAATAAAACCCAGTCTAAGAGCACACACACACAATGTGCTTGGGGGGGCCCCTCAATGCCCTCAGTCCAGCTTCTGTGTACGTGATAGGCAGCTGCTTTTGAGTGACAGCTGGCCAGGCCAATCATAATGCATGACTAGTCTGCCCTCTCTAGTGACACCGTAGAATCAGGAGGGGGTCTGTAAACCAGCGGCTCAACCAATCAAAAGCTCCCATTTTAATGTGGGGGTGGGCTGCTCTTTCACCTTCGCATGAAAAGGTAACCATGACAACCCCTCTCAACGACCCTACACGAGACTAGAAGACGTTAGAAGACGTAGCTAGAGAGAGAGAGAGAAAAAGAGTGTGAATTGAAATAGTCTACTCCATTAATGCCATGTCTCAAACAGCTCGGAGATGGGATGTTGTCTTTCCGGACTTAATAAAAGACCGGAGTGGTTGAAACATGGTCAATGAACCACGTAGGAGAATAGAATGCAGTGGGTGTAGTTTCACTCTTCATTTATTTAATTAATAAACAAATCCAGCACCTGCTCTGTAATATTTTTCTGTTGCCTTTCTTCCAATAGAGCCTAATAAGAACCTGACAACTGCCAGAGAGCCCAATGTAATTAAATGTCTGATGTGATTGGTCTAAATCATACAGTGGTAGAGTTGTGAAGGAACATGACGAGGAATGTTATGCTTTTGTAAAGAAGATCCCTCTGAACCAACTACAATAAGGGCTCTCTGCTCTGAGCTTGTCTCGACTTCTTCTCAACAAAATCAACATGCCTTGAAGAGAGATGCTTGAACAACATCAATGAGTTGAATGCATTTGCATTTCAAAACACAAAGCGGAACATCTAATACATTGGTGTCCTTGAAAGCTCGCTCACTATCACCAACCTAGCAGTCAACATGAAGAGGGCTCAAGTTGTTTGACTCTTCAAACAGTGGTTCTCGTTCCATACTTCATCCACATATCATGGAGGCCACACTTAGTCAGACTGACTTACTGACTGAGGCTCCTGAGGATAAGGGGAACTGCTATAGCTCTGAGGGTGGCTTTGATAGAATCACACCATCAGCTGAAGCCTGAGGGACCACAGCTTACTGAAGCCTGAGGGACCAGAGCTTACTGGAGTCATTTCCACTGAATAAGAGCGCAACTGGTAAATCCACCTGTTCTGGCAAACTGGCTTTGGATCATTAGAAAATGTACCAGTGTGAGTGCAAACATTATCAAAGTGTGCCTCAATTAAGCAGCAACGTGCTTTACTGTAAAAGGTTATTGAAAAGACACTGGTCAGTGACAGGTAAACTTGATCTGGATTGTTTATTACAACAGTAAACACCGTCCAACAAAGCTCTATCTGAATAGGCAGTTAACCCACTGTTCCTAGACCAGTTAACCCACTGTTCCTAGACCAGTTAACCCACTGTTCCTAGACCAGTTAACCCACTGTTCCTAGACCAGTTAACCCACTGTTCCTAGACCAGTTAACCCACTGTTCCTAGACCAGTTAACCCACTGTTCCTAGACCAGTTAACCCACTGTTCCTAGGCCAGTTAACCCACTGTTCCTAGACCAGTTAACCCACTGTTCCTAGACCAGTTAACCCACTGTTCCTAGACCAGTTAACCCACTGTTCCTAGACCAGTTAACCCACTGTTCCTAGACCAGTTAACCCACTGTTCCTAGACCAGTTAACCCACTGTTCCTAGGCCAGTTAACCCACTGTTCCTAGACCAGTTAACCCACTGTTCCTAGACCAGTTAACCCACTGTTCCTAGGCCAGTTAACCCACTGTTCCTAGACCAGTTAACCCACTGTTCCTAGGCCAGTTAACCCACTGTTCCTAGGCCATCATTGAAAATAAGAATTTGTTCTTAACTGACTTGCCTAGTTAAATAAAGGTTTAAAAAAAAAAAAGTTTTTTTGTTTGTTTTTTAAATCTCAGCAGTACCTTGAAAAACCATCTAGGCCATTTGTGAATAAATAACAAACACCTTAATGTAAAATAAAACCTTTTTTATTTTATTTTTTATTTTACTTCCCTCAGGTTCTAGTTACCAAGTAAGCTTCTCACTAAAACAAAAATAGCAGTAGTGGGCAGATACCACAGAAACCCGACCCTGAGCCATCCGTTTCTACTGCTCATAGGGCAGGCCGGGTAACCACGGTAACAGAAAGTGACAGCTGGTTGCCGTCAAAGTTATATACGCCGTTATCAAACTTCCAAAACAAAAAGAGCTGATCGTGGACTTCAGGAAACAGCAGAGGGAGCACCCCCCTATCCACATCGAAGGGACAGCAGTGGAGAAGGTGGAAAGTTAAGTTCCTTGGCGTACACATCACAGACAAACTGAAATGGTCCACCCACACATACAGTGTGGTGAAGGCGCAATAGTACCTCTTCAACCTCCGGAGGCTGAAGAAATTTGGCCTGTCACCCAAAACCCTGAGAAACTTTTACAGCTGCACAACCGAGAGCATTCTGTCGAGCTGTATCACAGCCTGCCCTCAACCGCAAGGCTCTCCAGAAGGTAGCGAGGTCTGCACAATGCATCACCAGGGGCAAACTACCTGCCCTCCAGGACACCTACACCACCCGATGTCACAGGAAGGCCAAAAAGATCATCAAGGACATCAACCACCCGAGCCACTGCCTGTTCACCCCGCTAGGTCAGTGCAGGTGCATCAAAGCTGGGACCGAAAGAATGAAAAACAGCTTCTATCTCAAGGCCATCAGACTGCTAAACAACAATCACTAACTCAGAGAGGCTGCTGCCTACATTGAGACCCAATCACTGGCCACTTTAATAAATGGATCACTAGTCACTTTATACAATACCACTTTAATAAAGGTTTACATATCTTACATTACTCATATCATATGTATATACTGTATTTTAAACCATCTATTGCAACTTGGCTATACCGCTCGGCCATCGCTCATCCATATACTTAGATGTACATATTCTCATTCACCCCTTTAGATCTGTGTATTATGTAGTTGATAGGGAATTGTTAGATTACTTGTTAGATATTACTGCACTGTCGGAACTAGAAGCACAAGCATTTCGCTACACTCGCAATAACATCTGCTAACCATGTGTTTTTGACAAACATTTGATTTGATGCTGTAAATACTACTCCTAAAGCTATGCTGCCGAGGCTCAAAGACATAGAATAGACCCATGCGTGGGCTACAGCTGTTTGGACAACAGGCGTCATCAAATGTCCACAAGTGGTGGAAGTCCCCCACTTCAGTTCTGACTTGCACTTCTTATTGGTAAGTGAAGCATCTACAGGCTAAATGTGAAACATGTCAACAGAAGAATGTAATTGACACTACACTGCTAGAGGAGATTGACACACTACACTGCTAGAGGAGATTGACACACTACACTGCTAGAGGAGATTGACACACTACACTGCTAGAGGAGATTGACACTGCTAGAGGAGATTGACACACTACACTGCTAGAAGAGATTGACACACTACACTGCTAGAAGAGATTGACACACTACACTGCTAGAGGAGATTGACACTGCTAGAGGAGATTGACACACTACACTGCGAGAAGAGATTGACACACTACACTGCGAGAAGAGATTGACACACTACACTGCGAGAAGAGATTGACACACTACACTGCTAGAAGAGATTGACACACTACACTGCGAGAAGAGATTGACACACTACACTGCGAGAAGAGATTGACACACTACACTGCTAGAAGAGATTGACACACTACACTGCGAGAAGAGATTGACACACTACACTGCGAGAAGAGATTGACACACTACACTGCGAGAAGAGATTGACACACTACACTGCTAGAAGAGATTGACACACTACACTGCGAGAAGAGATTGACACACTACACTGCTAGAAGAGATTGACACACTACACTGCGAGAAGAGATTGACACACTACACTGCGAGAAGAGATTGACACACTACACTGCGAGAAGAGATTGAAACACTACACTGCTAGAAGAGATTGAAACACTACACTGCTAGAAGAGATTGAAACACTACACTGCTAGAAGAGATTGACACACTACACTGCGAGAAGAGATTTTTACACTTTTTCCTCCAAACATAACGATGGTCATTATGCCAAACAGTTGTATTTTTGTTTCATCAGACCAGAGGACATTTCTCCAAAAAGTACAATCTTTGTCCCCCATGTGCAGTTGCAAACCATAGTCTGGCTTTTTTATGGCGGGTTTGGAGCAGTGGCTTCTTCCTTGCTGAGCGCCCTTTCAGGTTATGTCGATATAGGACTCGTTTTACTGTGGATATAGATACTTTTGTATCGGTTTCCTCCAGCATCTTCACAAGGTCCTTTGCTGTTGTTTTGGGATTGATTTGCACTTTTCACACCAAAGTACGTTCATCTCTAAGAGACAGAACACGTCTCCTTCCTGAGCGGTATGACGGCTGCGTGGTCCCATGGTGCTTATACTTGCGTACTATTGCTTGTACAGATGAACGTGGTACCGTCAGGCGTGGTACCTTGTGGAAGTCTACAATTGTTTTTTCTGAAGTCTTGGCTGATTTCTTTTGATTTTCCCATGATGTCAAGCAGAGGCACTGAGTTTGAAGGTAGGCCTTGAAATACATCCACAAGTACACCTCCAATTGACTCAAATGATGTCAATTAACCTTTTAGAAGCTTCTAAAGCCATGACATTTTCGGGAATTTTCCAAGCTGTTTAAAGACACAGTCAACTTAGTGTATGTAAACTTCTGACCCACTGGAATTGTGATACAGTGAATTATAAGTGAAATAATCTGTCTGTAAACAATTGTTTGAAAAATGACTTGTGTCACGCACAAAGTAGATGTCCTGACCGACTTGCCAAAACTATAGTTTGTTAGCAAGAAATTTGTGGAGTGGTTGAAAAACAAGTTTCAATGACTCCAACCTAAGTGTATGAAAACCTCCGAATTCAACTGTATGTTGTCAGTGATAGGCGTATTATATTCTCAGTTCAATAAGTATTGTTCATATGTGGTCATCTCACTGTGCACTCCAGCCAGGTACATTGTATAGGCTAGGCCTACATATGAGCATCAATCTTATAATGGGAGTATATTGTACTGTGCAAATATGCAAAGGCTTTTCCATTGCGATGTCGCCAAAGACCCATCCGCTTGCCCTGGCCCGCTAGCTTTCTGAACGCCATCGTCTCCCACTCGCCTAGCGTAGTACTGACTACCGAACGGCTCCCTGATACACCTATTGCTGCTCATTGGACCTTATGATCACTCGGCTACACAGCTGATGCCTGCTGGACTATTCAGTAACGTGGTACCTCTTTTTGTTTATCTGTCGGCCCCAGCCTTGAACTCAGGTCCTGTGCATACCTAAATAACTCTCTCTGCCCATTCATCGCCATTTACCCATTGTTGTCTTAGCTCTCCCGATCAACACCCATGATTGCTTTATGCCTCTCTCTAATGTCAATATGCCTTGTCTACTGCTGCCTCAGTTAGTACTTTGTTTTATTTCACTGAAGAGCCCCCGGTCCCACACAACATGCCTTAGAGAGCTCTTTTGTCCCACCCCCCACACATGCGGAGACCTCACCTAGCTTAACTGGTGCCTCCAGAGAATTTCTCTCATCGTCACTCAACGCCTAGGTTTACCTCCACTATACACACATCTAACCATACCCTTGTCTGTACATTATGCCCTGAAACTATTCTACCACGCCCAGAATTCTGCTCCTTTTATTCTCTATTCCCAACGCACTAGACAACCAATCAAGTCAATTTGAAAAAGCTAGCCTTTGCTTTTTTGGGACACTAAAGTCCATGGAGAATAAGAGCATCTCCTCCCAGCTGCCCACTGCACTGAGGCTAGGAAACATTGTCACCACCGATAAATCTACGATAATCGAGAATTTCAATAAGCATTTTCTACGGCTTGCCATGCTTTCCACCTGGCTACCCATACCCAGGCCAACCGCTCTGGACCCCTACAAATCAGCTGGGCGAGACAATCTGGACCTTCTCTCCCTAAAATGATCCGCCAAAATTGTTGCAACACCTATTACTAGCCTGTTCAACCTCTTTCGTATCTTCTGAGATCAAAGATTGGAAAGCTCCCGCGGTCATCCCCCTCTTCAAAAGGGGGAGACAATCTAGACCCAAACTGCTACAGACCCATATCTATCCTGCCATGCCTTTCTAAAGTCTTCGAAAGCCAAGTTAACAAATAGATCACCGACCATTTTGAATCCCACCGTACCTTCTCCACTATGCAATTTGGTTTCCGAGCTGGTCATGGGTGCACCTCAGCCACACTCAAGGTCCTAAACAATATCATAACCGCCATTGATAAAAGACAGTACTGTGCAGCAGTCTTCATCGACCTGGCCAAGGCTTTCGACTCTGTCAATCACCGCATTCTTATCGGCAGACTCAATAGCCTTGGTTTCTCAAATTACTCCCTCGCCTGGTTCACCAACTACTTCTCAGATAGAGTTCAGTGTGTCATATCGGAGGGCCTGTTATCCGGAACTCTGGCAGTCTCTATGGGGTGTCACAGGGTTCAATTCTCAGGCCAACTCTTTTCTCTGTATATATCAATGATGTCGCTCTTGCTGCTGGTGATTCTCTGATCCACCTCTACACAGACGACATCATTCTGTATACTTCTGGCCCTTCTTTGGACACTTAACCTCTCTAGGGTATGTGGGACGCTAGGGTATGTGAGAACATAGCCCAGCAGACAAATCATTACAAACAGTAATCAGCCAAGTAGAAGAGTTACACAAGTCAGAAAGAGATAAAATTAATCACTTACCTTTGATGATCTTCATATGGTTACACTCAGAAGACATTCATTTAGTCAATAAATGTTCTTTTTGTTCGATAAAGTCTCTCTTTATATCCGAAAACCTCCGTTTTGTATGCACGTTTTCTTCAGTAATCCACAGGCTCAAACGCAGTCACAAAAGGCAGACAAAAAAATCCAAATTGTATCTGTAAAGTTCATAGAAACATGTCAAACGATGTTTATATTCAATCCTCAGGTTGTTTTTAGCCTAAGTAATCTATAATATTTCTTCCGGACAATAACGTCGTCAATATAAAAAGGTAAACAAGAAAGGCACTCTCTCGGTCATGCGCATGAAAAAGTTCTGTGACACTGCAGGGTCCACTCATTCAGGCTGCTCTTACTCCCTCATTTTTCAGAATACAAGCCTGAAACAATTTATAAAGACTGTTGACATCTAGTGGAAGGCATAGGAACTGCAATTTGAGTCCTAAGTCGATGGATACTGTAGAAAACTACAACAACAACAAAAAATCCTGATTCCTGAATGGATTTTTCTCTGGTGTTCACCTGCCAAATCAGGTCTGTTATACTCACAGACATTATTTTAACAGTTTTGGAAACTTTAGAGTGTTTTCTATCCACATCTACTAAATTATATGCATATCCTATCTTCTGGGCCTGAGTAGAAGGTAATTTAATTTGGGCACGCTTTTCATCCAAAATTCCAAATGCTGCCCCCTACCCTAGAGAAGTTAACAAACCTCCAAACAAGCTTCAATGCCATACAACACTCCTTCCGTGGCCTCCAACTGCTCTTAAATGCTAGTAAAACTAAATGCATGCTCTTCAATCGATCACTGCCAGCACCCGCCCGCCCGACTACTGATTACTTAGAATATGTGGACAACTACAAATACCTAGGTGTCTGGTTAAACTGTAAACTCTCCTTCCAGCCTCACATTAAGCATCTCCAATCCAAAATAAAATCTAGAATAGGCCTCCTATTTCACAACAAAGCCTCATTCACTCATGCTGCTAAACATATCCTTGTAAAACTGGCAATTCAACGGCTCAGACACGATAAGTATGTGGCAGGGTCTACAGTCAATCACGGACTATAAAAGGACAAGCAGCCCTGTCGCGGACCAGATGTCTTGCTCCCAGACAGACTAAACAACTTCTTTGCTCGCTTTGAGGACAACACAGTGCCACTGACACCGCCCGCTACCAAAACTTGCGGGCTCTCCTTCACTGCAGCCGACGTGAGCAAAATATTTAAACGTGTCAACCCTCCCAAGGCTGCCGGCCCAGACGGCATCCCCAGCCGCGTCCTCAGAGCATGCGCAGAAAAGCTGGCTGGTGTATTTACGGACATATTCAATCAATCCCTATCCCAGTCTGCGGATTCCCACATGCTTCAAGAGGGCCACCATTGTTCCTGTTCCCAAGAAAGCTAAGGCACTGAGCTAAATGACTACTGCTACTATGGCCAATACCAAAGAGCTGTCAAAGGACACCAGAAACAAAATTGTAGACCTGCACCAGGCTGGGAAGACTGAATCTGCAATAGGTAAGCAGCTTGGTTTGAAGAAATCAACTGTGGGAGCAATTATTAGGAAATGGAAGACATACAAGACCACTGATAATCTCCCTCGATCTGGGGCTCCACGCAAGATCTCACCCCGTGGGGTCAAAATGATCACAAGAACAGTCAGCAAAAATCCCAGAACCACATGGGGGGACCTAGTGAATGACCTGCAGAGAGCTGGGACCAAAGTAACAAAGCCTACCATCAGTAACACACTACGCCGCCAGGGACTCAAATCCTGCAGTGCCAGACGTGTCCCCCTGCTTAAGCCAGTACATGTCCAGGCCCGTCTGAAGTTTGCTAGAGAGCATTTGGATGATCCAGAAGAAGATTGGGAGAATGTCATATGGTCAGATGAAACCAAAATATAACTTTTTGGTAAAAACCCAACTCGTCATGTTTGGAGGACAAAGAATGCTGAGTTGCATCCAAAGAACACCATACCTACTGTGAAGCATGGGGGTGGAAACATCATGCTTTGGGGATGTTTTTCTGCAAAGGGACCAGGATGACGGATCCGTGTAAAGGAAAGAATGAATGGGGCCATGTATTGTGAGATTTTGAGTGAAAACCTCCTTCCATCAGCAAGGGCATTGAAGATGAAACGTGGCTGGGTCTTTCCGCATGACAATGATCCCAAACACACCGCCCGGGCAACGAAGGAGTGGCTTCGTAAGAAGCCTTTCAAGGTCCTGGAGTGGCCTAGCCAGTCTCCAGATCTCAACCCCATAGAAAATCTTTGGAGGGACTTAAAAGTCTGTTGCCCAGTAACAGTCCCAAAACATCACTGCTCTAGAGGAGATCTGCATGGAGGAATATGCAAAAATACCAGCAACAATGTGTGAAAACCTTGTGAAGACTTACAGAAAACGTTTGACCTCTGTCATTTCCAACAAAGGGTATATAACAAAGTATTGAGATAAACTTTTGTTATTGACCAAATATTTATTTTCCACCATAATTTGCAAATAAATTCATAAAAACTCCTACAATGACTTAAATGTAAATGTAAATGTACAATGTGATTTCCTGGATTTTTCCCCCTCATTTTGTCTGTCATAGTTGAAGTGTACCTATGATGAAAATTACAGGCCTCGCTCATCTTTTTAAGTCGGAGAACTTGCCCAATTGGTGGCTGACTAAATACTTTTTTGCCCCACTGTAGATATTTCTATTGTGTTATTGACTGTACGTTTGTTTATCCCATGTTTAACTCTGTGTTGTTGTTTTTGTCGCACTGCTTTGCTTTATCTCGACCAGGTCGCAGTTGTAAATGAGAACTTGTTCTCAACTGGCCTACCTGGTTAAATAAAAAAAATAAACAAACACTACCCGTAGTCATGTTAGCATTCGAATATATTGCCTCGTTATTGTATGACTTTTAATTTATTTTTTACTTTACTAAATATTTTCATATCTCTTTCTTGAACTGCATTGTTGGTTAAGGGCTTGCAAATAAGCATTTCACTGTAAGGTCTACACCGGTTGTATTCGGCGCATATGACAAATACAATTAGATTTGAATATCATATGGTTAGCAGTTTTCATGCCAAAGCTGGATACTGAAGCAGAGATGAATCAACCAATTACACATTCTGTCTTTATCTACAGGTCACATCCACCGCTAAAGGCTGGAACACACGAATAGCGCTCGCAGCAGAGAGTACTTGCGAACAGAGTACTAACCGCGAGAAAATATCAGCCATCACAAATGTCAACAATAAGATTAGTTTTCTTGGTCTATAAAGTATCTCAGTTGAGTGGTTCAGTCTTATATGGTGGCAAAAGACTAAAAGGTGACCTAGCACAGTAAAATGGTGGCATGAACTCGGTGTCAGACTCACACTACATCCTGTCAGAACCAACACAAAGCACCTTCAGCCTTCTTTGCTGCTCTGCTATGTACATCCACCAGTTCTAAGAGTATTTCTCCTAGTAACCTCTGCATACAGTGCAGGGCAAAAGGCCATCGGAATGAAACCAGGTAAGAGGATGGGAGGTCAAAACCCAAACCTAATACATTTCTAGTTTTAATGTCACATGCTCAAATACAGTGAAATGCCTTTCTTACAAGCTCTAAACCCAACAATGCAGTAATCAATATCAATGTAGTAAAATAACATAAAGTAGAACAAAAACACGAGAAATAAAAATAGGAAAAGTAAGAAGCTACAGTGCCTTGCGAAAGTATTCGGCCCCCTTGAACTTTGCGACCTTTTGCCACATTTCAGGCTTCAAACATAAAGATATAAAACTGTATTTTTTTGTGAAGAATCAACAACAAGTGGGACACAATCATGAAGTGGAACGACATTTATTGGATATTTCAAACTTTTTTAACAAATCAAAAACTGAAAAATTGGGCGTGCAAAATTAATCAGCCCCCTTAAGTTAATACTTTGTAGCGCCACCTTTTGCTGCGATTACAGCTGTAAGTCGCTTGGGGTATGTCTCTATCAGTTTTGCACATCGAGAGACTGAACTTTTTCCCATTCCTCCTTGCAAAACAGCTCGAGCTCAGTGAGGTTGGATGGAGAGCATTTGTGAACAGCAGTTTTCAGTTCTTTCCACAGATTCTCGATTGGATTCAGGTCTGGACTTTGACTTGGCCATTCTAACACCTGGATATGTTTATTTTTGAACCATTCCATTGTAGATTTTGCTTTATGTTTTGGATCATTGTCTTGTTGGAAGACAAATCTCCGTCCCAGTCTCAGGTCTTTTGCAGACTCCATCAGGTTTTCTTCCAGAGTGGTCCTGTATTTGGCTCCATCCATCTTCCCATCAATTTTAACCATCTTCCCTGTCCCTGCTGAAGAAAAGCAGGCCCAAACCATGATGCTGCCACCACCATGTTTGACAGTGGGGATGGTGTGTTCAGGGTGATGAGCAGTGTTGTTTTTACGCCAAACATAACGTTTTGCATTGTTGCCAAAAAGTTCAATTTTGGTTTCATCTGACCAGAGCACCTTCTTCCACATGTTTGGTGTGTCTCCCAGGTGGCTTGTGGCAAACTTTAAACGACACTTTTTATGGATATCTTTAAGAAATGGCTTTCTTCTTGCCACTCTTCCATAAAGGCCAGATTTGTGCAATATACGACTGATTGTTGTCCTATGGACAGAGTCTCCCACCTCAGCTGTAGATCTCTGCAGTTCATCCAGAGTGATCATGGGCCTCTTGGCTGCATCTCTGATCAGTCTTCTCCTTGTATGAGCTGAAAGTTTAGAGGGACGGCCAGGTCTTGGTAGATTTGCAGTGGTCTGATACTCCTTCCATTTCAATATTATCGCTTGCACAGTGCTCCTTGGGATGTTTAAAGCTTGGGAAATCTTGTTGTATCCAAATCCGGCTTTAAACTTTTTCACAACAGTATCTCGGACCTGCCTGGTGTGTTCCTTGTTCTTCATGATGCTCTCTGCGCTTTTAACGGACCTCTGAGACTATCACAGTGCAGGTGCATTTATACGGAGACTTGATTACACACAGGTGGATTGTATTTATCATCATTAGTCATTTAGGTCAACATTGGATCATTCAGAGATCCTCACTGAACTTCTGGAGAGAGTTTGCTGCACTGTAAGTAAAGGGGCTGAATAATTTTGCACGCCCAATTTTTCAGTTTTTGATTTGTTAAAAAAGTTTGAAATATCCAATAAATGTCGTTCCACTTCATGATTGTGTCCCACTTGTTGTTGATTCTTCACAAAAAAATACAGTTTTATATCTTTATGTTTGAAGCCTGAAATGTGGCAAAAGGTCGCAAAGTTCAAGGGGGCCAAATACTTTCGCAAGGCACTGTATATACAGGGTCAGTTCCAATACCATATTTACAATGTGCAGGTATACTGGAGGTAGATATGTAGAGGGGTAAGGTGACTAGGCATCAGGCTATATGATAAACAGAGCAGCAGCGTAATGATGATTGTATGCGAGTGTGTGCGCACGTGTAGAGTCAGTGTAAATGTGTGTGCATGTTAAACGTGTGTTGGAGTGTCAGTGTGATTAAGTATGTAGAGTCCTGTGAGTATGCATAGAGAGTGCAGAAATATAAATACAATTTAAGAGTCAGCTCAGGTAGTCCATGTAGCCATTCTGTTAGCTACCCAACTGTCAGGTCAATGACCTCCTCCCTGACCCTTTTGTGTTTGTGTGTGTATGTATGTTGGTGGGAGATGGGTGATGCAGGGGAAGGGAGGGGTTAGCCACAAATAGAACAATGAGACAGATATTTCACCAGATGAATAAATGTGAAGCATCCGCTTGGCGTTTCCAAGCCCAGTGGCCGGCAGTGGGAGAAGATGGAAAGAGACGGATTTTGGCCGACATTCTGCAAATGTTCTCACCAATGAAACATTTAATCTCAACACAGTTTACTGTTCCCAAGACTAGAATATGTTACAAACAGAGTGGATAAAGTTTTGTAGATTTTACCCTTTGCCAAAGTTTTTAAAAATTGCATTGTTTAGGAGTGCAAAAGCAAATTGAATTATTGCATACGCGCATTTCAGAGTAGGCTTTCCCTAACAGAAATATGCAAATGTATTGCCAGAACAGGCCAATAGGATCACGCTAGCTCATGCTTGGCTCTGCCCACCTCCTTGCTTGTTCTGCCCACTATGACTCATTTGTTCCCATTTGAAACGACGGGCTGTGGTCCATCTTTGGGATACCTGTCCTAACATGAGCTCTGTAAGTGTGGAGGTAACGTGGACTTAAATGTCTGGAGGGGATACGTTGTTTCTGGTTACACTGACTGGGGTCGAATACACCTGTTTACAGGCTAAGCACTGTATTTTGTTGTGACTGAGTGTGTGGTATGTTGTGTCTGCTGTGTAAGTCTAGTTGTTTGTGTCTGCAATGCTGTGCATGTAGTCTGTTGGAGCTAGTTTTTCAAGTCTGTACGGAGTTATTGCAGTCCGTTTGTAGTTCATGCTAGTCAGAGTTATTTGGTTAAAAAACACAAGTGAAGTGTCTATTTATTATGGATCCCCATTGGTTCCTGCCAAGGCAGCACCTACTGTTCCTGGGGTCCAGTTAAATTAAGGCCGTTTATAAAATGTTAAACATTCACAACACATGAAGTATGTGCTCTAAGTATGTTGCGTCTGAGGTTTGGTAAGTGTTATGACATTGGTCTGAATGTAGGTTCAGTCATAGTTTGACACTGCACTGTAGGTTGGTGGTGCCTTAATTGGGGAGAACAAGCTTGTGGTAATGGCTGGAGGAGAATTAGTGGAATGGTATCAAATACATCAGACACATGGTTTCCGGCCATTATTATGAGCCGTTCTCCCCTCAGGCACTGAAAAGTCCAAGCACAAACCTAACCAGGTCCCCTGCTGTTGTTAGCTGTGTGACAATGGAAGAAACCATGCTCACCACCACAAAGCAATCACCATAGGAATGTAAATGAGGGAGAGGTTGACCCACAGTCCACCAGCAGCAGGTGGACAAAAGACTCCTGAAACACGATCAATATACAGTAGACCTACAGGAGCCATCTCTCCTCAGCAGTAACACTCACCCATAAAACAATCTTTATCTGGAACTAGAACCTAAAAAATAAAAACTACAAAGTTAAGTATATTTCAGTGTATGTAGACCAAGGCTCTCCAACCCTTTTCCTGGAGAGCTACCCTCCTGTAGGTTCACTCCAACCTGATTCAGCTTATCAACCAGCTAATTATAAGAATCAGGTGCGCTAGATCAGGGTTGGAGTGAAAACCTACAGGATGGTAGTTCTCCAGGAACAGGGTTGGAGTGAAAACCTACAGGATGGTAGTTCTCCAGGAACAGGGTTGGAGTGAAAACCTACAGGATGGTAGTTCTCCAGGAACAGGGTTGGAGTGAAAACCTACAGGATGGTAGTTCTCCAGGAACAGGGTTGGAGTGAAAACCTACAGGATGGTAGTTCTCCAGGAACAGGGTTGGAGTGAAAACCTACAGGATGGTAGTTCTCCAGGAACAGGGTTGGAGTGAAAACCTACAGGATGGTAGTTCTCTAGGAACAGGGTTGGAGTGAAAACCTACAGGATGGTAGTTCTCCAGGAACAGGGTCGGAGAGCCCTGATGTAGACCGCTGGCTGACTAAACCGACTATGCTTTAGAGCTGGGCAACATGGACAAAAATCCATATCGCAATAAATTGCCTGAATTGATACAATAACGATAGAACGATAAGATTTATAATAATGTGCAACCACAGTTTATTTTATTATCCTTTAAAACTACTAGTTTGATGGTTGTAGCAATCAATTGTCCCATGAACAAATCACCCATATTAGAAACCTGATTTCATTTCAAACTTCACATTTCTCTAGTATAGGCTACTTAACGTAATGGACAACATCAGCAAAATGCCTGCGTTAAGTGATCTGTGGTCTGTGTTGATCATTTTCGGTTTATCGTCCCAGCTCTACTCTGCTTTGTGACACACTACCCAGGTAGACTGAGCATTGTAGTAGCAATTGATTAATAGGGGCAGGTAATGGTCCTACGGTTATGCACCTTTTGGCTACAGACCTACACTAAGTTCTTCTGGAAAACAGCAGGTCAGGTCAGGACAATCTTTTGGGTCCTGTTCCGCAGGAGACTAACAGTTGAAATCAAATTTCCACATAGATAACAGAACATCCTTATCCACTTAACAGTCAGTCATACATTCTGTCAAATTAAAATATTAAATTCATTTGATATGAAGAAGCAGCATTTTGATGCACAACTGAGTACTCCACTCCTCTGTTTAGAAGCCAGGGAAGCTGGTAACAGAAAAGGACTCGTTGCTGGACTGTTGCATGCAATCTCTAATCTAAATTTCAGGAGAGAAAAATTAAGTATCCTAACTTTGTCTCTGTGCGGCAACAACAGTTTCTATTAGATCAGAGTGGATATTCCTCGTGACAGACGGGGAAGGAGACTAGATTGAACAGCGGACCACCTGAAGATCATGGTGACAGCTCCTCAAAATGGGGGTGAGGAGGGGGGGGGGGGTACAGTCTACAGTGAGGAGCCCACCTACACAACACCCATCCAGACACTGGTCTAGCTAGCCTAAGATAGAGATCATAGCATAGCCTACATGCTATGTTTTTGCATGTGGGAACGCTACATTCACCCCTCTCAAAACCCACCCAAACATTGGTGCCATCACAGAGCCTCACTAGCAGTAGCATCTTTATGCCTTAGCTCAGCATGTGTACATGCTACATGCTACACTCACCCCTCTCAATGTCTTCTGACTGAGCAGGAGAGAGATTGAGATAGAACTGCCTGCAATGGCAGGAGGTTGCTGAAAGCAAACTGTAGAAAATCATGATCTATCTATCTATAACAAAAAAAAATGTCACGTGGAATGCACGCACTCACAACATGCACAGCGAGAGAGCGAGAAGGAGACAGTAATGGTGTATATTTCAGTCTAGCTAGCAAAGCCATTCGGAAAGGTGAAAAGAGAATATACACGGCATAACAGGATAAGTCTGGGATAAACATGGCGACGTGCAGGAATACCAAGGAATGGTGAGGAAAAGGAGGAATAAAGGGGAGGGAAGGCAGAGGAAGGGATTGACAGAGGAGAGATGGATATTTGTATAACGACCAGCTATCATTGGTCCTTTATGCAAAATGGTAGATCCCAGCTTTCTTGCCACCAGGAAACATGGAGAACAACAGAAAGGTCAGAGAGAGGGGAAAAAGAGAGGGATGTAGAGAGGAGAGCGAGAGCCCAGAAGGACGGGAGCAGACACTGTTACACCAGACAACAACACGCCACATAGAGAGAAAGACAGACGAGGCTGGCGGTACGGTACTTACATGAGGACTCTGTGCCAAACATGGCTGGGCCGGGAGCTGCGATGGAGATAGAGGAGAGGGGAAAAGGGGGACAGAGAGAGAGGGGGGGGTTGAGCAGGCAGCTACACAGAGGGGGTCATCAAAGCACACAGTGCAGCCAGCCAGCCGGCCCTCGCTCTCAGACGCCCAGATGCTCTGCTCACTCAGTCGGCGCTCCCGTTGCCGCTAAACGGGCTTCCTCCACATACACACACTGCTCACAAAACACACACACACGCACACAGTTCAGCTGCCGAACAGGGGCCTCACAAGAGGGAAGAGAAACTCTTCTCCACCACTGAAAAGGTGTATTTTAAAATCCAGACTCAGAAGTAGCAGCCTGCCTGCTGTAGCTATGTTAGCTCTTGCTTTCCTCTCCTTCTCTTGTCCTCTCCTCCACTGTTAATTTATCTCTCTGGACTGCCCCTGGGAAAAAAAGCTGAAAGCAGATACTGCAACCCTGGAGCCATGCTAGGCAGCCCGATGGGTAAGACAATAGCTATGCAAACAGAGAGTGACGTCAGGAGCCCTGCGAAACACTGACAGACTGCTGCTGGAGAGAGGGAGAAGGGGAGGGAGATATGGACGGAGGGAGAGAGGAGGAAAGGGGGGCGCTGGAGTTTGCAAACGGGACTGGGAACAGGCCAATCATTTACACTTTTAGCAGACGCTCTTATCTAGAGTGACTTACAATTAGCTCATTCATCTTAACGAGGTAAGACAACCACATCACAGTTGTAGCAAGCAATGTTCTTTCAATAAAGTAGTTAGCAGCAAAGTCAGTGCTTGACAATTATTCTTCATTTTGGGGGCGGGGGAGTGGATATGTCTCTGATTGGACACATTCAAAATGGAGGTTGTCTATTATGCCCCCCGGAGAGCTGTAGGAAGTTAAAAAAGGCAGTGGCTCATGTCCTTGTTTAACTTTTTGGCTTTCCTGTGACATCGGGCGCTGTTAGGTGTCCTGGACGGCAGGCAGTGTGCCCCCAGTGATGCATTGGGCAGACCGACAGTATGCTCTCAATTGTGCATCTGTAATAGTTTGTGAGGGTTTTAGGGGCCAAGCAGAATTTCTTCAGCCTCCTGAGGTTGAGGAGGCGCTGTTGCGCCTTCTTCACCACCCTGTCTGTGTGGGTGGACCATTTCATATTGTCAGTGATATGTACGCAGAGGAACGCAGAGGCTTTCCACCTTCTCCACTGCGGTCCCGTCGATGTGGATAGGGGCATGCTCCCTCTGCTGTTTCCTGAAGTCCACGATCAGCTCCTTCGTATTGTTGACGTTGAGGGAAAGGTCGTTTTCCTGGAACTACTCCACCACCACTCATGAGTTATGTTCAGTTTTTGTTTTGACTGGTTGTAAGGGGAAAAAAAGCTGTAAAAACAACCCAACATGTTTCTGATAAGATTTCAGTTCGCCTTGGATGCATATTTTCTGTGGTTGAAATACTATCATCTTTTATGATGCTGATAAAGATAGCACTTCTACAGACTGTATCTAACTGAGCGTTTGGATTCTCTCAAGCTGCTGAAAGAAAGAAGATCATATTTTCTCCACTCCTACTTCCATGTCAAAATGTTGCCCACATTTGGTGTATCATTTTAGGCTACTGCAAGAAATGATTCATTCTGCAGTAGTTAATAAATATTAAGGATATGTGAGCAGTTATAAACCTGCAGTGAGTGTCCAGATTTCAGTTTCCAGTACCTGATCAGTAGGTTACACTTCCCTTGAACTTCCCTATTTGATGTCCGCTTCTTGTGACTGTAGAATTTGTATAGCGCCTCACAACATAGGCAGCATAGCTATCATCCTCTTCTACCACTTCACCAAATTGTTTCCAAACATTACTTTTCTGGCCCTCCCTTCTCTTTCGAACTTTCCATTTCACAGTTTCTCTTATTGAATTAAACTCCGACATGGTCTTTTTTACCTCTGTGGATTGACCTGAACTTTTTCTGCCCGTTCCCAAAAGCATTTAAAATCAAATCAAATGTTATTGGTCACATACACATGGTTAGCAGATGTTAATGCGAGTGTAGCGAAATGCTTGTGCTTCTAGTTCTGACCGTGTAGTAATATCTAACAAGTAACCTAACAATTTCACAACAACTACCTTATACACACAAGTGTAAAGGAATGAATAAGAATATGTACGTATAAATATATGGATGAGCGATGGCCGAACGGCATAGGCAAGATGCAGTAGATGGTATAGAGTACAGTATATACATATGAGATGAGTAATGTATGGTATGTAAACATTATATAAAGTGGCATTGTTTAAATGACTAGTAAAAACATTTATTACATCCAATTATTAATTATTAAAGTGGATAGGGATTGAGTCTGCATATTGGCAGCAACCACTCAATATTAGTGATGGCTGTCTAACAGTCTGATGGCCATGAGATAGAAGCTGTTTTTCAGTCTCTCGGTCCCTGCTTTGATGCACCTGTACTGACCTCGCCTTCTGGATGATAGCGGGGTGAACAGGCAGTGGCTCAGGTGGTTGTTGTCCTTGATTATCTTTTTGGCCTTCCTGTGACATCGGGTGCTGTAGGTGTCCTGGGGGGCAGGTAGTTTACCCCTGGTGATGCGTTGTGCAGACCTCACTACCCTGTGGAGAGCCTTAGGGTTGTGGGCGGAGCAGTTGCCGTACCAGGTGGTGATACAGCCCGACAGGGTGCTCTCGATTGTGCATTTGTAAAAGTTTGAGAGTGTTTTTGGTGACAAGCCAAATTTCTTCAGCCTCCTGAGGTTGAAGAGGCGCTGTTATGCCTTCTTCACCACGCTGTCTGTGTGGGTGGACCATTTCAGTTTGTCCGTGATGTGTACGCTGAGGAACATAAAATCTTTCCACCCTATCCACTACTGTCCCATCGATGTGGATAGGGGGGTGCTCCCTCTGCTGTTTCCTGAAGTCCACGATCATCTCCTTTGTTTTGTTGACGTTGAGTGTGAGGTTATTTTCCTGACACCACACTCCGAGGGCCCTCACCTCCTCCCTGGAGGCCATCTTGTCATTGTTGGTAATCAAGCCTACCACTGTAGTGTCGTCTGCAAACTTGATGATTGATTTGGAGGTGTGCATGGCCACGCAGTCATGGGTGAACAGGGAGTACAGGAGAGGGCTGAGAACACACCCTTGTGGGGCCCCAGTGTTGAGCCAGTGTTGAGGATTAGTGGGGTGGAGATGTTGTTTCCAACCCTCACCTCCTGGGGGCGGCCCGTCAGAGAGTACAGGAACCAGTTGCACAGAGCGGGGTCGAGACCCAGGGAGGTAATATGATCCTTGACTAGTCTCTCAAAGCACTTTCATGATGACGGAAGTGAGTGCTACGGAGCGATAGTCATTTAGCGCAGTTACCTTAGCTTTCTTGGGAACAGGAACAATGGTGGCCCTCTTGAAGCATGTGGGAATCCGCAGACTGGGATAGGGATTGATTGAATATGTCCGTAAACACACCAGCCAGCTGGTCTGCGCATGCTCTGAGGACGCAGCTAGGGATGCCGTCTGGGCCGGCAGCCTTGCGAGGGTTAACACGTTTAAATGTTTTACTCACGAAGGCTGAAGTGATGGAGAGCCCGCAGGTTTTGGTAGCGGGCCATGTCGGTGGCACTGTATTGTCCTCAAAGCAAGCAAAGAAGTCGTTTAGTTTGTCTGGGAGCAAGGTGAACGCACCAATTTGTAAGTCGCTCTGGATAAGAGCGTCTGCTAAATGACTTAAATGTAAATGTAAATGTAAGACATTGGGGTTCGCGACGGGGCTGGTTTTCTTTTTGTAGTCCGTGATCGACTATAGACCCTGCCACATACCTCTCGTGTCTGAGCCGTTGAATTGCGACTCTACTTTGTCTTTTGATTGCCTTGCGGAGGGCATAACTACACTGTTTGTATTCGCTGTGGTTCGCAGTGGTTCGCAATGGGTCGCACGTTCAGTTTTGCGTGAATGCTGCCATCAATCCACGGTTTCTGGTTGGGGAAGGTTTTAATATTCACCGTGGGTACCACATCACTGATGCACTTGCTAATAAACTCGCTCACCGAATCAGCGTATCAATGTTATTGTCCGATGCTATCCAGAACACATCCCAGTCCACGTGTTCGAAAAACATGCAATCAGATTGGTCAGACTAGCGTTGAACAGACCTGAGCACGGGTGTTTCCTGTTTTAGTTTCTGTCTATAGGCTGGGAACAAAATTGAGTTTTGCCAAGAGTAGGGCGAGGGAGGGCTTTGTATGCGTCGCGGAATTTAGAGTAGCAATGATCTAGAGTTTTACCAGCCCGGGTCGCGAATTTGATATGCTGATAAAATTTAGGGAGCCTTGTTTTCCAATTAGCCTTGTTAAAATCCCCAGCTACAATAAATGCAGCCTCAGGATATGTTATTTCCAGTTTCTTTCAGGGACATCGAGGTGTCTGCTTGGGGGGTGGGGGGTATACACAGCTGTGAGTATAATCTAAGAGAATTCTCTTGATAGATAATGCGGTCGGCATTTACTCGTAAGGAATTCTAGGTCAGGTGAACAAAAGGACTTGAGTTCCTGTATGTTGTTATGTTCACACCCCTAATTGTTAATCATAAGGCATACTTCTTCTTACCAGAGAGATGTTTGTTTCTGTCGGCGCAATGTGTGAAGAAACCGGGTGGCTGTACAGACTCGTATCCCGAGTGAGCCATGTTTGCGTGAAACAAAGAATGTTAGAATCTCTGATGTCTCTCTGGCAGGCAACCCTTGCTCAAATTTCATCCTCCTTGTTGTCAAGAGACTGGACATTGGTGAGTAGTATTGTAAGGGGTGCGTACTGGCAGCAGAGAAGTCAGGTGCAGGAGAGCAAAAACTGTGTTACAACGAAGCAGTTCAATAAATAAAACCCACCGGAATCAGAACAAACAATCAATGGGTACAAAACCCGTCGCACACCAGATAAACGTGCACATGCACTTAAAATAAACAATTCCGGACAAGGACGTGGTGGGAACAGAGGGTTAAACACACAACATGTAATGATGGAATTGAAACCAGGTGTGTGGGAAGACAAGACAAAACAAATGGAAAATGAAAAGTGGATCGATGATGGCTAGAAGATCGGCGACGCCGACCGCCGAACAAGGAGAGGAACCAACTTCGGCGGAAGTCGTGACCGTACCCCACATACCGCTGACCCAGCTTCTGGCAGGGCAGACGGAGGGGCAGGTTTCGGGTAGAGAGCCAGACCCGGTCTCCCGTTGCGAGCACCAGGGCCTCACTGCGGTGACGTTCTGTGTTCTTTTTTTTGGCGCAGCACGGCTCGCTGAAGGTGAACAGGGGCAGCTTCCCATGTCTCCTCCGCGCGCCTGAACCAGTCGTCAACCGCAGGAGCCTCGGTCTGACTCTGTTTCCAAGGAGCCAGAACCGGCTGGTACCCCAGTATGCACTGGAAGGGAGAGAGGTTAGTGGAGGAGTGGTGAAGCGAGTTCTGTGCCATCTCGGCCCAGGGCACGAATGCCGCCCACTCCCCCGGCCGGTCCTGGCAATAAGACCGCAGAAACCTGCCCACATCCTGGTTTACTCTCTCCACCTGCCCATTACTCTCGGGGTGAAACCCCAAAGTAAGGCTAATCGAGAACCCCAGACGTTCCATGAACGCCTTCCAGACCCTAGACTGGGGACCTCAATCAGACACTATATTCTCAGGTACCCTGTAGTGCCGGAAGACGTGCGTAAACAAGGCCTCCGCAGACTGTAGGGAGACCGGGCAGAGGGAGGAGACAACAGGACTTAGAGAATCGATCCACAACGACCAGGATTGTGGTGTTACCCTGTGAGGGGGGAGATCGGTAAGAAAATCTACCGACAGGTGCAACCAAGGCCGTTGTGGAACGGGTTTGGGGTGTAGCTTCCGTCTGGCCAGGTGCCTAGGAGCCTTACACTGGGCGCACACCGAGCAGGAGGAAACATAAACCCTCACGTCCTTAGCCAAGGTAGGCCACCAGTACCTCCCGCTCAAACAGCGCACTGTCTGACCGATCCCAGAATGACCAGAGGAGGGTGACGTGTGGGCCCAATAGATCAACCGGTCACGAACAGCAGACGGGACGTACAGACGCCCAGCGGGACACTGAATGGAGGCGGGCTCTGCACGTAACGCCTGCTCAATTTCTGTGTCCAGCTCCCACACTACCGGCGCCACCAGGCAGGAGGCTGGGAGTATGGGAGTGGGATCCATGGGCCGCTCTGTGTCATTCAGCCGGGACAATGCGTCTGCCTTCACGTTCTAGGAGCCTGGTCTGTAGGAAAGGGTGAACACAAAACGGGTGAAAAACATGGCCCACCTTGCCTGGCGAGAGTTCAGTCTCCTCGCTGCCCGGATGTACTCCAGATTGCGGTGGTCAGTCCAGATGAGAAAAGGGAGTTTAGCCCCCTCAAGCCAGTCTCCACGCCTTCAGAGCCTTTACGACAGCCAACAGCTCCCGGTCCCCAAAATCATAGTTACACTCCACCGGGCTGAGCTTCTTCGAGAAGAAGGTACAGGGGCGGAGCTTCGGTGGCGTACCCGAGCGCTGAGAGAGCACGGCTCCTATCCCAGCCTCGGACGCATCCACCTCCACTATGAACGCCAAAGAGGGATCCGGATGGGCCAGTACGGGAGCTGAGGTAAACTGAGTCCTCAGGTGACCAAAAGCCCTGTCTTCCTCAGCCGACGACTGCAAACTCACCAGGCCCACCTTCAGCAGTGACGTAATGGGAGCCGCTACCTGACCAAAACCTCCGGTAGGATTTGGCGAACCCAAGAAACCGCTGCACCTCCTTTACCGTGGTGGGAGTCGGCCAATTACGCACGGCTACAATGCGGTCACTCTCCATCTCCACCCCAGAGGTGGAAATGCGGTACCCTAGGAAGGAGACGGACTGCTGGAAGAACAGGCACTTCTCAGAAGACAAGACAAAACAAAACAAATGGAAAATTAAAAGTGGATCGATGATGGCTAGAAGACCGGCGACGCCGACCGCCGCCGCCCGAACAAGGAGAGAAACCAACTTCGGCGGAAGTCGTGACAAGTATAAATCGGGAGCGGTGGGCGATGTGCCCGTCTACGGAGCCTGACCAGAAGACCGCTCCGTCTGCAGGACCGTTGTTTTGGGTCGACTACTGGGATCTGATCAATTGTCCTGGGTGGTGGTCCAAACCGCTTCGGGAAAGTCATATTCCTTTCCTAAGAATGCGAAGCGAGGCGTCCATCTCTGTCGGCGCCAAACTGAGAATGGTGATTGGCCCAGGGACTGAGGTTCAAAATTAGCCGGCTGGCTAAAACCGGCACTTTTACTGAAACGTTGATTAATGCACTGTCCCTGTAAAAATAAACTCAAACTCAAAATGATGTATTTAAGGAATTGTTCTCTTTTATTCAACCCACCCGACCTTCAACCACACAATATTTAATGACCATAAACCTGCGCGCACTGCGGATATAACTGTGGGACTGCGGGTTATGAGTCAACCCGCGCATCACTAGTGCACGGGTTCTTCACGCTGCCACAACATGGTAGCTACTGGACCAAAACAATGTTGAAGTTTAGCATTGCACTTCCAACACTCCTGGTTGTTGCGGAAATTGACACACTACAACGGTTTACTTTGTACATCAATGCCATCTTGCTTAGTCTACGTTTAAACCTAACATACAGTATGACCTTTCCCATCACCTTTTTGCATTACAGCCCCACAGTGGCAAGAAGTGACATCCCCAAAAACACAAACTATTCAACACATACATGGCTCCTAGCCTGCCATGCATAGGCTACTTTCTGGCCCTAACACTAAATAATATAAAAACAAAATAGGAATGGTTTTATAAAGCTTTAACTAAATGGATCTGAAAACTAACTGAAACTAAAAAAACATCTTAAAACGCATATAAATAAAAACAAAACTATAATAACGTTGTGTGAATATGAGACAATGAGTATGTGTGTATTTAGGGGGCTATACTGGGTATTTATGTAATAGTCAAGGGTGTTCATGATGTGTGTGTGTGTATTAGTAGTGGGTCTACATGTAACATGCCTACTTGCTGTCATGCCAGACAGACAGCCCTAACTGTCATTTGAATATAGGACTGGAGTGAGCTAGCAGCATTAGGATTAGGCCTAGCTCAGTGAGAGAGAGAGAGAGAGAGATAAAGGGAGAACAAGAGAGGGGAGAGAAAGAAGAGTTTTGGCCTTGTCTCCTTTGTCCCTCACACATGGTGGCTCCCTCTCTTCCCTCGCCAAAACCCAACGTCTTTGTCCTTCAGGCGGAGGCAGCACCCCCCCACCCTCTACCCAGCCACCCCCCTCTCCTTCCTTTTCCATCCCTCCCCATCTACTAAAGACATCTCCTGGGGTCTGAAACACTGCGCCGGGGGAGAGGAGGAGAGAGGAGGAATAGGGCAGAAGAGGACTGACTGCACAGGATCAGCTCTGATAGAAACAATTCCCAGCTGTAATCACGGGCATCTACATCTGCTATAATGTCAGCTTTTCCCTCATAGCTCATCTGACTAGAACAACCAACAATCTGATCTAGGATCAGTTTATCTAGGAGTGGGATCCTAATCAGTGCTAGGGTAAACAATATTGAACCATAACCAACATCATCTAAAATACTTAACTGATCCAAAGCCTGTGCTAGGAGACAATAAATGCAGTCAATGTTCAGCAAGGTGAATCTAGAGGAAGAACAGGCCAGTCCAGAAAGACCTGATTCAAGACGAAACCATTAGACACAAAAGCATTCAGCGGAAGTGAAAGTGCTGAGGCCTTGTTCTTTCTATGGCTCAACTGAAGAGTTATGAGATAAGTTGTTGTTGTTTTCGGTAGACCCCTTTACAAGTCTTCAATCCTCATCGGTTAAGAACAGGAGATAATTTTTCGAAAATGGCCAATTGCCACACACCACGACGCCGGCCCGTTGTCATGCTGACCACAAGGGTCAGGTGAGGTGGATGAGGGACTAGTTATAATGGCAGCAAGGCATCAACTGTACTTCGCAGTACTCAAATGGGCTATTTCTGAATTTTGCTCTCCCTCTTTCGCAGAATCGTTCTAGCAGAGGAACCAATCATACATAATGACATTCATGGAGGGACTTAACTCAAAACAATGCCCCCATCTCATCTACACCCCCCCTACCCTACCCCCGCCCGAATGGGAACAAGTACCACCCAAGTAAGCAAGGCCTCTCCTCTGGGTTGCTAGGCAACTGAAAATAAGTGTGAGAGGAGTGTGGCCATCCTTGAGAGAGAAAGAACAAGAGAAAGAAGGAGCGGGATAAAGAAAATCCATTTATTTTACCTCTATTTAACCAGGCAAGTCAGTTAAGAACAAATTCTTATTTTCAATGACAGCCTAGGAACAGTGGGTTAACTGCCTGTTCAGGGGCAGAACGACAGATTTGTACCTTGTCAGCTCGGGGATTTGCACTTGCAACCTTCCGGTTACTAGTCCAACGCTCTAACCACTAGGCTACCCTGCTCCCCCCATAATTCTATGGGCTGAACTTTCTAGAAGCAGCTACATAGGAGAAGCAAGAGAGGATGAAAAATGTGCAAAGAAAGTGGTCAATTGAACTGTATTATTGCAAGAACAAAGATTCCCACTTCACTTGCCGTGGATGTTCAATTGTGCAAAACAAGTGCCCTTTATTAATTTTTTTAAATGTAAGCTTCATTAGTAAGTGTCTTACTTTACTTGAGCATTCACTTTCATTTTACACGAGGCGAACAAAGCATTTAGAGCAGTTGGACAATAACTAATAGGCCTAGGTACCCTATAGATAGGAACAATGTGTTGTGTAGGTTAGATACGTGTAGATGAGTCTCTATTCATAAGCGCTTGAATGAGTGCAAATGTTAGCGTGCCTGTGTGTGTGTGCCTGTGTGTGTGTGTGTGTGTGTGTGACATAATTGGATGTTTCCCATCCAGTATGCAGACTAGACAACAACGTATGACAGCATTTTTTTTTCTTGCTTTTCGTTTTCCTTTCAGGCTCGAGCAGAAGAACGAGGCGCCCACAAAGGAAGGTCAGCAATGCTTTGATTACCTACATGGGGTCACCATTCAAATGCAGCGTTCAGATAACTGAGTCAGTGCTACTGAGGATCTGATGCTACTGACACCTAGTGGCCACAGGGAAAATGGCAGCTTCTTTTCTTCAGAAGGGAAGGCTTCTCAGTGTTAGTGGTTTAAAGTCTTATCGGACTCGTCGCAGGTATTTAGCAGACCTTTTCCACTCTGGTGTTCTCTCGTTTGGGAAAATGTTGGTCCTCCCTCCTGGGTGACCCCGAAACCGATAAAGTGGTCGAGGAGTGTGAAGGCAAACGGAAGACAGTCCTCCCATCCTAGATAGTCTCCTTTTGGTAAGGAAGCACAAGTGTATCCTACCACAGTTTTGATATGTGCCACACCCCCTTTGAATCAGCCGTTGTATTGTCGAAGGAGAAAATGCACACATTTAAAAACAATATGCTACTTATCTTTTGATCTATAAAATGTTTTGCACAACTTAATTTTGAGCACTTTATACGTTTATCTTGGGATCCACCACTGTACACGTCATTTGCTAATGACGCCCGAGTGAGAAGGACCAGGGCAGATCATGTCGACTGACAGAAGGGGTAAATGGAGTCTCTAGAGAAAGCAAGATGCGTGTCAGGGAAGGAGAGGCAGTATTATCATAAGGAGACGTGTACTTGGAAAATGGAGGTGAAAATGGAGGGAGAAGAGGGTGAACTTGAGTTGGATAAAAATGGTGGGAAAAGGGAGATGGTTTGTCAAATAAGAACAGTAGAAAGTGGAAGCAGAGGGAGCTGAAGACAGGAGGAGAAATGGAAGTGAATGAGGCTGATGTATCGGAGGTGGTAGGTGCAGTAAAGTTATCTGAGACCGAGGAATGCACCGAGGATCCCGGATGAAGAAGAGGCTATGACAGTAGGAGTGAAGATTATGGGAAAAGTGGACTCTTGCCTTTTGGCTGATCCATTTGTGGTTTCACAGTGGGTGAAAAAAAGAGTTGTGTCATGTGGAATCGGTGAGGGTAACTAGAAGAGCTGCAAAATCTGGACCCATACAAATCAGCTGGGCTAGACAATCTGGACCCGCTCTCCCTAAAATTATATCGGCCGAAATTGTTGCAACCCCTATTAATAGCTTGTTCAACCTCTCTTCCGTATCGTCTGAGATCCCCAAAGATCGGAAAGCTGCCGCGATCATCGCCCTCTTCAAAGGGGGATACACTCTAGACCCAAACTGATACAGACCTATATCTATCCTGCCCTGCCTTTCTAAGGTCTTCGAAGGCCAAGTTAACAAACAGATCGGACCATTTCGAATCGCACCGTACCTTCTCCGCTATGCAATCTGGTTTCCGAGCTGGTCACGAGTGCACCTCAGTCACGCTCAAGGTCCTAAACAATGTCATAACCGCCATCGATAAAAGACAATACTGTGCAGCTGTATTCATCAACCTGGCTAAGGCTTTCGACTCTGTCAATCACCACATACTTATTGGCAGACTCAACAGCCTTGGTTTCTCAAATGACTGCCTCGCCTGGTTCACCTGGTTCAACTACTTCTCAGATAGAGTTCAGTGTGTCAAATCGGAGGGCCTGTTGTCCGGACCTCTGGCAGTCTCTATGGGGGTGCCACAGGGTTCAAATCTCGGGCCGACTCTCTTCTCACATCAATGATGTCGCACTTGCTGCTGCTTATTCTCTGATCCACCTCTACGCAGACAACACCATTCTCTATACTTCTGGCCCTTCTTTGGACACTGTGTTAACTAACCTCCAGATGAGCTTCAATGCCATTCAACTCTCCTTCCATGGCCTCCAACTGCTCTTAAATGCAAGCAAAACTAAATGCATGCTCTTCAACCGATCACTGCCCACACCTACTCACCCGTCCAGCATCACTACTCTGGCCAGTAAGTCTAAGTGACTTAGAATATGTGGACAACTACACATACCTAGGTGTCTGGTTAGACTGAAAACTCTCCTTCCAGAGTCACATTAAGCATCTCCAATCCAAAATTAAATCTAGGAATCGGCTTCCTATTTCGCAACAAAGCATCCTTCACTCATGCTGCCAAACATACCCTAGTAAAACGGCCTATCCTACCGATCCTTGACTTCGGCGATGTCATTTACAAAATAGACTGCATCCAATACTTTTTTGCCCCACTGTATATAAGGTCCCACAGTTGACAGTAGATGTCAGAGCAAAATCCAGGCCCATGAGGTCGAAGGAATTGCCCGTAGAGCTCCAAGATAGGATTGTGTCAAGGCACAGATCTGGGGAAGGGTACCAAAACATGTCTGCAGCATTGAAGGTCCCCAAGAACACAGTGGCATCCATCATTCTTAAACAGAAGAAGTTTGGAACCACCAAGATTCTTCCTAGAGCTGGCTGCCAATCCAAACTGAGCAATCAGGGGAGAAGGGCCTTGGTCAGGGAGGTAACCAAGAACCCGATGGTCACTCTGACAGAGCTTCAGAGTTCCTCTGTGGAGATGGGAGAACCTTCCAGAAGGCCAACCATCTCTGCGGCACTCCACCAAATCAGGCCTTTATGGTAGAGTGGCCAAACAGAAGTCACTCATCAGTAAAAGGCACATGACAGCCCACTAGGAGTTTGCCAAAAGGCACTTAAAGGACTCTCAGACCATAAGAAACAAGATTCTCTGGTCTGATGAAACCAAGATTGAACTCTTTGGACTGAATGCCAAGCATTAGTTCGGGAGGAAACCTGGCACCGTCTCTACGGTGAAGCATGGTGGTGTGGTGGCAGCATTATGCTATGGGGATGTTTTTCAGCGGCAGGGACTGGGAGACTAGTCAGGATCGAGGGAAAGATGTACGGAGCAAAGCACAGAGATCCTTGATGAAAACCTAGTCCAGAGCGCTCGGGACCTCAGACTGGGGCGAAGGTTCACCTTCACAATAGGACAATGATCCTAAGCACTGTCGTGTCTGACTATCATTAAATGTGAAGACAGAATGACAAAATAACTGTGTATTTATTATTACGCGATTAAATTAATCATGTACACTTTAACTAGGAAGTCGGGGCACCATGGGAAAATGTTGAGTCTATTTCCCGAATCGACTCTCCACATATTTTCATATCTTATCGAGGACAGTCTTGTATCAATGTATTATTACCTCATCAGTTGTCATTACTGAACGACGCAAACCCTTGGATATCTGCATGAACCCTAGTTTCCATAACGAATCAGCGATACACAAATTGGCTTAGTAAATAAATAATTAACTAACTAAACAAATCCCAGAAATAAACAAACAATATATTGGCTACAAACACAATGTATTGATAAGTCCCTAATGCGCTAAACCGTAATGACGTCTTGGTAGACAATGGAAAGGGGGTGGGGACAGATAAAAAGCGGGAAAGGCTAAATGGATTCACTAAACAGAGTTGAGAATTATATTCATTGAAATGCTAATCCTTTGCACATGAACGGCCACTCATTTGAACATAATTGCAATGTATATATTTATGCCCGAAATCACATTGTCTTTCGTAGTTGTCGCTTTCTCAGCGGCTCTGGATAGTGTCTGTTGTAATGGATCCGTCAGGCGTACAGATGGTCGTTACATAGAATATATGCTTCCGCGGTTGTCTGTATTCTCGTACTAGACTTACGTCATTTCGAAACCAAAATATAACTTTTTGGTAAAAACTCAACTCGTCGTGTTTGGAGGACAAAGAATGCTGAGTTGCATCAAAAGAACACCATACCTACTGTGAAGCATGGGGGTGGAAACATCATGCTTTGGGGCTGTTTTTCTGCAAAGGGACCAGGACGACTGATCCGTGTAAAGGAAAGAATGAATGGGGCCATGTATCGTGAGATTTTGAGTGAAAACCTCCTTCCATCAGCAAGGGCATTGAAGATGAAACGTGGCTGGGTCTTTCAGCATGACAATGATCCCAAACACACCGCCCGGGCAACGAAGGAGTGGCTTCGTAAGAAGCATTTCAAGGTCCTGGAGTGGCCTAGCCAGTCTCCCGATCTCAACCCCATAGAAAATCTTTGGAGGGAGTTGAAAGTCCGTGTTGCCCAGCAATAGCCCCAAAACATCACTGCTCTAGAGTAGATCTGCATGGAGGAATGGGCCAAAATACCAGCAACAGTGTGTGAAAACCTTGTGAAGACTTCCACAACCAAATAAATAAATTTAAAATCCTACAATGTGATTTTTTTTCTCATTTTGTCTGTCATAGTTGAAGTGTACCTATGATGAAAATTACAGGCCTCTCTCATCTTTTTAAGTGGGAGAACTTGCACAATTGGTGACTGACTAAATACTTTTTTCCCCCACTGTAAATGTTGAACAGCTAAGGGCAAAGATTCCCGGTGTATGTGATGCTCGTCGTTTGATGCGACGCAGACAAGATGGTGAGTGGGGAAACAGAAGAGTCATTGTCTGTTCTTTTGAGTTTTGAAGTAGAGTCTTTGCCTGACAAAGTGAAGTTAGGATATATAAGTTATCCTGTACGAGCGTATGTGCCGAATACATTAAGACGCTACAGGTGTTAAGCTTATGGGCATGTGGCAGCAGTGTGTAGGAGGGAGGGTCCAAGGTGTGACAAATGTGCAGAAGGGCATGAGACAAAGGAATGTGTAGTATTGGGGAAAGTTGTGGAATGTGTTAATTGTAGGGGTGCCCTTGGAGCTGGGGATCAGAAATATCCCATGCAAGAGAGGCAGGTGGGGTTTCCAGGGGTAGAGTAGAGCAGATGTTGTCATATGTTGAGGCAGTTTAGAAAGTAGAGGAAGCTGGGTTAAGGGGGAGGAGTGGTGAGAGTAGTAGAGATATACCAGTACAGAGGGAGGAGTGGTGAGAGTAGTAGAGATATACCAGTACAGAGGGAGGAGTGGTGAGAGTAGTAGAGATATACCAGTACAGAGGGAGGAGTGGTGAGAGTAGTAGAGATATACCAGTACAGAGGGAGGAGTGGTGAGAGTAGTAGCGATATACCAGTACAGAGGGAGGAGTGGTGAGAGTAGCAGAGATATACCAGTACAGAGGGAGGAGTGGGGAGAGTAGTAGAGATATACCATTACAGAGGGAGGAGTGGTGAGAGTAGCAGAGATATACCAGTACAGAGGGAGGAGTGGTGAGAGTAGTAGAGATATACCAGTACAGAGGAGTGGTGAGAGTAGTAGAGATATACCAGTACAGAGGGAGGAGTGGGGAGAGTAGTAGAGATATACCAGTACAGAGGGAGGAGTGGTGAGAGTAGTAGAGATATACCAGTACAGAGGGAGGAGTGGTGAGAGTAGTAGAGATATACCAGTACAGAGGGAGGAGTGGGGAGAGTAGTAGAGATATACCAGTACAGAGGGAGGAGTGGTGAGAGTAGTAGAGATATACCATTACAGAGGGAGGAGTGGGGAGAGTAGTAGAGATATACCAGTACAGAGGGAGGAGTGGTGAGAGTAGTAGAGATATACCAGTACAGAGGGAGGAGTAGGGAGAGTAGTAGAGATATACCAGTACAGAGGGAGTAGAGTACCAGGGGAGAGTAGTAGAGATATACCAGTACAGAGGGAGGAGTGGTGAGAGTAGTAGAGATATACCAGTGTGGGGAGAGTAGTAGAGATATACCAGTACAGAGGGAGAGGGAGGATATACCAGTGGGGAGAGTAGTAGAGATATACCAGTACAGAGGGAGGAGTGGGGAGAGTAGTAGAGATATACCAGTACAGAGGGAGGAGTGGGAGAGTAGTAGAGATATACCAGTACAGAGGGAGGAGTGGGGAGAGTAGTAGAGATATACCAGTACAGAGGGAGGAGTGGGGAGAGTAGTAGAGATATACCAGTACAGAGGGAGGAGTGGGGAGAGTAGTAGAGATATACCAGTACAGAGGGAGGAGTGGGAGAGTAGTAGAGATATACCAGTACAGAGGGAGGAGTGGGGAGAGTAGTAGAGATATACCAGTACAGAGGGAGGAGTAGTAGAGAGTAGTAGAGATATACCAGTACAGTGGGAGGAGTGGGAGAGTAGTAGAGATATACCAGTACAGAGGGAGGAGTGGGGAGAGTAGTAGAGATATACCAGTACAGAGGGAGGAGTGGGGAGAGTAGTAGAGATATACCAGTGGGGAGAGTACAGAGATATACCAGTACAGAGGGAGGAGGGGAGAGTAGTAGAGATATACCAGTACAGAGGGAGGAGTGGGGAGAGTAGTAGAGATATACCAGTACAGAGGGAGGAGTGGGAGAGTAGTAGAGATATACCAGTACAGAGGGAGGAGTGGGAGAGTAGTAGAGATATACCAGTACAGAGGGAGGAGTGGTGAGAGTAGTAGAGATATACCAGTACAGAGGGAGGAGTGGTGAGAGTAGTAGAGATATACCAGTACAGAGGGAGGAGTGGGGAGAGTAGTAGAGATATACCAGTACAGAGGGAGGAGTGGTGAGAGTAGTAGAGATATACCAGTACAGAGGGAGGAGTGGGGAGAGTAGTAGAGATATACCAGTACAGAGGGAGGAGTGGGGAGAGTAGTAGAGATATACCAGTACAGAGGGAGGAGTGGGGAGAGTAGTAGAGATATACCAGTACAGAGGGAGGAGTAGAGGGAGGAGTAGTAGAGATATACCAGTACAGAGGGAGGAGTGGGGAGAGTAGTAGAGATATACCAGTACAGAGGGAGGAGTGGGGAGAGTAGTAGAGATATACCAGTACAGAGGGAGGAGTGGTGAGAGTAGTAGAGATATACCAGTACAGAGGGAGGAGTGGGGAGAGTAGTAGAGATATACCAGTACAGAGGGAGGAGTGGTGAGAGTAGTAGAGATATACCAGTACAGAGGGAGGAGTGGTGAGAGTAGTAGAGATATACCAGTACAGAGGGAGGAGGGAGTAGAGATATACCAGGTGAGAGTAGTAGAGATATACCAGTACAGAGGGAGGAGTGGGGAGAGTAGTAGAGATATACCAGTACAGAGGGAGGAGTGGTGAGAGTAGTAGAGATATACCAGTACAGAGGGAGGAGTAGGGAGAGTAGTAGAGATATACCAGTACAGAGGGAGGAGTGGGGAGAGTAGTAGAGATATACCAGTACAGAGGGAGGAGTGGGGAGAGTAGTAGAGATATACCAGTACAGAGGGAGGAGTGGTGAGAGTAGTAGAGATATACCAGTACAGAGGGAGGAGTGGTGAGAGTAGTAGAGATATACCAGTACAGAGGGAGGAGTGGGGAGAGTAGTAGAGATATACCAGTACAGAGGGAGGAGTGGTGAGAGTAGTAGAGATATACCAGTACAGAGGGAGGAGTGGGAGAGTAGTAGAGATATACCAGTACAGAGGGAGGAGTGGGGAGAGTAGTAGAGATATACCAGTACAGAGGGAGGAGTGGGGAGAGTAGTAGAGATATACCAGTACAGAGGGAGGAGTGGGGAGAGTAGTAGAGATATACCAGTACAGAGGGAGGAGTGGGGAGAGTAGTAGAGATATACCAGTACAGAGGGAGGAGTGGGGAGAGTAGTAGAGATATACCAGTACAGAGGGAGGAGTGGGGAGAGTAGTAGAGATATACCAGTACAGAGGGAGGAGTGGGGAGAGTAGTAGAGATATACCAGTACAGAGGGAGGAGTGGGGAGAGTAGTAGAGATATACCAGTACAGAGGGAGGAGTGGGGAGAGTAGTAGAGATATACCAGTACAGAGGGAGGAGTGGGGAGAGTAGTAGAGATATACCAGTACAGAGGGAGGAGTAGGGAGAGTAGTAGAGATATACCAGTACAGAGGGAGGAGTGGGGAGAGTAGTAGAGATATACCAGTACAGAGGGAGGAGTGGGGAGAGTAGTAGAGATATACCAGTACAGAGGGAGTAGAGAGTACAGGGGAGAGTAGTAGAGATATACCAGTACAGAGGGAGGAGTGGGGAGAGTAGTAGAGATATACCAGTACAGAGGGAGGAGTGGGGAGAGTAGTAGAGATATACCAGTACAGAGGGAGGAGTGGTGAGAGTAGTAGAGATATACCAGTACAGAGGGAGGAGTGGGGAGAGTAGTAGAGATATACCAGTACAGAGGGAGGAGTGGGGAGAGTAGTAGAGATATACCAGTACAGAGGGAGGAGTGGGGAGAGTAGTAGAGATATACCAGTACAGAGGGAGAGGCCAAAAAGTGAAATAAGTTTCAGTAAGATTGGATTTTTAGCATTTATATCAATGGTTATCAATTGTACTGCAGGGATGGATCGGAAGTCTCAGAAAATGTAGTTTGTGGTGGCAGCTGCATCATTGGGGTGTGTGAGACTTGACAGCAGAAGAGTTACAGGACATGTTACAGGACGTGTTACAGGACGTGTTAAGTGGTGATGTCCCATCCTTTCAGGGTGTCCCCCTGTCGCCCATTTAAAACATTTATTGGAGGATTTTTATTTTTGTATTGCTTGTAACTGTTTCGGGTAATGCAAGTTCTTGTGCTGTTAGGTTATTCCCCTAACAGGTTATTCCCCTGTCTGTAAATGTAATCTGTTGCTGTATTTTTGTGTTATCTGTGATCGTTTTGTTTGTCTTGTGTAGTTTCTTAATCATTGTACCTAAACTGTATGTGTAAACATCTATACGCAGGACCCAGCTGTAAAAGAGACCTTGGATTCAGTCTGTGTTCCTTGTTGAAATAAAGGTATAATAATAATAATAATAATAATAATAATGGCATGAGGTAGAAATATATACATTTAATTATTGGTGTAGGGGGGGTGTTCATTTTTTTTAAATCATTTGAAATGAATGAGTATAGTGTTAGATGGTAGGGTATTTATTTAGTACATTTTTCTCTTTCAAGTATAAGGGAGTTGTACTCCAGTCTAGTAGGTGGCAGTAATGCAACAAACTGGGATGCCAACCGCTGTTAAACCTCAGAAGAAGTGAGCAGGATCATCATTTCAAGCAAGCAGATTTCCATCCACATTCACTGTCCTCGCTGATTTTGACCTTTCGCCTAAATTGGAACGCATTGGCTGTACAGTAACACGCTATAAAATGACGTCAGACCTCAGGCTCTCCGCTTCACAACTTTTGCATATTTTTTTGTTGTCTGAGTGAAGGAAATTCTGTAACTGAAGAGGACTTAAAGTATTTTGAAAGATGATACGTTGAGGATTATAATAAATACCACTGATGTCATAAAAGCAAGCCAAAAACACTTGTCGAGTTCAAATGTGTACTTCACATTTCACATTACCAAACCGAGATGGCATAGCAGTTCAGACGTCTTTTGTCCTCGTCTTGTCGTGTCCTGTATATATATTTACAACTTTTTCACATACATTTTATTTTTATTTTCCATCAACTCATCTTCAAAACACTCTCCTGCAACCCGCCTCACCAATTTATATCTATAAATAAGTATTATTCACCTCAAATCTGGAATCCTCCAAGAAGCTAGCCAGAAACTCCAAGAAGCTAGCCAGAAACTAGCCAGAAGCTAGCCAGGAGCTAGCCAGAAGCAAGCCCAGAAGCTAATCCAGAAGCTAATCAGAAGCTAGTTCAGAAGCTAGTTAGCTTCTTTACTGGCAAATCGTTAGTATTCAGCTAACCACGGTTTGTGGTCATCAGCTATCCTTTAGCTCGAAAATCTATCGCCAGTTTTGTACGGCGCAACGCGGTTCGGAACGGAACATACCGGACCAATTTTTCTCTCCATGTCCCTGGATTTCAACTGCTCTCTGGACATTCTCGGATCTCACAGCTAGCTAGCTGCTATCCGTGTGACTATCTGTAGCAAACATCAATTACTCCGAGCTAGCCAGCTCCGTCAATCACTCCTGAGTTCCATCAATCACTCCTGGGCTGCAGTCACCTATCCGGACCCGTTTTACTGCCTACGCGGAGCCCCACCGGGCCTTCACAACTGGACTGCCGACGTTATCTACCCGAAGGAGATCCGGCTGGCTCCTCCGTCGCGACGTTACCTGGACGCCCATCTGCGGCCTGCTAACCGTTAGCTGTCTTACCGGCTGCTCTCAGAATAGACAATCGGACAATTTATTTATTTGTATTATTATTATGTTTCTTCTTGGGCCTCTATAACTATATCTAATGTTTATTTTATTTTTATTTATTTGTTGTTTATTTTATTTTTTGTGTGATTTGGATGAATCCCCTCTACCACACGGAACCTCACTAATCTACTGACGGAACGCAAGAGGTGGCTAACAACAGACCTCCATCCTATGCTAGCTTGCTACCGATGGCCTGGCTAGCTGTTTAAATCGCCGTGACCCCCAACCAACCTCTCACTGGACCCTTTTGATCACTCGACTAAGGATGCCTCTCCTTAATGTCAATATGTCTTGTCCATTGCTGTTCTGGTTAGTGTTTATTGGCTTATTTCACTGTAGAGCCTCTAGTCCTGCTCACACTTATCCAATTTATTAGTTCCACCACCCACACATGCTGTGACATCTCCTGGTTTCAATGATGTTTCTAGAGACAATATCTCTCTCTTCATCACTCAATACCTAGGTTTACCTCCACTGTATTCACATCCTACCATACCTTTGTCTGTACATTATACCTTGATGCTATTTTATCGCCCCCAGAAACCTCCTTTTACTCTCTGTTCCAGACGTTCTAGACGACCAATTCTTATTGCTTTTAGCCGCACCCTTATTCTTCTCCTCCTATGTTCCTCTGGCGATGTAGAGGTGAATCCAGGCCCTGCAGTGCCTAGCTCCACTCCTATTCCCCAGGCGCTCTCTTTTGATGACTTCTGTAACCGTAATAGCCTTGGTTTCATGCATGTTAACATTAGAAGCCTCCTCCCTAAGTTTGTTCTATTCACTGCTTTAGCACACTCTGCCAACCCGGATGTTCTAGCGGTGTCTGAATCCTGGCTTAGGAAGACCACCAAAAATTCCGAAATTTTAATTCCAAACTACAACATTTTCAGACAAGATAGAACTGCCAAAGGGGGCGGTGTTGCAATCTACTGCAAAGATAGCCTGCAGAGTTCTGTCCTACTATCCAGGTCTGTACCCAAACAATTTGAACTTCTACTTTTAAAAATCCACCTCTCTAAAAACAAGTCTCTCACCGTTGCCGCCTGCTATAGACCACCCTCTGCCCCCAGCTGTGCTCTGGACACCATATGTGAACTGATTGCCCCCATCTATCTTCAGAGCTCGTGCTGCTAGGCGACCTAAACTGGAACATGCTTAACACCCCAGCCATCCTACAATCTAAACTTGATGCCCTCAATCTCACACAAATTATCAATGAACCTACCAGGTACCCCCCCAAAGCCTTGAACACAGGCACCCTCATAGATATCATCCTAACCAACTTCCCCTCTAAATACACCTCTGCTGTCTTCAACCAAGATCTCAGCGATCACTGCCTCATTGCCTGTATCCGTAATGGGTCAGCGGTCAAACGACCTCCACTCATCACTGTAAAACGCTCCCTGAAACACTTCAGCGAGCAGGCCTTTCTAATCGACCTGGCCGGGGTATCCTGGAAGGATATTGATCTCATCCCGTCAGTAGAGGATGCCTGGATATGTTTTTTAAATGCCTTCCTAACCATCTTAAATAAACATGCCCCATTCAAGAAATTTAGAACCAGGAACAGATATAGCCCATGGTTCTCCCCAGACCTGACTGCCCTTAACCAACACAAAAACATCCTATGGCGTTCTGCATTAGCATTGAACAGCCCCCGTGATATGCAGCTGTTCAGGGAAGCTAGAAACCGTTATACACAGGCAGTTAGAAAAGCCAAGGCTAGCTTTTTCAAGCAGAAATTTGCTTCCTGCAACAATAACTCAAAAAAGTTCTGGGACACTGTAAAGTCCATGGAGAATAAGAACACCTCCTCCCAGCTGCCCACTGCACTGAAGATAGGAAACACTGTCACCACTGATAAATCCACCATAATTGAGAATTTCAATAAGCATTTTTCTACGGCTGGCCATGCTTTCCACCTGGCTACTCCTACCCCGGTCAACAGCACTGCACCCCCAACAGCAACTCGCCCAAGCCTTCCCCATTTCTCCTTCTCCCAAATCCGTTCAGCTGATGTTCTGAAAGAGCTGAAAAATCTGGACCCCTACAAATCAGCCGGGCTAGACAATCTGGACCCTTTCTTTCTAAAATTATCTGCCGAAATTGTTGCCACCCCTATTACTAGCCTGTTCAACCTCTCTTTCGTGTCGTCTGAGATTCCCAAAGATTGGAAAGCAGCTGCGTTCATCCCCCTCTTCAAAGGGGGGGACACTCTTGACCCAAACTGCTATAGACCTATATCTATCCTACCATGCCTTTCTAAGGTCTTCGAAAGCCAAGTCAACAAACAGATTACCGACCATTTCGAATCTCACCATACCTTCTCTGCTATGCAATCTGGTTTCAGAGCTGGTCATGGGTGCACCTCAGCCACGCTCAAGGTCCTAAACGATATCTTAACCGCCATCGATAAGAAACATTACTGTGCAGCCGTATTCATTGATCTGGCCAAGGCTTTCGACTCTGTCAATCACCACATCCTCATCGGCAGACTCGACAGCCTTGGTTTCTCAAATGATTGCCTCGCCTGGTTCACCAACTACTTCTCTGATAGATTTCAGTGTGTCAAATCGGAGGGTCTGCTGTCCGGACCTCTGGCAGTCTCTATGGGGGTGCCACAGGGTTCAATTCTTGGACAGACTCTCTTCTCTATATACATCAATGAGGTCGCTCTTGATGCTGGTGAGTCTCTGATCCACCTCTACGCAGACGACACCATTCTGTATACTTCCGGCCCTTCTTTGGACACTGTGTTAACAACCCTCCAGGCAAGCTTCAATGCCATACAATTCTCCTTCCGTGGCATCCAATTGCTCTTAAATACAAGTAAAACTAAATGCATGCTCTTCAACCGATTGCTACCTGCACCTACCCGCCTGTCCAACATCACTACTCTGGACGGCTCTGACTTAGAATACGTGGACAACTACAAATACTTAGGTGTCTGGTTAGACTGTAAACTCTCCTTCCAGACCCATATCAAACATCTCCAATCCAAAATTAAACCTAGAATTGGCTTCCTATTTCGCAACAAAGCATCCTTCACTCATGCTGCCAAACATACCCTTGTAAAACTGACCATCCTACCAATCCTCGACTTTGGCGATGTCATTTACAAAATAGCCTCCAATACCCTACTCAACAAATTGGATGCAGTCTATCACAGTGCAATCCGTTTTGTCACCAAAGCCCCATATACTACCCACCATTGCGACCTGTACGCTCTCGTTGGCTGGCCCTCGCTTCATACTCGTCGCCAAACCCACTGGCTCCATGTCATCTACAAGACCCTGCTAGGTAAAGTCCCCCTTATCTCAGCTCGCTGGTCACCATAGCATCTCCCACCTGTAGCACACGCTCCAGCAGGTATATCTCTCTAGTCACCCCCAAAACCAATTCTTTCTTTGGCGCCTCTCCTTCCAGTTCTCTGCTGCCAATGACTGGAACGAACTACAAAAATCTCTGAAACTGGAAACACTTATCTCCCTCACTAGCTTTAAGCACCAACTGTCAGAGCATCTTACAGATTACTGCACCTGTACATAGCCCACCTATAATTTAGCCCAAACAACTACCTCTTTCCCAACTGTATTTAATTTATTTATTTATTTTGCTCCTTTGCACCCCATTATTTTATTTCTACTTTGCACATTCCTCCATTGCAAAACTACCATTCCAGTGTTTTACTTGCTATATTGTATTTACTTTGCCACCATGGCCTTTTTTGCCTTTACCTCCCTTCTCTCCTCATTTGCTCACATTGTATATAGACTTGTTTATACTGTATTATTGACTATATGTTTATTTTACTCCATGTGTAACTCTGTGTCGTTGTATCTGTCAAACTGCTTTGCTTTATCTTGGCCAGGTCGCAATTGTAAATGAGAACTTGTTCTCAACTTGCCTACCTGGTTAAATAAAGGTGAAATAAAAATAAATAAATAAAAATGTCCATATCATAAAACTCATGTCATGTAGCCTACAGTGTCAACGTTTATGATCACTATGTTTGTACAGTTACAACATTGCGTCATACACGGACGGTGTTGTTCTGAACAGAATGAGCCTGTTTGTCTATTGTGAAGAAAATTTACCACGGAACATGCATCTGAATGCACATGACTCTATGCACACCAGAATTAAGATCTGTTTCTCTGAATTGCCTTGTGAAAGCCTAACACGGCAAGTTAACATTTTATAACTTAACTAGTCATGTTGACAATAGAGCAAGCATTCAAATGATGCCCACCTGACCCAGATCGCGATTTTTAATGGTCGGTTTTTGGATTGTGTAAACCACAACAGTAATTGTGTGATAGAAGGATGCAGGGTTGTGTTCAAAACAACTACAATTGTGCTTGCTCTAGCTCCTCATAGTTGAAGATGCTTTTATTAGTCATAAAAGTGCATTGAAATGACTGAGAAACAGTGTGGCCACTTGGAGACACCAGTTAGTTCTCTCCCTCAACCTTGTCATTTCTTTGTCTTATGTTGCACCTACCCCACATTTTCCAGGAATATTCTTATCATGTTACTGAATGTATCCAGAGTATTTTCAGATCTTGTTTTCGACAAAATGCATCAAAAAGCACAATAAATATAAAATGCACATAAAATCAACAGTTTCATGTTTGGACTCTTGTGTCACGTGAACTTGTGTCCTCAACTTTGGTCTAATAATATCCCCATAATTTCCAAACTGTTCCCTTTCAATTACTACCATGCTTATGCATATTATTTTATTTTTCATATTTATTCTGTAAGATACATTTCATATTAGCCCTATCTATATACGGCAATTCCCACAAGTGTAAAGGGTTGCCCTCATAGGTAAAAGGACTTGCTAGTTTCCACTACATCGCAGAAATTTGTTCACCAAGTCCTCTGAGGTTCAGTTGTTATTAGGGAGAAGTTGATGTGGAAAGAAACATAACAATTGAGACAGCACACAAATTAGAGAAATGTCTGAGGAACCTGTGGTGTGGGGGCTGTGCTTTGGCAAAGTAGGTGGGGTTATGTCCTGCCTGTTTGGCTGTGTCCGGGGGTATCATCGGATGGGGCCACAGTGTCTCCTGACCCCTCCTGTCTCAGCCTCCAATATTTATGCTGCAGTAGTGTGTGTCGGGGGGCTAGGGTCAGTCTGTTATATCTGGAGTACTTCTCCTGTCTTATCCAGTGTCCTGTGTGAATTTAAGTATGCTCTCTCTAATTCTCTCTTTCTCTCTGAGGACCTGAGCCCTAGGACCATGCCTCAGGACTAGCTGGCATGATGACTCCTTGCTGTCCCCCAGTCCGCCTGGGCGTGCTGCTGCTCCAGTTTCAATTGTTCTGCCCTCGGCTGTGGAACCCTGACCTGTTCACCGGACATGCTACCTGTCCCAGACCTGCTGTTTTCAACTCTCTAGAGTAGAGGTCGACCGATTAATCGAAATGGCTGATTAATTAGGGCCGATTTCAAGTTTTCATAACAATCGGAAATCAGTATTTTTGGACACAGATTATTATTTTTTTTTTACAGCTTTATTTAATCTTTATTTAACTAGGCAAGTCAGTTAATGACACATTCTTATTTTCGGCCTAGGAACGGTGGGTTAACTGCCTCGTTCAGAGACAGGCAGAACGACAGATTTTCACATTGTCAGCTCAGGGGATCCAATCTGGCAACCTTACATTTAACTAGTCCAACGCAATAAGGACCTGCCTCTTGTTGCACTCCACAAGGAGACTGCCTGTTACGCGAATGCAGTAAGCCAAGGTAAATTGCTAGCTAGCATTAAACTTCTTATAAAAATCAATCAATCATAATCACGAGCTTCAATGCCATACAACACTCCTTCCGTGGCCTCCAACTGCTCTTAAACGCTAGTAAAACCAAATACATGCTTTTCAACCGTTCGCTGCCTGCACCCGCACGCCTGACCAGCATCACCACCCTGGATGGTTCCGACCATGAATATGTGGACATCTATAAGTACCTAGGTGTCTGGCTAGACTGTAAACTCTCCTTCCAGACTCATATCAAACATCTCCAATCGAAAATCAAATCAAGAGTCGGCTTTCTAATCCGCAACAACGCCTCCAAACTTACCCTAGTAAAACTGACTATCCTACCGATCCTTGACTTCGGCGATGTCATCTACAAAATTGCTTCCAACACTCTACTCAGCAAACTGGATGCAGTTTATCACAGTGCCATCCGTTTTGTCACTAAAGCACCTTATACCACCCACCACTGCGACTTGTATGCTCTAGTCAGCTGGCCCTCGCTACATATTCGTCGCCAGACCCACTGGCTGCAGGTCATCTACAAGTCCATGCTAGGTAAAGCTCCGCCTTATCTCAGTTCACTGGTCACGATGGCAACACCCATCCGTAGCACGCGCTCCAGCAGGTGTATCTCACTGATCATCCCTAAAGCCAACACCTCATTTGGCCGCCTTTCGTTCCAGTTCTCTGCTGCCTGTGACTGGAACGAATTGCAAAAATCGCTGAAGTTTCAGACTTTTATCTCCCTCACCAACTTCAAACATCTGCTTTCTGAGCAGCTAACCGATCGCTGCAGCTGTACATAGTCTATCGGTAAATAGCCCACCCATTTTTACCTACCTCATCCCCATACTGTTTTTATTTATTTACTTTTCTGCTCTTTTGCACACCAATATCTCTACCTGTACATGACCATCTGATCATTTATCACTTCAGTCTTAATCTGCAAAATTGTAATTATTCGCCTACCTCCTCATGCCTTTTGCACACAATGTATATAGAGTCCCCTTTTTTTTCTACTGTGTTATTGACTTGTTAATTGTTTACTCCATGTGTAACTCTGTGTTGTCTGTTCACACTGCTATGCTTTATCTTGGCCAGGTCGCAGTTGCAAATGAGAACTTGTTCTCAACTAGCCTACCTGGTTAAATAAAGGTGAAATAAAAAAATACAAAATAAAAACTAGTTAACTACACATAGTTGATGATATTACTAGATATTATCTAGCGTGTCATGCGTTGCGTATAATCTGACTGAGAATACAAGCATACAAGTATCTGACTGAGCGGTGGTAGGCATTAATTCAAATAGCACTTAACAAAACGATGAGCAATAAATAGCCTATTATAGTAGTTACTAGAAGCTTGGGAACAAAGGCCAACTCACCAGCTGTGCATCTGATGCTACAGGCCTGGCACATGAGGCTAAATAGCATTCAGCACTCGCTAGCGTCCTAAAATCACAATATTATTTATTTATTTATTTTTTAAACGGGGTCAACAGAAACAAAATGAACAGATCTCTGAAAACGTCCAAATATTCTACATCCAATTATAGCATTGCCATAGCAGGAATTCTAACCTTGACCTACAAATATCAATTGTTGGAAACCCTAGAACAACTACAATTTGCATATCGCCACAACAGAAGACGCAATCTCTATTGCACTCCACACTGCAATTTCCCATCTGGACAAAAGGAACACCTACAGTTGAAGTTGGAAGTTTACATACACCTTAGCCAAATACATTAAAACTCAGTTAATCACAATTCCTGACATTTAATCCTCGTAAAAATTCCCTGTTTAGGTCAGTTAGGATCACCACTTTATTTTAAGAATGTGAAATGTCAGAATAACATTGAGCCAAGTTAAAATGGTTTAACTTGGCTCAAACGTTTCAGGTGGCCTTCCACAAGCTTCCCACAATAAGTTGGGTGAATTTTGGCCCATTCCTCCTGACAGAGATGGTGTAACTGGTTTGTAGGCCTCCTTGCTCGCACACGCTTTTTCAGTTCTGCCCACAAATCTTCTATAGGCTTGAGGTCAGGGCTTGTGATGGCCACTCCATTACCTTGACTTTGTTGTCATCAAGCCATTTTGCCACAACTTTGGAAGTATGCTTGGGGTCATTATCCATTTGGAAGACCTATTTGCGGCCAAGCTTTAACTTCCTGAACGATGTCTTGAGATGTTGCTTCAATATATCCACATAAATTTCCATCCCCATGAGGACATCTATTTTGTGAAGTGCACCAGTCCCTCCTGAAGCAAAGCACCCCCACAACATGATGCTGCCACACCCATGCTTCACGGTTGGGTTGGTGTTCTTCGGATTGCAAGCCTCCCCCTTTTTCCTACAAACATAACGATGGTCATTATGGCCAAACAGTTCTATTTTTGTTTCATCAGACCAGAGGACATTTCTCCAAAAAAGTACAATCTTTGTCCCTATGTGCAGTTGCAAACTGTAGTCTGGCTTTTTTATGGCTGTTGGAGAAGTGGCTTCTTCCTTGCTGAGTGGCCTTTCAGGTTATGTCAATATAGGACTCGTTTTACTGTGGATATAGATACTTTTGGACCTGTTTCCTCCAGCATCTTCACAAGGTCCTTTGCTGTTGTTATGGGATTGATTTGCACTTTTCACACAAAAGCACGTTCATCTCTAGGAGGCAGAAGGCGTCTCCTTCCTGAGCGATATGGCGGCTGTGTGGTCCCATGGTGTTTATACTTGCGTACTATTGTTTGTACAGATGAACGTGGTACCTTTCCTGCAGACGTTTGGAAGGTACACAGGTATGCCTCCAATTGACTCAAATGATGTCAATTAGCCTAACAAAAAGCCACAGCACACCAACATCTAAACCTCATCCCAACTGTAAAGTATGGAGGGAGCATCATGGTTTGGGCTGCTTTGCTACCTCAGGGCCTGGACAGCTTGCTATCATCAACGGAAAAATGAATTCCCAAGTTTATCAAGAGCTTTTGCAGGAGAATGTTAGGCTATCTGTCCGCCAATTGAAGCTCAACAGAAGTTGGGTGACCCAAAACACAAAAGTAAATCAACAACAGAATGGCTTCAACAGAAGAACCTCTGGAGTGGCCCAGTCAGAGTCCTGACCTTTTTTTTAACCTTTATTTAACTAGGCAAGTCAGTTAAGAACAAATTATTTTCAATGATGGCCTAGGAACAGTGGGTTAACTGCCCACATGGGCAGAACAACAGCTCGGGGATTCGAACTTGCAACCTTGAGGTTACTAGTCCAAAGCTTTAACCACTAGGCTACCCTGCCGCCCCAACCTCAATCCGATTGAGATGCTGTGGCATGACCTGAAGAGAGCAGTTCACACCAAACATCCCAAGAATATTGCTGAACTGAAACAGTTTTATAAAGAGGAATGATGCAAAATTCCTCCTGACCGTTGTGCAGGTCTGATCCGCAACTACAGAAAATTTTGGTTGAGGTTATTGCTGCCAAAGAACGGTCAACCAGTTATTAAATCCAAGGGTTCACATACCTTTTCCACCCTGCACTGTGAATGTTTACATGGTGTGTTCAATAAAGACATGAAAATGTATAATTGTTTGTGTGTAATTAGTTTAAGCAGTCTGTGTGTGTCTATTGTTGTGACCTAGATGAAGATCAGATCAAATAATATGACCAATTTATGCAGAAATCCAGGAATTTCCAAAGGGGTCAAATACTTTTTCTTGCCACTGTAAATAAAAAATGCGCTGCAAATTTCAGATCCATTTTGGGTCTGATTTCCTCTCAACTCTGACATGTTTTGGGTCAGATCTGGTCCACTTCAGATCCGAACCGAATATTGATTTTCCCCAAAAAATGACCGGTCCTGTGGGGTTCGGTAGGAATTTAATGGATACAGTTCGGGTCTCAATTTTGGGATCCGAGAAGACCTATACTGAGTTGTCCTTCCTCCCGAAGGTCTTTTCTAATCTAACATGCCATGACCTCTGCCCCTGATCATGATATAGGCCTACTAACAGTCTTACTATAGGTCTTACACTGGGACTCGATTCCTACCCCTAGTACCCCATCCTGTTATACTGGCTAGCAGTAGCACCTGTATTGAGTGTACTTGTCCTAATGCTAGCACTCTCTTGACCCTTAGCTTACTTGATCAGATCCTTTCTGTCCAAGCAGCTCTGGCAACTCGAGAACAGGTCAGTTTTAGGAGTACTGAGGGTCAACTGCTTGGAATGGTTCTGTAGTGCCTAGACGTTCTCCCAAGGCCTAGACGTTCTCCCAGGGCATGAGTCCCCAAAACAACATCCAAAGTTGCTGACTTGACATTTTCAGATTGGTGCCTATTGAAAGCAGAAAGGCGAACTAGAGCGGGTTGGGCAAGGCAGCCTGCAGGGAAAGCATTACTTTCTGTGCTCATGTTACTGAGACTGCACACAAGTTCTGTATTTAGGCCCCCATTCCAGTTGGGCCTTGCTATTCTGTGTGTGTGTGTGTAACCTAGCACTCTGGCACCCTGCAAACCATGACCCATTTTGTATTCTACATGAGTCAAATGTAAAACAGAGTCTGTTGCCCATGTTGGAAATGGTTACTGCTCATACAAGGATTGTACATTGCTAGACATTAGAGTTCGACCGATTAATCAGAATGGCCGATTAATTAGGTATTTTTGGACACCAATTTGGCCATTAAAAAAAAAAAAATGTACACCCTTATTTAATCTTTATTTAACTAGGCAAGTCAGTTAAGAACACATTCTTATTTTCAAATGATGGCCTAGGAACGGTGGGTTAACTGCCTCGTTCAGGGGCAGAACGACAGATTTTTACTTTGTCAGCTCGGGGGAATCAATCTTGCAACCTTACAGTTAACTAGTCCAACGCTCTAACCACCTGATTACATTGCACTCCACGAGGAGACGGCCTGTTATGCGAATGCAGTAAGCCAAGGTAAGTTGCTAGCTAGCATTAAACTTATCTTATAAAAAACAATCAATCATAATCATTAGTTAACTAAACATGGTTGATGATATTACTTGTTTATCTAGCGTGTCCTGCGTTGCATATAATCGATGCGGTGCGTATCGTTGCTCCAATGTGTACGTAACCATAAACATAAATGCCTTTCTTAAAATCAATACACAGAAGTATATATTTTTAAACCTGCATATTTATCTAAAAATAAATCCAGGTTAGCAGGCAATATTAACCAGGTGAAATTGTGTCTCTTCTCTTGCGTTCATTGCGCGCAGAGTCAGTGTATATGCAACAGTTTGGGCCGCCTAACTTGCCAGACTTTTACGTAATTATGACATAACATTGAAGGTTGTACAATGTAACAGGAATATTTAGACTTATGGATGTCACCCATTAGATAAAATACAGAACGGTTCCGTATTTCACTGAAAGAACAAATGTCTTGTTTTCGAGATGATAGTTTCCGGATTCGGCCATATTAATGACCTATGGCTCATATTTCTGTGTGTTATTATGTTATAATTAAGTCTATGATTTGATAGAGCAGTCTGACTGAGCAGCAGCAGGCCAGTAATCATTCAAACAGCACTTTCGTGCGTTTGCCAGCAGCGGTTTATGACTTCAAGCCTATCAACTCCCGAGATGAGGCTGGTGTAACCGATGTGAAATGGCTAGCTAGTTAGCGGGGTGCGCGCTAATAGCATTTCAAACGTCACTCGCTCTGAGACTTGGAGTGGTTGTTCCCCTTGCTCTGCATGGGTAACGCTGCTTCGAGGGTGGCTGTTGTCATTGTGTTCCTGGTTTGAACCCAGGTAGGAGCGAGGAGAGGGACGGAAGCTATACTGTTACACTGGCAATACTAAAGTGCCTAGAAGAACATCCAAGGTTAATGAAATACAAATGGTATAGAGAGAAATAGTCCTATAATTCATATAATAACTAAACTAAAACTTCTTACCTGGGAATATTAAAGAGTCAAGTTAAAAGGAACCACCAGCTTTCATATGTTCTCATGTTCTGAGCACATATTGCACTTTTACTTTCTTCTCCAACACTTTGTTTTTGCGTTATTTAAACCAAATTGAACATGTTTCATTATTTATTTGAGGCTAAATTGATTTTATTGATGTATTATATTAAGTTCAAATAAGTGTTCATTCAGTATTGTTGTAATTGTCATTATTACAAATAAATAAATCACCCCCCCAAAAAAAATATATATATATATATATATATATATATATATATATATATATTATTTATTTTAAAAATCATCTGATTAATCGGCAGTGGCTTTTTTTGTTCCTCCAATAATCGGTATCGGCGTTTAAAAAAATCATAATCGGTCGACCTCTAGTACAAACATTATTGGGCAGAGACAACAGCACAAAGGGCAAGAAGGCAGAGACAACAATACATCACGCAAGGCAGCCACAATTGTCAGTGAGTGTCCATGATTGAGTCTTTGAATGAAGAGATTGAGATAAAACTGTCCAGTTTGAGTGTTTGTTACAGCTCGTTCCAGTCGCTTGCTGGAGCGAACTGAAAAGACGAGCGACCCAGGGATGCGTGTGCTTTGGGGACCTTTAACAGAATGTGACTGGCAGAACAGGTGTTGTATGTGGAGGATGAGGGCTGCAGTAGATATCTCAGATAGGGGGGAGTGAGGCCTAAGAGGGTTTTATAAATAAGCATCATCCAGTGGGTCTTGTAACTGGTATACAGAGATGACCAGTTTACAGAGTATAGAATGCAGTGATGAGTCCTATAAGGAGCATTGGTGGCAATACATACATACAGTACCAGTCAAAAGTTTGGACACACCTACTCATTCACAGGTTTTTCTTTATTTTACTATTTTCTACATTGTAGAATAATAGTGAAGATATCAAAACTATGAAATAACACATATGAAATCATGTAGTAACCAAAAAAAGTGTTAAATAAAAAAATATTTGAGATTTGAGATTCTTCAAAGTAGCCGCCTTGAAGACAGCTATGCACACTCTTGGCATCCTCTCAACCAGCTCCATGAGGTAATCACCTGGAATGCATTTCAATTAACAGGTGTGCCTTGTTAAAAGTTAATTTGTGGAATGTCCTTCTTAATGCGTTTGAGCCAATCATTTGTGACAAGGTAGGGGTGGTATACAGAAGATAGCCCTATTTGGTTAAAGACCAAGTCCATATTATGGCAAGAACAGCTCAAATAAGCAAAGAGAAACGACAGTCCATCATTACTTTAAGACATGAAGGTCAGTCAATCCAGAACATTTCAAGAAGTTTCTTCAAGTGCAGTAGCAAAAACCATCAAGCACTATGATGAAATTGGCTCTCCTGAGGACCGCCACAGGAAAGAAAGACCCAGAGTTACCTCTGCTGCAGAGGATATGTTCATTAGAGTTACCAGCCTCAGAAATTGCAGCCCAAAAAAATGTTTCAGAGATCAACTAACAGACACATCTCAACTAGATGTCGACCGATTATGATTTTTCAACACCGATACCGATTATTGGAGGACCAAAAAAGCCGATACCGATTAATCGGCCAATTTTTTTTTTTTTAATAACATATTTGTAATAATGACAATTACAACAATACTGAATGAACACTTATTTTAACTTAACATAATACATCAATAAAATCTATTTAGCCTCAAGTAAATAATGAAACATGTTCAATTTGGTTTAAATAATGCAAAAACAAAGTGTTGGAGAAGAAAGTAAAAGTGCAATATGTGCCATGTAAGAAAGCTAACGTTTCAGTTCCTTGCTCAGAACATGAGAACATATGAAAGCTGGTGGTTTCTTTTAACATGAGTCTTCAATATTCCCAGGTAAGAAGATTTAGGTTGTAGTTATTATAGGAATTATAGGACTATTTCCCTCTATACCATTTGTATTTCATTAACCTTTGACTATTGGATTTTCTTATAGGCACTTTAGTATTGCCAGTGTAACAGTATAGCTTCCGTCCCTCTCCTCGCTTCTCCCTGGGCTCGAACCAGCAACACAACGACACCAGCCACCATCGAAGCAGCGTTACCCATGAAGAGCAAGGGGAACAACCACTCCAAGGCTCAGAGCGAGTGAAGTTTGAAACGCTATTAGTGCGCGCTAACTAGCTAGCCATTTCACTTCAGTTACACCAGCCTCATCTCGGGAGTTGATTGGCTTGAAGTCATAAACAGCGCAATGCTTGACGCACAACGAAGAGCTTCTGGCAAAACGCACTAAAGTGCTGTTTGAATGAATGTTTACGTGCCTGCTTCTGCCTACCACCGCTCAGTCAGATACTTAGATACTTGTATGCTCAGTCAGATTATATGCAACGCAGGACACGCTAGATAATATCTAGTAATATCATCAACCATGTGTAGTTAACTAGTGATTATGATTGATTGTTTTTTATAAGTTTAATGCTAGCTAGCAACTTACCTTGGCTTACTGCATTCGCGTAACAGGCTGTCAGAGTGCGACGAGAGAGAGAGGCAGGTCGTTATTGCATTGGACTAGTTAACTGTAAGGTTGCAAGATTGAATCCCCCGAGCTGACGTGAAAATCTGTCGTTCTGCCCCTGAACAAGGTAGAGTTAACCCAGGCGGTCATTGAAAATAAGAATGTGTTCTTAACTGACTTGCCTAGTTAAATAAAGGTATATAAAAAATATAAAAAATATATAAACAATTTAAATGACCAAAAAATAATAAAACAAAAAAAAATGATTAAAAATAAAAATTGGCAAATCGGCGCCCAAAAATACAGGTTTCCGATTGTTATGAAAACTTGAAATCGACCCTAATTAGTCGGCCATTCCGATTAATCTGTCGACCTCTAATCTCAACATCAACTGTTCAGAGGAGACTGCGTGAATCAGGCCTTCATGGTCGAAATGCTGCAAAGAAACTACTACTAAAGGACACCAATAAGAAAAAGAAACACAAGCAATGGACATTTGACTGGTAGAAATCTGTCCTTTGGTCTGTTGAGTCCAAATTTGAGATTTTTGGTTCCAACCGCTGTGTCTTTGTGAGACGCAGAGTAGGTGAACGGATGTGTGGTTCCCACTGTGAAGCATGGAGGTGTGATGGTGCTTTGCTGGTGACACTGTCTGTGATTTATTTAGAATTCAAGGCACACTTAACCAGCTTGGCTACCACAGCATTCTGCAGCGATACGCCATCCCATCTGGTTTGCACTTAGTGGGACTGTCATTTGTTTTTCAACAGGACAATGACCCAAAACACACATCCAGGCTGTGTAAGGGCTATATGACCAAGGAGAGTGATGAGTGCTGCATCAGATGACCTGGCCTCCACAATCACCTGACAATCACCTCAGTCCAATTGAGATGGTTTGGGATGAGCTGGACTGCAGAGTGAAGGAAAAGCAGCCAATTTGTGTGACATTTTTTAATAGAGCATTATCATACACCTGTATCAAAACAGGGGCAGCATGAAAAAAAATACATGTCAACTATGCACTTAATTAAATAGTGAATAGGGGACGCTTTTCCCCATGGTTTATTTTCATGCCAGGCAGGTAGGCTACGCTCCCATTGTAAATATAAGCAATGTGCTTAATATTAGGAAAGTTGAGAAATATAGTACTCCTAGCCTATAGAAAGATGATCTTCCTCTTTCTAAGAGGCCATCAATCTGTTTTCTAGCACAATTGCATAGCCTATCGAAATGTTGAGCAACATGAGCTCATGGGCTCTCGTAAAGTGTTTGATTAGATTTTCAAATACATTTGCATTAATGTCAGAGTAATTAGAGCAGGCCTGGGCAAAGGCTGGCCCAGGTGCCGTATTCGGCCGCGAGCTGATTCAATACGGCCCGCGGAATTATACTCAAAGAATTTGCGATAGTAAAGTTTTGAAAAACGTATTTGACATTCAAATTAAAAGCCCAATGAATACTCAACCTTGTGTAATGATTTAACTCCCACCGCTTGTGGGACATTTATTTTGAAGGCACGCATAAATAACTGCACGAGGACAGACAGTTTACTGACAGACTGACACACGTCACAGTTACAAATAGTAGCTAGCTAGAAATTGCGCAAAAATGAGTTTTTCAAAGTAAAGTATAAAATGATGTTCAGCCTTGTCAAAGTCTTCAAGGGAAAAATACTCCTCCTGAGTCGCCAAGTAGAAGACCACAATCTCGCCCACCTTCAGACACTCCTTATCAGATGACCAGCAGGAGAAGTATACATCGCTGCTGCATTTACATTTACATTTAAGTCATTCAGCAGACGCTCTTATCCAGAGCGACTTACAAATTGGTGCATTCACCTTATGACATCCAGTGGAACAGCCACTTTACAATAGTGCATCTAAATATTTTAAGGGGGGGGTGAGAAGGATTACTTTATCCTATCCTAGGTATTCCTTAAAGAGGTGGGGTTTCAGGTGTCTCCGGAAGGTGGTGATTGACTCCGCTGTCCTGGCGTCGTGAGGGAGTTTGTTCCACCATTGGGGGGCCAGAGCAGCGAACAGTTTTGACTGGGCTGAGCGGGAACTGTACTTCCTCAGTGGTAGGGAGGCGAGCAGGCCAGAGGTGGATGAACGCAGTGCCCTTGTTTGGATGTAGGGCCTGATCAGAGCCTGGAGGTACTGAGGTGCCGTTCCCCTCACAGCTCCGTAGGCAAGCACCATGGTCTTGTAGCGGATGCGAGCTTCAACTGGAAGCCAGTGGAGAGAGCGGAGGAGCGGGGTGACGTGAGAGAACTTGGGAAGGTTGAACACCAGACGGGCTGCGGCGTTCTGGATGAGTTGTAGGGGTTTAATGGCACAGGCAGGGAGCCCAGCCAACAGCGAGTTGCAATAATCCAGACGGGAGATGACAAGTGCCTGGATTAGGACCTGCGCCGCTTCCTGTGTGAGGCAGGGTCGTACTCTGCGGATGTTGTAGAGCATGAACCTACAGGAACGGGCCACCGCCTTGATGTTAGTTGAGAAGGTTCTTAGCGCTCTGGGAGGAGGAGGGAAAGGGGGTGTTGTCCAGGATCACGTATAGGGAAAGGGGTTCTTAGGGGCGCTCTGGGAGGAGGAGGAAAGGGGGATACCTAGTCAGTTGTATAGGGAAAGGGGAGGAGATACCTAGTCAGTTGTATAGGGAAAGGGGGATACCTAGTCAGTTGTATAGGGAAAGGGGAGGAGATACCTAGTCAGTTGTTTAGGGAAAGGGGGATACCTAGTCTAGTTGTTGTATAGGGAAAGGGGATACCTAGTCAGTTGTATAGGGAAAGGGGGGATACCTAGTCAGTTGTATAGGGAAAGGGGGGGATACCTAGTCAGTTGTATAGGGTATAGGGAAAGGGGGATACCTAGTCAGTTGTATAGGGAAAGGGGGAGGTTGTATAGGGAAAGGGGGATACCTAGTCAGTTGTATAGGGAAAAGGGGATACCTAGTCAGTTGTTTAGGGAAAGGGGGATACCTAGTCAGTTGTATAGGGAAAGGGGATACCTAGTCAGTTGTATAGGGGAAAGTTGGGGAAAGGAGATACCTAGTCAGTTGTTTAGGGAAAGTTGTATAGGGGGATACCTTGTCAGTTGTATAGGGAAAGGGGGATACCTAGTCAGTTGTATAGGGAAAGGGGATACCTAGTCAGTTGTATAGGGGAAAGGGGGATACCTAGTCAGTTGTATAGGGAAAGGGGATACCTAGTCAGTTGTATAGGGAAAGGGGATACCTAGTCAGTTGTATAGGGAAAGGGGGATACCTAGTCAGTTGTGTAGGAAAGGGGGATACCTAGTCAGTTGTTGTATAGGGAGGGAAGGGGGATACCTAGTCAGTTGTATAGGGAAAGGGGGATACCTAGTCAGTTGTATAGGGAAAGGGGACACCTAGTCAGTTGTATAGGGAAAGGGGGATACCTAGGAAAGGGGGATACCTAGTCAGTTGTATAGGGATACCTAAGTTGGGGGATACCTAGTCAGTTGTATAGGGAAAGGGGGATACCTAGTCAGTTGTATAGGGAAAGGGGGATACCTAGTCAGTTGTATAGGGAAAGGGGGATACCTAGTCAGTTGTCAGTTGTATAGGGAAAGGGGATACCTAGTCAGTTGTATAGGGAAAGGGGATACCTAGTCAGTTGTATAGGGAAAGGGAAGTCAGTTGTATAGGGAAAGGGGATACCTAGTCAGTTGTATAGGGGGAAAGGGGGATACCTAGTCAGTTGTATAGGGAAAGGGGGATACCTAGTCAGTTGTAGGGAAGGGGAGGATACCTAGTCAGTTGTATAGGGGAAAGGGGGATACCTAGTCAGTTGTATAGTCAGGAAAGGGGGATACCTAGTCAGTTGTATAGGGAAAGGGGGGATACCTAGTCAGTTGTATAGGGAAAGGGGGATACCTAGTCAGTTGTATAGGGAAAGGGGGGGATACCTAGTCAGTTGTATAGGGAAAGGGGGATACCTAGTCAGTTGTTTAGGGAAAGGGGGATACCTAGTCAGTTGTTTAGGGAAAGGGGTATACCTAGTCAGTTGTATAGGGAAAGGGGGATACCTAGTCAGTTGTATAGGGAAAAAGGGGTCAAGGGGGATACCTAGTCAGTTGTTTTAGGGGGAAAGGGGGATACCTAGTCTGTTGTATAGGGAAAGGGGGATACCTAGTCGGTTGTGTAGGGAAAGGGGGATACCTAGTCAGTTGTATAGGGAAAGGTGGATACCTAGTCAGTTGTATAGGGAAAGGGGGATACCTAGTCAGTTGTATAGGGAAAGGGGGATACCTAGTCAGTTGTATAGGGAAAGGGGGATACCTAGTCAGTTGTATAGGGAAAGGGGGAGGAGATACCTAGTCAGTTGTTTAGGGAAAGGGGGATACCTAGTCAGTTGTATAGGGAAAGGGGGATACCTAGTCAGTTGTATAGGGAAAGGGGGAGGAGATACCTAGTCAGTTGTTTAGGGAAAGGGGGATACCTAGTCAGTTGCTGCGTGCTTTGAACGGTGAGTTTTCTCGTCATTTTGTGGATTCAAAGTGTTGGAAAATGACATGCTGTTGGTTAACATGGCTCTCACCTCTCAGTAATCCTGTGCATAGCAACATCAGAAACTATACCAGACTTTACTGCTCTAGTCAATGTCCATCAGAGGCTTCACTCCTCACACTGATGGAGTCATTTAAAATGTAATGTTGAGCTCTCTTTTGTGATTTTGTGCATTCCCCTTAACAAGAGTTCTGTCCGTGGTGCTGAATGCACAGTGAACTTTTCCCTCCGTGTAGTTCATTACATGTTGAATAATGAAAATACCTAGGCCTGGATTAGAGGGAGAATAGAGTGCTGAGTACCAGGCAGTTAGCAAGTTTGGTGGCTACTAATGACCATCAGCAGCATCAGAGCTTGGAGAAGCCTAATTACCATGACTAAACGGTCACGTGGAATTTGACTGCCTTCATGACTTGTGACAGCCGGTGTGGCGGTAATATACAGTCACCGCAACAGCCCTACCCGTGGTACACCTTTATGGACTTCAAGACATTCAGACTTAACCCCATCCATCACGATGGCCTGAGTTCTGTCACTAAGATAATCGTGAAACCAAGAACAAGCATCAGAGCTCAGGCCTATTGAGGACAAGTTATTCAATAAAACAACATGATCAACAGTATCAAAAGCTTTTGACAGGTCCACAAACAAAGCAACACATTCATTTGAATGTCTAAAGAATTGGCAAGATCATTAACAACTAAAGTGGTTGCTGTAATAGTGCTCTGTCCAGGACTAAACCCTGATTGCAGTGTTGTAGTAGTCGAGACCCGTCTCAGGTCCGGTCTCGAGACCATATATTGAGTGTCTTGGTCGTCTCGGTGTCAGATACAAGGACTGACCATCCATGATATCCAAATTATAGTTTTAACAGGTCTTTTTTTTTCAGGCTGATATATTTTGAATGTAAATCAACTTTTATATATACACACATATGGGATATCATGGATGGTCATCTCCAGCCCCATCCCTCAGCTGTTTACCAAATCAGTGGCGGGTTGACCTTTGCCATTGTTGGAACTGCAGATTGCCCCATTGAAGAAGACAGTGATGTTTCTACACAGCAAGTCATTCACACCACATCATGCATTGTTGAGTCAAGCATATTCATATCCACTCAATTGCGCTAGTCTTCTATGGTCCACTGCCACCCATCACTGACATCTTGCTCCCAGGGAAATGCCCAGAGACATGTTTTGCATATCGAGGGGAGGAAAGGAGAACTCAAAAAGTTGAGAACTGTTATGTAATAGTAATACCATAGATCTCTCAAACTCAACTCTGGACCTCGAAGCCAGTTCCACTGCTTTTCTTTCATTACCTGATTAGAGGCGAACAATCTTTTAGACCTGGGACACTGGGTGTAATTGATTATCAGGTAGAAGAAGAAAAAAAACAGGTACTGGACCTCGTAGGGTAAGAGTTGAATACCCCTGCCATATATAATATGAGGAACATACCATAGACAAGGTTGATGGGGAAGAGGAACTAAAAAGGAGTGATATAAGAACAAGAGAGGATGTTGTTGAGCCACAGCTCAAAAAGACAGGTAGTCCTACATATGCCTTCTATCTTAATTGGGGAGGACGGGCTTGTGGTAATGTCTGGAGCGGAATGAGTGGAAGGGTATCAAACACATGGTTTCTGTGTGTTTGATGTCATTCCATTTGCTCTGTTCCAGACATTATTATGAGCCATCCTCCCATCAGCAGCCTCCACTGGGGGGGGCTCGTGGTAATGGCTGGAGCGGAATGAGTGGAAGGGTATCAAACACATGGTTTCTGTGTGTTTGATGTCATTCCATTTGCTCTGTTCCAGACATTATTATGAGCCATCCTCCCATCAGCAGCCTCCACTGCTATCCAAAAATAAAGGAAGGTCACGTTATTAACATAAGTTAATGTTTGGCCCACGTATTGGATTTACAGGGAAGAAAAAGAAAATAGGCTAATGTACTGAGTGCTAGTACACTGTACATCTTATCTGTTTTCATGTAATAGGTCACTCGACAACTGGGTCATTAACATTGCTTTGGATGGGTTGCAATGCATACAAGTTGGCCTACGCATTGAGGCACTGCTGCCACCCATACGTTAACACGTTCTCAGCTCGGCCCTAGTCCCTTTAAAGCAGGGTAGTCAACTTTGACATTAACTATTGAAATCATGACTAAGATGACGATCACTCAAACCAACAATGACTTTTTCTGACCTTCTACCAAGCGGTTGTTGAGTCTTTACTGAAATCATAAATGGCATCCAAAAAAATACATTAGCCATGTCACCAGTTACATATGTGAGTAAACACTAAGCATTTCATAATCATATAAACGAGCCAGCTACCCACATTCAGACATCTTTCAATTATATGCCCTTATTTTATTACTTTAGAACAGCTAGCTACAAACACTTTATAAATACACAGTTACTGTTCCAAATATGAGATATTACTTATCCTCTGTTTAGCCCTGTACTAGTGGCTTTACTAACTGGGTTTAGGATCATTACAAAGCAACAATGAATTACCATACAATCTGGCACCATGCATGTAGAAGCTAGTTAGCGAACTTAGTAAAGAAAGACCATTGCATTTGGAACATGGCTTTGCTAGTTAGCTAAACTAGCTAGCTGGCAAAGTTAGGACCACAATAATGGAGACTTTGAAAGTGTGGTTAGTGTCCACACACTCAGTCAATACACAAAAAAATGAACAGGTTGAATTGCCTTACCTTGAAATTAGTTATTGGAAAGCCAGATAAAACACTATCAGTTGCATTTTCTAACTAAATTACTCAAATTAACTAGCCTAGCAAACTAGAGAAGAAATGTACTTATATAGCCAAATATATTTAATTTTCTCCCTGTTCTATCTGTGATATAGCCATGTCGGTCTAGCGAGACTGTAGACGTGTCTGCCAGTCTGCTAGCATACACAAACTAGCTAGTTTAGCTAGCAAATTAGCAAGCAAGTAACGTTACATACAACTTTAAAGTCATTAAAATAGCACGTCATGCAAGAATAATCTCACCTTGGTCAGATTGTCGCTGTATCTCAATGGCACTCTTAAAATGTCAACCAAATAAGCATCACATAGAACCAGACTGTCCAGAAGTAAGTCCAAGACCATGCGATGGTGGACTTGAGTTGCTACACTAAACCTGTCCTATCTTCAACCATGATACTCTGGGCTATCACTTTTTGTGTACTAGTACCTGTACAATTCTGTGTTTCTGGGACTACAATACCATGCCCTGTTTTTACTGTATGATCATGTGTATAGCTATTGTTCAATACTTTGAAAATATTAAAACATTATTTATTTGATAACACAAAAACATATATATATTTTAAATTGTATAATAAAAGTAGTCAACAAACCATACAGTGTTAATGCATATTTTATGCACACCACTGGCTGATTACCTGACAATCTTTCACCTTTGCAATGAAAATGAAATCAGACTGCATTCAGAGTAAATACACTTTTATAATGAAGTTAGGGCTCCTCCCCCTCATCAATATGGGGAATACGTGCCAGTTATCTTTCAGGTGTAGTGTAACTTGAATGCAGCTGCTTTGAGGATTCCCCGTTTTATGTTCAATACTGTACTCAAAAAAGGTAGTCGTATCCTACATTGTATGTTTGCCCTAGAGCCTCTATAAATTCATCTGTTGTCATTTTTAGCATCACATAAACTGATTTACTAAAGTGTTTTTTTATCTACTCTGTCATGTGGTCAACGTGTGCACATTTATGTAACGAGGGATTTGGAATTAAAGTGTAAAGTGAAAAACCTACACAGAGGCCACATTCCAGGCTACCTACACTGAGCACAAATATAAACACAACATGTAAAGTGTTGGTCCCATGTTTCATGAGCTGAAATAAAAGATCCCTGGAATGTTCCATATGCACAAAAAGCTTATTTCTCTCAAATTTGGTGCACAATTTTATTTTTTACATCCATGTTATTGTGAGCATTTCTCCTTTGTCAAGATAATCCATACTCCTGAGTGGCACATCAAGAAGCTGATTTAACATCATTACAAAGGTGCATCTTGTGCTGTGGAAAATAAAAGGCCACTCTAAAATGTGCAGTTTTGTCACACAACGCCACAAATGTCTCAAGTTGAGAGGGAGCATGCAACTGGCATTCTGACTGCAGGAATATCCACATGAACTGTTGCCAGAGAATGTAATGTTAATTTCTCGATCATAAACCGCCTCCGTCATTTTAGAGAATTAGGCAGTACTTTCAACCGGGCCTCAACTGCAGACCACGTACGTGTATGGTGAGCAATCTACTGATGTCAACGTTGTGAAGAGTGCTCCATGGTGGCGTTGGGGTTATGGTATGGGCATGCATAAGCTACGGACAACGAACACAATTGCATTTTATCTATAGCAATTTGAATGCACAGAAATACCGTGACAAGATCCTGAGGTCCATTGTGAGGCCCATGTTCTTTAAGGTATCTGTGGCCCAACCGATGCATATCTGTATTCCCAGTCATGTGAAATACATTGTTTAGGGCCAAATTAATTTATTTCAATTGACTGATTTCCTCATATGAACTTTAACTCAGTAAAATCTGTGAAAGTTGCATTTATATTTTTGTTCAGAATACTTTAGGGTCACATTGAGCAGATTATCAAGTCATATTGATAGGGATCTTACAGTACAATGGTAAACACTTCACCCACATTTGTGGAACTAAATAAATCTAGAGGGGTATACTACAAAGTAGGTTCAATGAGTTAGCCAGCTGACTTTGATAAACAGCCAGAAATAACCATTTTTGGGGTTCATTCAAGCACAGACCATAGAAACGTGGAGGAAATTATTTTACGACTTCCATTTGCCATTGGCGTACTTCTAAAAGCCTATTTCACACCATGGCCTGTTGAATTTGTAATATTTTTTCTGCGTTTGTGATTTCGGCACAAATTAAAATGTGGCACTGACTCACCCATGGATTGATGTTTCAGCATTGTCTCAATGAAGAGTTCAACTAGCCCTGCACGCACAATTACAAGTCTGCTCGTGGCAGGCAGACGAGCAATGTCCATTGCAGGAATCTGATAATCTATGCAACACGTCTGCATTGTAGGTAGCCTGGAACGTGTCCATTCTCAAACTCCATTAAAGAGAAAGAAAAACTGGTACAAAGTAGGAGTTGGTAAGTAAATAGAAAATGTTTAATTTAATGCAACATAGTCCTGACCGAATTACAATTAATCAAGGAAATAAATGACCAAACCATCAGACAAGGATGTTTAATACAGGTATATATTACAATGTGCCATGTTATAAGTCAGATCTGTTGTAATAAAAAAATAAGCACTGGTGGAGAAAGTGATACTTTTACCTTTTATTGTAAATTTAAATTCAACATTATCCACATTTAGTAGCAATTAAAGACTTGTTAATGAAGCGTGTCAAGTTATCAGTTTCTCCTTTTTTGCTAAATGAACATTCAGTTCAGAAGTCAGGGAGTTAAACTGCAGTTTAGCCAGGAGGGTCGCAAGCTTGAGATGTTCACGTATGATGCAAACCGTGGGGAGAGTACCAATATGAAGTGTAACAAGAACCTTGAGTGGTAGACATTGGCAAAGGTGACTAACCGCTTGTGCAAAAGATGTCATTATGATGTCATAAAAGTACGAGCAATTGAACACGACTGAGGGACTCTTTACAGTATGAGACAGTAACCGTGTTGTACAGTGGAGGATTCTCTTATCCTGTATTTGCCAATAAAGTCCTACTCTAAATATATTTTACAGTGATACTCCTCAAAAAATAATTGTTTCATCATTACAATTGGAATTGTTTTTCTTTAGGTCAAAGAAAAGGTGTGGGCTCACCACCATATTAATAAATATTGCACACATACATTGAGACGTATTATGCTCCACGTCGTCCTCCACATCCTATTTTGCCAACAATAATATCATTATTATCATCTAGGTATTATACAGATTATGTTTTTAACAGTGTCTGTATAAAAGCATTCATAAAAGTAGACTTGTGAGACCAAACCTTTTCTGCCCCCCATTAACCTAATTTGTACAAAGACGATACAACAATCCAGTCATGCAATGTTGGGGTTTTCCGTTTAGTTTGTTTTAAGCATTCTGCATCTCCTTGCCGATCTTGTAGCTCAGGATCTTGTTCCAGTCAATCTTGGTGCGCGTCACGGGAAGCTGGCGGCGCAAGGCTTTGAAGGTGGTGTCCGACATGGTTTGGTAATTCTCGTTGATGGCAGTCTGACGGGGTAAGAGAAGAGAGGGAAATTCATTTGGGCTTTTGCGTGTCACAATAAGAACCACAATTGACAGGAATTGTCACTCGGTGATGGTATCCAGAGACACTTGCCACTAGTTTGCCATCAACATTACTCATCACAAAATATGATGCTTCAGTATCTTGTGTTATAAATATAACAACTACTTTATTAGGCACACGTGTCCATATCAAAGCTTTCCCAATCTCACACACCTGGTAGTCATTCTCTGCAGCCTCAATGATCTTAATGAACTCCTTTGCAGTTGCAGCTTCGTTCTAGTGAAGAGGATCCGGAGTGGAAATCAGGAAGTGAATCAAGAGGTTCAAATAGATTGTCAAACATACATACTAACGTGCATGTACATGTTTTGACGTGTTTTTCATCACGTATTCCATGTAGTGATGTACTCACAGAAATGGACATCGACTCCTGGACCTCTTTGTGGCTGACCAGCTGAACGTTGCCGTCTTCATAGTAATGAACCTACAACCAGACCGAGTGGTGTGTTATTAGTGTGCAATGGTCTGGAACTCAATTACCTTACACGAAAACCATGCGCCCACACACACACACCTGGATTTTCATGATGCCGGCCACTTGAGTGGTGGAGGAGCCAATTGTGAATTTCCACTCTGACCTCCAACGTCCGTTCCTTTACAAAGAGAATAAATTAAGTATTTAGTATGTCTACAAGCTCTCTAAGTGTATTGAGTGTTCTCCCACTCCCCCTCTATCCACTACACAGCAGTCTTTCCTAAGAGGTATCAGATCTTGTACAGAAGCTATAAGATCATTATACTCAGGGAGCCTTAGGCTTAGTAAAACTCGCCGCAAAGAGGATTGGCACAGCCCTATTTCAATTATATTAACCTGATCGGGGCTGGCTCAACAAGGTAACGGGAGGCCAACAATCTCTAAACCAACAGGCACTGGTTAGCCAAGTAGCGAAAAAAGCAAGCTAAGATGGTGTTTGAACAGTGTTTAGCGTGTAAACCAGACAATAGAAGGTTTGCAGGCTAAACATTTTTAGATTCTGCCTGAAGAGAGTTTGAAGCCATTTACATGACTAGAAATCTAAAATACTTCATTCATCTCGCATCTTTAAATGATAAAGTCCATACATACCAGAAGTTTTTGGGTTGAAACTGATGGCACTCGATACACACAATGATGGTTTGATGTCCGTCTATGGTTTTGCCGTAAATCTAAGGGGAGATTTGACACTCAGTGTACTCAGTTAAATCACATTACATGATAAAATGACTAATTTCACAGCGCAGGATCAAGAAGATGGGTGTTATGCAGCCCAGACGTACGGTGCAGACTCCGCTGGGGTAGTGCTCCTTGACGTAGGCCCGGACAGCACCATCCACAGCACTCCTCCAGCCCTCCATGGCGCCATCCACATCGTGGGGCCGCGGGTCACTGGCCTCCTTCCTCAGGTGGTCAAACTTAAAGGAGATCTTGTTTTTAGGGTCAAGGACCCGCCCATTGCCCAGGTCTCCATGCTCTGTGATTAAGACCTGGAGAGAGATTGAGAGGGGAGATCCGTAGGAAGGTAAGAAGAGGTAAAAGGGGAGAAAGGGAAAGAGTTGCTCTCCTTTCTCCTGATCTACAGTGCATTCGGAAATTATTCAGACCCCTAGACTTTTTCCACATTTTGTTACGTTACAGCCTTATTCAAAAATAGATTCAATAATTTTTTTCATCCCTCAATCTACACACACAATACCACATAATGACAAAGCAGGTCTCAATAAAGGTCCCAATAAAAATATACATACACACTACTGTTCAAATATTTGGGGTCAATTAGAATTGTCCTTGTTTTTGAAAGAAAAGCACATTTTTTGTCAATTAATATCTCAAATTGATCAGAAATACAGTTTAGACATGGTTATAAATGACTATTGTAGCTGGAAACGGCAGATTTTGTATGGAATATCTACATAGGCGTACAAAGGCCCATTATCAGCAACCATCACTCCTGTGTTCCAATGACATGTGTTAGCTAATCATTTCGAACCCACAAGTGCTGATACTCAACTAGTCTAAAGGCCAGTTTTATTTCTTCTTTAAACAGGACAACAGTTTTCAGCTGTGCTAACATAATTGAAAAAGGGGTTTCTAATGATCAATTAGCCTTTTAAAATGATAAACTTGGATTAGCTAACATGCCATTGGAACACAGGAGTGATGGCTACAACATGAACCATGTCTACACTGTATTTCTGATCAATTTAAATGTTATTTAATGGAAAAAGTGGTTTTCTTTCAAAAGCAAGGACATTTCTAAGTGACCCCAAACTTTTGAATGGTGGTCGTAAAATAATCACACACACACCTTCTATAAATACCTATGTATTTAGCTCAGGTGCATCCTGTTACCATTGATCATACTTGAGATGTTTCTACCTATGGTAAATTCAATTAATTGGACATGATTTGGAAAGGCACACACCTATCTATAAGGTCCCACAGTTGACAGTGCATGTCAGAGCAAAATCCAGGCTCATGAGGTCGAAGGAATTGTCCGTAGAGCTCCAAGATAGGATTGTGTTGAGGCACAGATCTGGGGAAGGGTACCAAAACATGTCTGCAGCATTGAAGGTCCCCAAGAACACAGTGGCATCCATCATTCTTACACAGAAGAAGTTTGGAACCACAAAGACTCTTCCTAGAGCTGGCTGCCAATCCAAACTGAGCAATCAGGGGAGAAGGGCCTTGGTTAGGGAGGTGGGCCTTGGTCAGGGAGGTGATCAAGAACCCGATGATCATTCTGGCAGAGCTCTGGTTCCTCTGTGGAGATGGGAGAACCTTCCAGAAGGCCAACCATCTCTGCGGCACTCCACTAAATCAGGCCTTTATGGTAGAGTGGCCAAACAGAAGTCACTCCTCAGTAAAGGCACATGACAGCCCACTTGGAGTTTGCCAAAAGGCACCTAAAGGACTCTCAGACCGTAAGAAACAAGATTCTCTGGTCTGATGAAACCAAGATTGAACTCTTTGGACTGAATGCCAAGCACTAGTTCGGGAGGAAACCTGGCACCATCTCTACGGTGAAGCATGGTGGTGGCAGCATTATGCTATGGGGATGTTTTTCAGCGGCAGGGACTGGGAGACTAGTCAGGATCGAGGGAAAGATAAACGGAGCAAAGCACAGAGATCCTTGATGAAAACCTAGTCCAGAGCGCTCGGGACCTCAGACTGGGGCGAAGGTTCTCCTACAAAATAGGACAATGATCCTAAGCACTGTTGTGTCTGACTATCATTAAATGTGAAGACAGAATGACAAAATAACTGTGTATTTATTATTACGTGATTAAATTAATCATGTACACTTTAACTAGGAAGTCGGGGCACCATGGGAAAATGTTGAGTCTATTTCCCGAATCGACTCTCCACATATTTTCATATCTTATCGAGGACAGTCTTGTATCAATGTATTATTACCTCATCAGTTGTCATTACTGAACGTCGCAAACCCTTGGATATCTGCACGAACCCTAGTTTCCATAACGAATCAGCGATACACAAATTGGCTTAGTAAATAAATAACTAACTTAGTAAATAAATAATTAACTAACTAAACAAATCCCAGAAATAAACAAACAATATATTGGCTACAAACACAATGTATTGATAAGTCCCTAATGCGCTAAACCGTAATGACGTCTTGGTAGACAATGGAAAGGGGGTGGGGACAGATAAAAAGCGGGAAAGGCTAAATGGATTCACTAAACAGAGTTGAGAATTATATTCATTGAAATGCTAATCCTTTGCACATGAACGGCCACTCATTTGAACATAATTGCAATGTATATATTTATGCCCGTATGTCGTTGTCGTCTTCTCTGTTGGAATCGCCGGTCCGTCTGCTGGAGAGTCAGTTCATCATAGAGTCTCTGGTTAACTTCCCCAGAAATCACACAGTCTTTCGTAGTTGTCGCTTTCTCAGCGGCTCTGGATAGTGTCTGTTGTAATGGATTTGTCAGCGTACAGATGGTCATTACATAGAATATATGCGTCCGCGGTTGTCTGTATTCTCGTACTAGACTTACGTAATTTCCAGCTGCAGACCAGTAATTCTACGTCTAGGATTTGCTCTTATTCTGTAGCGATTGATAGTCTGAGTTTAACCATTTCCAGCCGAGTAGCCAACGCTACACGCTGTATGGTCTCCGTGGCCTATAAAGTTGTAGTTCTTAACCATTTCAACATGTAGCCACAGCTCCATGCTTTCTGGTCTAATTTAAATTTCGTCGGAAGTGGGTTTTATGCACTTCTGGTAAAAGGGGCGTTCCATGACGCCGATGTAATGTCAATGCTCACGTGGGCGTGGCCACTGATTTGGTTAACTACATGAAAACCTAAATGAGAAAATATGGGTTAACATCACATGACATCTTTTCACAAATAGTTTGTTTAATCACATACCCCATAATTAGGTGTACACAACCAGACACAGTGATGAGTGTTTCCTGTCCTTCATGAGATCACCAACTGAAACACTCATCATGCCTGTCCCTTAAATGTCCACGGACCACTCGCACATTCTTGAAAATATAAATGTTGTTTAATTATCCAACCTTTTGATGTCCAAGTGTTTCTCCGTGTTCAACAGTTTACATTCCAATCTCGAACACTACAGAGCACAGAGGCAGTATTTTACGACCGCCATAAAACAGCCGACTTCCCACTCTCCCCCTCTATGGGAGAGCACGCTGTAGAGCGGATCCACAGTAACCTGATCCTTCAGATCTCCACAGGAGAGAGCACGCTGTAGAGCGGATCCACAGTAACCTGATCCTTCAGATCTCACACAGATCCACAGTAACCTGATCCTTCAGTTAAGACAGCACAGTAACCTGATCCTTCAGATCTCCCAAGACAACATGAGTAGTGGCTTTGGGACCTGATCCTTCAGATCTCAGGATGTAACCTGATCCTTCAGATCTCCACAGGAGAGGCACGCTGTAGAGCGGATCCACACCTGATCCTTCAGATCTCCACAGGAGAGAGATTGTAACCTGATCAGATCTGGAGAGACCTGAAAATAGATCTCCACAGGAGAGAGCACGCAGCGGATCCACAGTAACTGATCCTTCAGATCTCCACATACAGGAACTTGACCTCCAGCAACGCTCCCCATACAACTTGACAGAGCTTGAGAGGATCTGCAGAGAAGAATGGGAGAAACTGCCCAAATACCGGTGTGCCAAGCTTGTAGCGTCATACCCAAGACTTGAAGCTGTAATCGCTGTGGCAAAGTACTGAGTAAAGGGTCTGAATACTTAGGTAAATATGATTTGTTTTATTTGTAATAAGTTAAATAAAAACTAAATTAATTTTAGAATAAGGCTAACGTATGATAAATGTTGAAAAAGGGGTCTGAATACTATCCGAATGCACTGTATTCCTGATACGCATTCTAGTGTGTGCTAAGCAGAACATTTATTGATGTATCATTGTGTTACCTAGGCAACACCACAACCACACTGATCTGGAATAGTACCACCATAGTACTAGAAGAGGAATTATTGTTTGTGTATAAAAACATAATACAATCAATATGCAACAAGGCTAATATTCAGTCCATTGAATAAAACATGATCCCTAAGGTAAGTCTGAAGGCACTAGGCTTCATTCCTTTACTAGGCTGTTAATCCTTATTGTGGCTTGTTTCTAATGATACCAGGATTGGAGTCACTAGCATCTATAGGCTTTGACTGGATAAAGGCTGTGAATTGTGAAAGCTGATGAAAAACATGCATGTCTTGTTTCACTGTAGTCCTACCTGTTCGTCATATCTCTCTATTTTCACAGGGGTAAACTGGTCCACGTTGTACTGTGCAAAAGCACTAAAGAAACAGACACACAGGTACAAGGTTTAATCAGTGCCAATAATGAATGACTTCCTGGAGAAACAAAGACCTCATCTTTCTAGTTGGTTAATAATGTACTCATGCTGTTGATAGTTTGACGTGAGCAGACCACGGGTCTATATTTCATCACTTACTGTGCTGCACCTTCCCTGAGCAGATTGTCATTGTTGAGCAGCAATCGTACATCTGTGGGAAGTACAGAACCACACGTCAGAGTTCAGAAACCTACAGCACACAAACACACAGGAGGATTCACATCAAATCACATCCCTCTCTATCATACATAAACATTCCAGTCACAGGGCTCTCATGGAGACAAAACTCAGACAGAAGGGCAACCAGTGGAGCACAAACCCCATTGTAAATACAATCTATTTTCCCTTTCATACATCAACTATTAGCACAACACTGTACATAGCCAATAATACCATTTGAAATTGTTTAAATGTTGAGTGAAATGTTTACTGTTCACTTTGACTGTTTATTTCACTTGCTTTGGCAATGTATACATGTTCCCATGACAATAAAGCCCCTGAGAGAGAGAGAACGAGTAATGTTTACTAATGTTTCCCTTTTGTTAATTGTATATTCCATTTGCTTTGGCAATGTAAACATACGTTTCCCATGCCAATGAGGCCCTTTATATTGAATAGAGAGAGACCAAAAGAGAGAGAGACTGACAGCCTGTCTTCTCGAGAGCCAGGTCTCGCTATGTCTCAGCCTCCAGTATTTATGCTGCAGTAGTTTGTGTTGGGGGGCTAGGGTCAGTTTGTTATATCTGGAGTACTACTCCTGTCCTATTCGGTGTCCTGTGTGAATTTAAGTGTGCTCTCTAATTCTCTCTTTCTTTCTTTCTCCTCTCTCTCTCTCGGAGGACCTGATCCCTAGGACCATGTCTCAGGACTACCTGACATGATGACTCCTTGCTGTCCCCAGTCCACCTGGCCGTGCTGCTGCTCCAGTTTCAACTGTTCTGCCTTATTTATTGGACCATGCAGGTCATTTATGAACATTTGAACATCTTGGCCATGTTCTGTTATAATCTCCACCCGGCACAGCCAGAAGAGGACTGGCCACCCCACATAGCCTGGTTCCTCTCTAGGTTTCTTCCTAGGTTTTGGCCTTTCTAGGGAGTTTTTCCTAGCCACCGTGCTTCTACACCTGCATTGCTTGCTGTTTGGGGTTTTAGGCTGGGTTTCTGTACAGCACTTTGAGATATCAGCTGATGTACGAAGGGCTATGTAAATACATTTGATTTGATTTATGTACACACTGCCCACAAAATGAGCTGCACTTCCTAACCTTCTGCCAAATGTATAACCAGAGAGACACATATTTCCCTCAGATTACACAGACCCACAAAGAACTTGAAAAAAAATCCAATTTTGATAAACTCCCATATCTATTGGGTGAAATACCAGTGTGCCATCACAGCAGCAAGATGTGACCTGTTGCCACAAGGGCAACCAGTGAAGAACAAACACCATTGTAAATACAATCCATATTTTTGTTATTTATTTTCCCTTTTGTACATCATTACAACACTGCACACACACAATATGACATTTGAAATGTCTTCATTGTTTTGATACTTCGTGAGTAATGATTCCTGTTATTTTTTTATTTCACTTTTGTTTATTATCCATTTCACTTGCTTTGGCAATGTAAACATGTTTCCCCATGCCAATAAAGCCCATTAAGGGTCGGACCCTTTTTTTCAATTGTCGCCTGAAATGACATACCCAAATCTAACTGCCTGTAGCTCAGGAACTGCAACAAGGATATGCATATTCTTGATACCATTTGAAAGGAAACACTTTGAAGTTTGTGGAAATGTGAATGTAGGAGAATAACACACACTAGATCTGGTAAAAAGAAAATGTTTTTTTCTTTGCATTTTCTTTTTTATATATATTTTTTTCCACCATCATCTTTGAAATGCAAGAGAAAGGCCATACACATTAAGATAGGAGCCTAGGTGTAAGTTTGATTTTGTCCACAAGATGGCAGCATGTGTGCAATGTTTCAGACTGATCTAATAAGAATTACCTCACTACACAATATTTTGCATCAAGTCTGCCAGGAGTTTGCCCAAATGTGCTAAATAGTTCAATTTATACATTCAAGTACATAACTATAGAGTATATACAAAAATGCTACGGTAATAGCATTGCCGTGATGCATTTTGTTGTTGTGCACAATCCTCAAACATAGCATGGTCTTTTTTTTCTGTCATAGCTACTGTAAGTTGGACACTACAGTTAAATTCTTGTTAATCTAAGCTTTCTGCCCATGTAAAGACATGTCTATGTCCCGAAAAATTGGCTGTTGTATACGATGTTTCCTAGTCACATTATCGCATATTGAGCAACAACTGTCCCGGTTTAGGGACACCGATCCCATAAAGGTTCATTTAAATTGAGATCCCTAGGATGAAGCTAAACAAGCCATGGCAAGTTCACACACTGTAAAGGGCTGTGAATTCAAAGAGATGAAAGGGGAAGTGTTGACACTGTGTGTGTGTGTGTTGGGCTGTGAAATGGAGGCACTCCGAGGTGACAAAGCTAATCATGGACGTGGGCAGGAGTACACACTCACAACCAATGTGCTAAATAGTCCCTGGTTTTGTTCCTCTCCGGTCGGCCCATTTGTGATCATACGCACTGGGCTGAGGCCTCAAGGCAGGGCTGCCCTACTGACCCAGAGAGTCAGGATGTTTCTCAAAATGCATATTACCATGCTCCAAGCATGCAAATTGTCTATATCAAAGTATGCGAAGCACTTTGAATGCGTACTCCCGTTTGTACATATTGAAACATAGATCTGAAAGTATGCTAAGAAATATTACGCTAAATGTATTAAAATTTGAACTGAAGCGAAGTGAAAATACCCTCCGACTTCAGAATGAAATGTTGCCTATTCACATCTCATATGTTGCAAGACTACAATATTTTATCTTGGTACGTTAATAAATATACGGTGTTAATTTTGGCATGTTTACCTGATCGCAGTCAAAGGGGCTTACTGGCTAGATACTACTGTTAGGTAGCCAGATCGCCACGAAGAATTGGTAACTACAAACGAAAAATGTACATCTACCTTGCATAACATTAGTTTTAGGTCATTTTTGCCTGTATAAATTGCTGGCTAGCTAGAGTATTACGATACACATATATCTAACTAATAATTATGTAAAACGTTTGCATTGAGTATATCTGGTTTCGTCAATTGTTGCCATTTTCCTCGCTGGAAGAAGGATCAGTGAATGGGGAGGTGCAGCATGAGGTACTACAGTAGGGGGAGGTGCAGCATGAGGTACTACAGTAGGGGGAGGTGCAGCATGAGGTACTACAGTAGGGGGAGGTGCAGCATGAGGTACTACAGTAGGGGGAGGTGCAGCATGAGGTACTACAGTAGGGGGAGGAGCAGCATGAGGTACTACAGTAGGGGGAGGTGCAGCATGAGGTACTACAGTAGGGGGAGTGCTTTCTCAAATGTAACGTTTTATGCGTTCTCCACACTCTCGTTCTCTGGAGTACGTTATTGTGAGGACGTCCTGGGAGAATGCACTCGGGCATGAGTGTGGAGTACGGTAGTATGCATATTGAGAAACATCCTCAGTCTGGCCTTTGTGATGACTGTCATTCATTCATTATGTTAGGAGCATAGTGCATGGTCTGATGGGGATTATGGGCCAGCGACTCAGTCTCTCCCGCTCAGAAATGCTCCGCAACAGGCTAGTAGAAAACTAGACAGTGCATGTGGGTGCGAGACAGAAATATTGAGATACAGAGAGAGAAGTCTGTTCTGCAGTGTGTGGTTTCGAGATGCGAAGGGTTATCGGTGTCAAGTGACACGCTCATCAGGATGCTGTGACTGGATGCTCTTCCAGTTATAACTGTGGCGTTACAGCAGGTAAATTGGGAGTTGTGGCGCTCAGACCAGTATCCTGACTTTGGGCGATAGGACACACACACACACACATAACCCCCCCCACACACAGACAAACTCTCACCATTGAAAACTTCGTTGAACTCTCCCGGTGGGGCGTGGATGACAAAGTTTGCTGCTATGCGTACCTACAAAACAGCAAGACAGACACTTTAAAAGCTGACATCCGCATCACCGGCTTATTTATTATTGTTGTTTATGAAACAGAGGAGCATCGTGGTAAAAATAAATAAAGAGAGTAAAAGTGCCTGGTTAGAATCCGGCCCACTGCTATTTCAGCACACTCATCTATCAAATAAACATACTAAAATGTTATGCATACTCTGCTGTTCTATTGCATTTGCAATGATTTCCAAGGTAAATTAAATCAAATCTGTTTGTTGTTTAAAGTAATTTCTTTGATGTCACAACGATAGACATATCAGGTAGATGTATTTGTCCATTTATTGTAATTTGGCTTTGGTTTCAGTCAGAGGATCCCATCTTTCCATGACTACGTTAATCAGTTATTAAAAACCTTGTCAATAAGGGGAAGTGCGAAACACACAAACAACCCCTCTAACCCCATCTAATGAGGACTGTATTGTCTGTTGCTAAGCCCAAAGCATGGACAAATAGTGGGTTTACAACCACAATTCTCACTTCTCAGCCATCATGCACCCAGAGTTGTCCTCTCTTCATAACATAACTGTCTGTCCCCTGCTGCACCACATTTCCTCTTTGGAGGTCACATGTGAAACTGACAGCATGGGGCAGGCAGCCCCTCCCTCCCCTGGAGGCTCATGACCATATAAGGGCATGAAAATGTGCTGAGGAGCCTAGTAGTGAAGTGCACCCCTCCCTCTCTCTGCTAGGGGTAGGGCTTGGCTAGTCTATCATCCCTGTTCCCCACCTCCGCTGGACTGACAGGCTGGGAAAGTGTGCCTCTCCCTGGGGCCCTTATTAGTGGTCTGCATGAGAGCTTTGGTTCCCAGTGCGGCTGCAGATTGATTCTCACTAATGAGTGATGATAGGGTGAAAGCAAGAGAGATGCTCTGGGATTCTTGTGTGTCTTCGTTGCTGCTGGCCTTGCTCTGGGGAAAAATAAAATAAAGTGTTCATTGCTAAAAATGGAGCCATTTGGATCAGGCCTCCCTTATTATGCTTCAGAGCAACGTAAACACACGTTCATTGAAAGTAGTGGCGCTGCAGTGTTATCTCCTATGCTCAGTTTAAACTAGCCGAGGACCACTCGACTCCATACGCTTACATCGTTGCAGAGTTGATAACTGGCCGTACTGATAACTGGTCACGCGATTTGCTAGCAACAACATGGAGTCACCATCAGTCAATACTGGTAAAATGTTACATTCTGGAAATACTTACCTTTACCACCGCGGTTCTTCCGCAGGGTGCTGAAATTCATACTTTTAATGAAACTTAGAATACAACTGACTTTTTCCTAATTGGTGTTGCTCAACTGGAGACATAACTTAGCTGCCTTGATGTACTACGTAAACAGATTCAATTGGCACAAATTAGGAAATATTTGTGTGTATTCAAAAGTTTATTAAATAGTATGAATTTCAGCACCCTGCGAAAGAACCGTGGTTGTACAGGACAAACATAGGTAAATGTAAGCATTTTAACATTTAAAAATCTGTTGTTCTGCCCCTGAACAAGGAAGTTAACCCACTGTTCCTAGGCCATCATTGTAAATAAGAATGTTCTTAACTGAAATGGCTAGTCAAAAGGTTCAAAAATAAATAAAATAATAAGTTGTCGTTAGTAATTCACGCGACCAGTTAACAATACTCAGCTCTGCCTCGATATAACAGAGTTGAGCGTTCCTCAGCTACATGTACACTCAACTCTGCTCTTATAGCCTAGCATCGTGAGATGCTGTGCCTTTTTATTTCACTGCTAATCTTAGTCAGGTCTATATTGTAAGAGAATTGAGTCTTTAAAAAAACATTAGGCCTACTATTATTCGACCCCATTATAACATTACCCTACCAATGCACTGTGTTAACATTGATGTAGTGACACTAACACAAGACGTCTGTTGGGCGTGAATAAAAAGGCATGATGCACTTCAATTAGGACTATTGGGGTGATTCTCAAGAAACCAATTTAAACCATGTCAGTAGTTACTTACTAAACCATGATCCATGATGCATCTGTTTTACCAGCTGACTTCCTGGTTAAAAAAAGGGCTCAATAAATGACTATCAATTCAGTGTAATCACTGGCCCATAATAATATGATAATCACTTGGCCATCTTTATTCTTTAACAGAGTGTGTGTCATAACAGGAGACAATGCAGGTATTGTTCAGACAGAGCAAACAAACTGTTCTTCCACATTATCCTCCAAATTCAATCACAACTTTATTGAATTGAAAGTGATTTACTGAAGTGAGAAGTGGTAAGAGGCATGCTGTGATCATCACCAGGTTGTTTGAGGGTCTTTTTGCACCCCACCATAGTGAAGATCAAGGAGTCAGACTAGGTGTGAATGAAGAGAGGTTGGCTAGAAGTTAGCCAGCTGACCTGACAGTGACAGATGTAGCCTGGGACAAGGGCACTGGTGTCACCTCAGTAGGGCTAGCCTGAGAAAGCCTCTGAAGGAAATTGACAGACTTGTGACACTCACTTTAAATCTGACAGCTAATGATAATACCAAGGGTAAGTGAAGTGGTCGTGTTTCATTGAGTGCTACTGTCTAACCTGCAGTAACATCAGTAGAAGCGAGAAGTGAGGAAAGGACCAACCATTACTTGGATACTTAGTATGTTTAGTAAAGGTCTACTGCCTCATGACAATCTGCAGCATGACAATCTAGTAGTCGACATTTAAACTGAAATCACTTGGCGTCAGAGACAAAAATAAATTCATCACAACAGATTGTATTTAGACAAACAGTGATGGTGGCAAACTTAAAAGATTTTTGCCACGTCCTTTATTAGAGATGCTGCTGTGTCTCTGACTAACTGGCTGTTTGGTGTGAGAGAGCTGGAGTGTCCACAGAATTAAATACTTGATCTTGTGACGCTAGGTTTGGATCACACCCACACACAATGAGGTCATTTCAAAGGAACACTGATAACAGACCTGCTCCAAGGAGGATTTTTTTTTTTTTTTTTTACACCAAACAAAGGACTTAAATCTTGTTTCAAATTTGGCCATGAAATTAGACACCCACCCTACTCGCTATAATCTTATAAAACACACTTTGGCCTAGACGATAGCATAACACATTCACAAAGCCATGCATGCGTAAACACACAGAGAGACCCCCTGCAGGAGCCTAGTGTTTGTAAGCTCCTGGGCAGACAGTCACCAGATGCTCTCTCTCCTCCAGTGATGATGCGTTTCGGTTTCCCCACATTAACACTCTCAGGAGCATCTGTTATTCCAAAACACACAGCTCTAGAACACCATCCCTAATCCCAGAATCACACTTCTTATCAGAACACTCCAGAACTCTAAACCATGAGGGAGGAGGAAGGGGTGTATTTGGCCTGCAGGCATCCTATAGATGTGTACTCCAGGGGGCTAAATCCTCCATCCTGGCACCTCTCCATCCATCCCCATAACAGTACATGGGTAGCCAGGATAGGGTCTTCTGTTCTGTCACAACCATTGAGGCGATGAGAAGAATAGCCACAAATAAAGAAGATAATCATCCCCATAATGTCCCTGGAAGTAACTGGACCAGAACCTCTAAAATAAAATGGGGCAAAGGACACAAACACACATCTACCATTGAGCTGTTTAGTCACTCTTCCACAAATATTCATATTTGAAGAACTTGAGACCAGTGACATTCTAGCCCTTGTTACGATTAGTTTGACAAATGCAGATAGTGTTTCCCTTACCAATACTACTGCCCGACGCCTAAACAAATTCAGAATTAGGCTAGTTCATTCTTGTTTCAACTGAATGTTATTGCTGTTTCAGGGCCCTATAAAATGTTTTATTTTTGTCTGATTCCATTGTGTTTTAATGTTTAAAGGCCAAAGATTAAAACATAAAAATCACACTTTTAATAGAAAAACAACAAAATGTCATGTTCTAAGTTCACAATAATGCTTAAACCACACCAGGAGACCACTTGAGATCTGGGAAAAATCGAAGACATTTTAAAATGAGTTTGTATTGTTTGGTTGGTTGGGTTTCTATAAGTGATTTTTTTTTTTTTTTACACCTTTATAACCATGCTAGTTGAGAACAAGTTCTCATTTGCAACCACCTGGCCAAGACCACAGTGTGAACAGACAGAGTTCTGGAATAAACAATTAACAAGTCAATAACACAGTAGAAAAAAAAAATCTATATACAAGCAAAAGGCATTTTAAAAATTTTGAGTTTGGGGTGATAAATGATCAGATGGTCATGTACAGGTAGAGATATTGGTGTGCAAAAGAGCAGAAAAGTAAATAAATAAATAAAAAAACAGTATAAAAACAGTATGGGAATGAGGTAGGTGAAAATAGGTGGGCTATTTACCAATAGACTATGTACAGCTGCAGCGATCGGTTAGCTGCTCGGATAGCTGATGTTTGAAGTTGGTGAGGGAGATGCTCCAGTCAGGCAGCAGAGGCAGCAGCCAAAGTGTTTCAGTGAGATACACCTGCTGGAGCGTGTGCTAAATGGGTGTTGTGACCAGTGAAAGCTTACCTAGCATGGACTTGTAGATGACCTGAGCCAGTGGGTCTGGGATTCCAAAGAGACTGGAACTAAAGTGCTTGAGTGACAAAAAAGGTGTTTTGATAGACTGATCAGTTTGCTGAGTAGACACATTTTGTAGATGACATGCGAAATCAAATAGAAAGCAGACTTTGTTTCATTAAAATGTCTGAAGGAAGTTTGCAGTCTAGCCAGACACCTAGGTACTTATAGATGTCCACATATTCAAGGTCGGAACCATCCAGGGTGGGACACAAATGCCACACTTCTAGATCGTTTGAGTTAGATAGCACTTTGTGTCCAATCCATTGCAGCAAGATGCAACATCATTTAGTTTCTGTTTAAACAAAGATGCTTTTGAAGGAATGGTGATTGAGATAAAAGGTCTCGATGAAGACAGCCACTTGTTCGTAATGATTAGTTTGACAGATTGCACAGGGAAATGGTTGAGATGGTCAGTGCATTTTGTTTGATGCTTAAGACCAGATTGGCAGGGCAGGATGGAATGGCAGTTTCACTGCAAGCTGTCCAATGAACAATCCTTATACTAGAATTGTTTGGTTGGTTGGGTTTCTATCCGAGAAACCGAGGCTATTGATCGTAATGATAAACCAAACCTGCACAGCGGAGTGATTGCAGTGACCTGAGTTTGGTCCAGGGTGTTTCCAGAATAAAATATGAAATAGAAGGGTCCAGATTGTCAAGCCCAGCTGATTTGTACGGGTCTATGTTTTGCAGCTCTTTCAGAACATCTGCTATCTGGATTTGGGTAAAGGAGAACCTGGAGAGGCTGGGCGAAGCTGCGGGGGGCGGAGCTGTTGGCCGAGGTTGGAGTAGCCAGGCGGAAGGCATGGCCATGAGAAGTGCTTATTGAAGCTTGATAATCGTGGATTTATCGGTGGAGACAGTGTTACCAGCCTCAGTGCAGTGGGCAGCTGGGAGGAGGTGCTCTTGTTCTCCATGGACTTCACAGTGTCCCAGAACTTTTTGGAGTTGGAGCTACAGGATGCAAACTTCTGCCTGAAGAAGCTGGCCTTAGCTTTCCTGACTGAATTGGTTCCTGACTTCCTGAACAGTTGCATATCACGGGGCTATTCGATGCTATTGCAGTCCGCCACAGGATGTTTTTGTGCTGGTCGAGGGCAGTCAGGTCTGGAGTGAACCAAGGGCTGTATCTGTTCTTGGTTCTGCATTTTTGAACGGAGCATGCTTATCTAAAATGGTGAGGAAGTTACTTTTAAAGAATGACCAGGCATCCTCAAACGGGATGAGGTCAATGTCCTTCCAGGATACCCGGGCCAGGTCGATTAGAAAGGCCTGCTCACAGAAGTGTTTTAGGGAGCGTTTGACAGTGATGAGGGGTGGTCGTTTGACTTCGGATACAGGCAATGAATGATCGCTGAGATCCTGGTTGAAGACAGCGGAGGTGTATTTGAGGGCCAGTTGGTCAGGATGACGTCTATGAGGGTGCCTTGTTTACAGAGTTAGGGTTGTACCTGGTGGGTTCCTTGATGATTTGAGTGAGATTGAGGGCATCTAGCTTACATTGTAGGACTGCGGGGTGTTAAGCATATCCCAGTTTAGGTCACCTAACAGAACAAACTCTGAAGCTAGATGGGGGGCGATCAATTCACAAATGGTGTCCAGGGCACAGCTGGGAGCTGAGGGTGGCCGGTAGCAGGCGGCAACAGTGAGAGACTTATTTCTGGAGAGGGTAATTTTCAAAATTAGTAGTTCGAACTGTTTGGTATGGACCTTTGACATTACTTTGCAGGGCAGTAGACTGGAACCCCTTTGGTAGTTCTATCTTGACGGAAGATGTTATAGTTGGGTATGGAAATCTCTGAATTTTTGGTGGCCTTCCTGAGCCAGGAAGATTGCAGAGTTTCCAGAATAAAAGACCACGGGATTGAGGCAAATTATATTCTGCCAGGTAGGTCTAGGCTTCATTATAGTTAATAACCTGTTTGGGATAGGGGCAGTATTTTCACGTCCGGATGAAAAGTGTGCCCAAAGTAAACTGCCTGCTAGGATATGCATATAAATTGGTAGATTTGGATAGAAAACACTTTAAAGTTTCTAAAACTGTTAAAATAATGTCTGTGAGTATAACAGAACTTATTTGGCAGGCGAAACCCCGAGGACAAACCATCCAGGATTTTTCTTTTTTTTTTTTAGTTCACTGTATTTTTAATTGGTTTTCTATGGTAGCCTAGATTTCTGTGGCACTTGGTTGCAGTTCCTAAGGCTTCCACTAAATGTCAACAGTCTTTAGACATTGGTTGATGTTTCTCTTTAGAGAAATGAAGAAGTACGGCTATTCAGAACGAGGGTCCAGCCTAGTGTACTCGTTTGGCGTGCGTTACCTGAAGCTCGCTCCACTTTCATTTTAGCCGCAATTGAACCCAGTGTATTCCGTCTTAAATTTGATTGATTATTTACGTTTTAAAATACCTAAAGATGGATTAGGAAAGTTGTTTGAAATGTTTGGACCAAGATTACAGGTAACTTATTCGATAAATGGTAGTCATGTTGGGCGAGTTGGAACCGGTGCTTTTCTGAATCAAACGAGCCAAATAAATGGACATTTTGGGGATATAACGATGGAATTAATCTAACAAAAAGGACCATTTGTGATGTTTATGGGACATATTGGAGTGCCAACAGAAGAAGATCTTCAAAGGTAGGCATGAATTATATAGTTATTTCTGAGTTTTGTGTCCCGCCTGGCAGGTTGAATTATGATTGTCATGTGTTTGTTTGATGGTTTGCTTTCGCCGTAAAGCCTTTTTGAAATCTGACACGGTGGCTGGATTAAATGACTTAAATGTAAATGTAAATGTTAAGCTGTATTTTGGTGTATTGCACTTGTGATTGTATGAAAGTTAAATATTTTTAATAATTTATTTTGAATTTCACGCTCTGCAATTTCAACGGATGTTGTCGAATCGACCCCTAGCCGTAAAAGGTTTAACATTTAAATTGGGAAAGTTTTTGGGAAGCCTTTCCATCTACCAACAGAGAGTTATCATTAGCATTGTTGTTAACAGCTACTACTCTTGACTGTACGCGTCTTCCCTGCTATGATAGATTTGGATGTGCAGGAGAAACAACCCTGGTGGTGCTATTCAGTGTGCAAACAGCTCCACCTATAGCCTGGGCTTGCTACAGTATGACTCTGGGGTGGAAACAGAAGATCTGTTTATTCCAAAGTCTTAACAATCTATTTGCTGTGTTGCTTCTGGATTTATTATCTTGGCAGCAGGGTGCTTTATCCCCCCCCAGCCCAAAGCAACATTCAGGCCTGCAGTGCAAACAGTAGGGCCCTATAACATCTGCATTGCGGAGAACGCGGTCGGAATCACGGACAGGGGCATTCCTGTGCTCTTTCAGAAAGTTGCAACAAAATATCACTGGTTCATTTTGTTCATGTCTTATGATTAACTTGGGCAAATTAATGGATTTTCAAAGTTCAATACATTTAGTTGATTTCATACAAAGTTCACATTTTTGAATATTGTTGAATTCGGTTTTAATGTTTGGATTCCGTGATTCCGACCGCGTTCTCCGCAATGCAGATGTTATAGGGTCCTACTGTTTGCACTGCAGGCCTGAATGTTGCTTTGGGCTGGGGGGGATAAAGCACCCTGCTGCCAAGATAATAAATCCAGAAGCAACACAGCAAATAGATTGTTAAGACTTTGGAATAAACAGATCTTCTGTTTCCACCCCAGAGTCATACTGTAGCAAGCCCAGGCTATAGGTGGAGCTGTTTGCACACTGAATAGCACCACCAGGGTTGTTTCTCCTGCACATCCAAATCTATCATAGCAGGGAAGACACGTACAGACAAGAGAAGTGTTCCTTAGACATTCTACACAAACACACACAGGAGAAGCAGGCCAATACTACAGGAATCATGATGTTTACTGTGAGGCTGTAAGTCCAGCCATGATAACCATGGTTTGTTTATTAGAGTAGGCTACATGACAACAATCTCCTGTAAAAAGTCTCAGATTACTTAGGCTAAATGACAAACACCCAAACATTGTTCTCAGTTTCAAAGTAAGCCATGTTAAAATGGCTGAGGTTTAAAATAGTCACTAAAAGTCAGGGTAGAGCAGACACTTGCAGACAGTGATGCAGTGGTCAAGTAGGTATTTGAGGGCGACACCAGAGAGACAGCGCTGGGGCTGGGCAGTTATATCTGTAGTTTGCAAGCTCGATTGCTACTGGCTCCGAGGCTGCACTTAACCTTCCCATATGAACCCATCTATAGGCAATCTTCGAGCCCACTCAATGAGCTAGGCGTACATAGGTCTACTACATTCAGTAGGCTACTCTGGAAAGTCTTCTATGCCATTAGGCTAGGCCACATTGTTGCAATTGCTGGGCTCTGAAAGACAAACCACTGCATTGTTTCTAGCGAAGACTTTTCCATGGTACGCTCTGGCACTTTGAGCAAGTTCAACCCTCACTTGGGTATATCAACACAGACTGGCATTTTAAAAGATGACATGTACGCAACTTCACATCTGGCAGTGCTAAGAAACAGCGGTAGGATACGATACGTTCAGCAGCATCTCTTAAGTGGAGCGCAAACAGACTAATGCCAATCTCCTCTGATGCGCGGCCCTGCATAACAAGGAAGCTGGCAGGCCTGCACCGTAAGGGCACTTAAAGGAAAAAATGGCTTGACGACTATGGTGTTGACTCTTCCTTCCTAAATCATTTAAAAATGTAGACTTTGTTTTTTCAAATGTTCACTAAAACCCAGAGGGGCAACTCTGTCTTCCCTAAATATCACAGTTAATGGTTAGGAAAGTAATCCACCCCAAGAGATAAAGATCAGTCCCTAGCAGCAAATATAAGGTCTCACAAATAACTTGTTGGTCCATTTGGTTATTTAAAAAAGGGACTTGTTTATGCCTTTTGCATCTACACCCATGGCAGCTGTTTCCTGACAGCTAGCTGGCTGTCAAGGGATGTGAGATAACGAGACAAGGCAAGTGTCAAAACACACATGAATGCATCATTAGCTCCACAGACACAGTACCTTTAGAAACTATTCACACACCTTCACTATTTACACATTTTGTTGCATTACAGCCTGAATTTAAATGGATTAATTTACATTTTTCACTGGTCTATACACAATACCACATAATGTCAAAGTAGAACTAGATTTTTTTTAAAGTTGTTTAAAAAAAAAAATGTAAGACTGAATTGTCTTGAGACAATAAGTATTCATCCCTTTTATGGCAAGCCTAAATTTAAAAAAAAATTGCTTTACAAATCACATAAGTTGCATGGACCCTGTGTGTGCAATAGTGTTTAACATGAATGACTACCTCATCTCTGTACTCCAAACACCCAATTATCTGTAAGGTCCCTCAGTAGAGCAGCGAAATTAAAACACAGATTCAACCACAAATACCAGGGAGGTTTTACAATGCCTCGCAAAGAAGGACACCTATTGGAAGAGAAGTAAAAAATTATGGAGATATTGAATATCCATTTGAGCATGCTGAAGTTATTAATCATAGTTTGGATGGTGTATCAATACACCCAGTCATTACAAAGATGCAGGCGTCCTTCCTAACTCAGTTGCCGGAAGAGTATGAAAACCGCTCAGGGATTTCACCATGAGGCAAGGGTGACTTTAAAACAGTTACAGAGTTCAATGGCTGTGATAGGAGAAAACTGAGGATGGATCTACATTGTAATTACTCCACAATACTAACATAATTGACAGAATGCCTGTACAGAATACAAATATTCCAAAACATGCATCATGTTAGGAACAAGGCTCTAAATACTGCAAAAAAAGTGGTATTCTTGTTCTAAATACAAAGTGTTATGTTTGGGGAAGATCCAATACACCACTAAGTATCACTCTCCATATCTTCAAGCATAGTGGTGGCATCATGTTATAGGTATGCTTATAAATCATTAAGGACTGGGGAGTTTTCAGGATTTAAAAAAACAAACAGAATTGAGCTAAACCCAGGCAAAATCTTAGAGGAAAACCTGGTTCAGTCTTTCCACCAGACACTGAGATGAATTCACCTTTCAGCAGGAAAATAACCTAAGGCCACATTCTTTAAGTAACCTTTATTTTAATAGGAAAGTCAGTTAAGAACAAATTCTTATTTACAATGAAGGCCTCCCGGGGAACACTGCCTTGTAGAGTAACAGATTTTTACCTTGTCAGCTCGGGGATTTGATCCAGCAACCTTTCGGTTAATGGCCCAACGCTCTAACCACTAGGCTACTTGCCGCCCTACACTGGAGTCGCTTATCAAGACAGTGAATGTTCCTGAGTGGCCGAGTTACAGTTTTGACATAAACCTACTTGAAAATATATGGCAAGACCTGAAAAGCAATCAAGCAATGATCAACAACCAATTTGACAATGTTTAAAGAAAGACTCACAGCTGTAATCACTGCAAAAGGTCCTTCTACAAAAATTGACTCAGGGGTCTGAATACATAAATGAGATATTTATGTTTTTTTGAAATGCATGGAAAATTAACTACATGTATCAACTTTGTCATTATGGGGTATTGTGTGTAGAAGGGTGAAATAACATCTATTTAACCCATTTTGAATTCAGGCTGTAACAACAAAATGTTGAATATGTCAAGTGGTATGAATACTTTCTGAAGGCACGGTCTTTAGATAAATTCAATTGAGACACTAGAACAGCCGTAGGCTGCTGAAAGAGTTTCCCTAGCATGAGAAGACTTGAATGCAAAATAAATGGCCTAAATACCATTACTTGTGTTGTATTCGTACTACCTGACAACAGTGATGCACTGTAGCTAACGTTAGCTAGCTAAAATATGTGTGGGGATATCATGAGTGAAGCCAGCTAGACTTGAAGTTGTGGTTTAGTGGGCCGGGTGGGGGTGGGGGGGAATGTTATGTTACATCTCGGCGACATATGGTGGCTCAGTCCTTACACTCAACCCACAATAATTAACGTGCTAGCATGATTAGCTAATGTCTGTGACTGATGGGGAAGAGGGAGCCACACCCATTGGACGATGCGCTGTCAAAATCCTAATAAACTTCTGACGTTAAGATGTTGTGGACAAACTAGTTGAAGATGAATAATGTTGAACATTGATCTGAAGTAATTTCTTGTGCAGTGGTTAATTTACTGCTATTCCTTTTAAGGAAATTAGAATGTACAGCCAACCCGCGATACTGTTGTCATCTCAGTTTAGCTAGCTTTCTAGTGACAATGATATCATGCTAGCCAGCTTGGTTTAGCAATATTTAAATCCGAGATTCAACACTAGTCATATCCGTCACAGACAAACAGCAGTAAATTGCACATGATTAGTATATCGTGCAACAAATACAGAACACGAACAGGGCGTGTAGAGCTCGAGGTGGTGAATTGCTTAAACGTTATCTGCTCATTCGTGAGAAGTTGAGACATGATCACACAAAGCGATAAAGAAACACAAATTACAGCACGGCGTTGGTTACAAGATTCACGATTAGGGGGGGGTGAGATGTTAGCGTTTAGTTTATTTGTTATACGCTGCATGGTTCCTATTTCAGAGATAGGACCGTACAAGGAGTCTCCATTTGAGATTCGCAAAGGAGCGGAAGTTGGGCAGAGACTGCCGAGCTAAAAATATAGACTAGCAGAGCGAGAAATCGCGGTCTGTTTATGCACAGTAGATTAATATTTTTAATAAACGCACACATACCTACACGATATGATATGTCATCCAATCAAGAGATGCTAAAAATGACATCTTACCTTCTCCTCATCAGATAACTGCTCTTCATGATCCGCCATCTTTTCTTCCGGCACCACCAGCTTGTAGAAGCCACATCTGACGTCATCAAATGGGAGGATTCGGCAACAAATGCCACATTCATATCCGAGTCAGAACTAGGAAACTCGGACATTTCCGACTGATTAATTTTTGAACGCGGCACGGGTATATCTACAACCAGTTTGCAAGTCGGAAATATCAGAGTTTCTTAATTCCGACTAGTAACTGAACGCGACAATATTAGTTGCTTTTGATTGGTGTGCAGGCCAATTAAAAACTGTATGTCGCTTCACCAATCAGGGATGAATTGTTATTCATAAACAGTGTAGTCCTCCCTTTGTTAAGTGTTTTGAACATACAGCCCATGGCTTTGAAAGATAAATGGTATTCAAATAACAGCTGTAAATTGTGTTGTACTTTTATAAGTGTTGTTGTTGTGTATTGCTATATATTTAGCTATGGACACTGAACAAAAATATGAATGCAACAATTGCCACGATTATACTGAGATACAGTTCTTATAAGAAAATCAGTCAATTTAAATAAACACATTAGGCCATAAATTATGGATTTCACATGATTGGTAATACAGATGTGCATCTGTTGGTCACAGACACCTTTAAAAACATTTTTTTTTAAGTAGAGGAGTGGATCAGAAAACCTCATGCATCACAACACATCTCCTTCGCATAGAGTTGATCAGGCTGTTGATTGTGACCTGTGGAATGTTGTCCCACTCCTCTTCAATGGCTGTGCGATGTTGCTGGATATTGGCGGGAACTGGAAGAGCTGTTTTACACATTGATCCAGCGCATCCCAAGAGCACACTTCTCCAGTGTGCCGGTGGCCATCGAACGTGAGCATTTGCCCACTGAAGTCAGGTTATTTTAGTGGCCTTTTATTGTCCCCAACACAAGGTGCATTTGTGTAATGATCGTGCTGTTTAATCTGCTTCTTGATATGCCACACCTGTCAGGTGGGTGGATTAGCTTGTCAAAGGAGAAATGCTCACTAACAGGGATATAAACACATTTGTGCACAAAATATGAGAGAAATATGCTTTTTGTGCATATGGAACATTTCTGGGAAAATACAGAGCGCCGTGATTGGCTCAGTGTTTTGTCACTCATGGGGACACTACATCACCACAAAATCTACAGGGAGAGCTTGAAAATTCAAGCCCCTTGGGTGCTGCAATAGATTTACAATAGAAGTGACAATCCAAGAAGGATCAAGGTCATTGGCCACAGATCAAATTACGTCAAGTCACGTTATATCTACAGTAGCTTTGACTAGATACTTTCAAAATCTTAGCTAGCAGTCATCATGAATCAAGTCGACAATCTACTGGCAAATCCTTTTTAATCCTTGTCATATGAAGATAAATAATGAAGAGAAATTACAGTACTTTCTAAATCTTAGCTAGCAGTCATCATGAATCAAGTTGACAATCTACTGGCAAATTTTTTCAATCCTTGTCATATGAAGAGAAAATATTGATCAAACGTATCGGTGCTCATTGGACATAAGAAATTGGACATAACAAGTTGGAAATCGCAAATTCAACCATGAGTGATTTGGAAGGAATCAGTAGCTATCTGCAAGAGTTACAAAGCAATCAATAGCCTGATTTTCAGTGGAGAGGGTGTGTGGTCCAGGTTTAAGGGTCTCTTTTCCAAGCTTAAAAAATAAACATTCAAATGCAACACCATGGGCCAGAAAAGGTTGAATACATTGGCCATGCTGTCAATCCAGCATGACTTCTGCCACGTTCAAAACACCTGGAAACTCAGAACTGGGAAATCTCAGACTTCAGTGAGTTCAAGACAACTGGGAACTCAGAAAAAAACTAGCTCCGACTGGGAAAATATGTTTTGAACGGTCATCCAACTCGGAATTCCATGTCGGGAACTCAGGCGTCTTTCTAAAGCTCCGACCTGAAGATCACTGACATCATGATTCAATCTGTTTTTTTTCTGATTTTCCAGTTGTCTTGAAAGCACCATAAATCCAGAGAATGTAAAACTTGTATGCCCACAAGAAGGACTGCTGCGTCACCTTCCTTTTCAAGTGAGTCCATAAATGATGTAATATGTAATATGCCATGTAGCTAAGAAAGTAATACTAAGTGTATGTTGTGTAGCAAGTCGTTAGAAGCCCATGTGCCTCACCCTAATAATTGGTCCCTCTCCCCTCATAACTTAGCCTACTGTTCTGACTTGGTGGTGTACATAGCCTGTTTTAGAGAAACGTCATCATCGAATATTGTAAGAGCTTTCATTGTCTGCTTATATGCCCCCTTTATTTATCCTACGGTTCTAACTTGGTGTACAGGGAAAATATTGTAAGAACGGCCAATGTTCTGAATTCTGTCGCTGTACATTTCAAAGGTTCTGAACAAATAGTAATATTGACTACATCCGTTCTAGCTCACTCATTAATGTCTTTATCGAAATTACAGATTAATTATCCGCTCATCGTTCCCTTATGCCATAGTTTGTACATTTCAATTGTCAGTACAAACCACATTTGTTTAAGCAAGTCAGCCATATCAGCTATGTTTTTTTAAGGCAGTAAATGAGGCTGAATTAACAGTTTCGCTGCCAGACAAGGCTCTGCTGATAGGCAGGTGTAGTGGTGGTAAGGATTCACTCCATGGTGCTGAAAAGAAAGCTCTGCTATTATGACAGCTTTATGTAGGCACTAACAGTTTCTTGGCAGTGTTTGTCACTGTTATAGTGGAATTAATGTAATGTTTAGTGTTTTGTATAGTGGCTTTGCTGGCATGCATCAACAATTATTTTATTTTTTTGCCCCACCAACATTTAACTAAAATCGCCACTGAGTATATTAATCCTATATTTGACCACATATGCAGTATGTGGTATATTTCCTACAGCACCATGCATGCTTTAATTCTTCCCACTAGATGGTACTGTAATCCAGCATTGTGTATTAGCTGTAAAAAGCATAAATCTCCATCACCCATGCTCATTTTACATGTAAATCTTACGTGAGAAAGGCACACAGTGGCAAGAACTGAAATCCCTGATAGACAAACTATTAGTCTACTCTGTGACAATACACACTCAAATTGCTGATTTAGTATTTTGTCCAGCTAGTCAATCAAAATGAAAGCACTTTTTTGACACCAGGCTCCAGCCTCCATCAGCTGATGCCAATGATGTACATTAGTGGTGTGTTCAGTTGGCCTCAACGTTTGCCATGTTGCATGGCGGTTTGTCAAGTTTATGTGAAGTTCAAGAGCCTTACTGATGGTGTTACAATGCAAGGACTACTCCTGCTGCAACTCATGCTGATTTACAGACATTCTACCTGTATTTTATATTAATGTATACTCAGGGTCTGCACCTGACATGTAGCTGGCTCCTACCACGTGACATGGAACGGGTCAGTATCTGCACCTTACCTCCTCACTACTGGTGTCCAAGTTAACAGGCCTAAGTGCCAGGTCCCCTTTGGTTCTCTCTGTACACAAAATCACTTGATTCTGTCACATCCTCACCTGGTCTGTCATCACTGTTATGCTTATTGTTATTTCTGTGTCTGGCAGACATTGCTGTTTGAATTTTGGCCCACCACCACAAGCTTTACCTGATGTGCCTGGCTTGAGGACACCCTGGCCCGATGACACCCTGAGGTGAGCCCACTCCGTTGGAATGAGTTGAAGTCAACAAAACAAAGGAGATGATCGTGGACTTCAGGAAACAGCAGAGGGAGCACCCCTCTATCCACATCGAAGGGATAGTAGTGGAGAAGGTGGAAAGTTAAGTTCCTCGGCATACATTTTGCACCAAAGTCCAGGCACGGCGTCCAGTCCCGCTCCATGGCAGGAGACTCTCTCTGCGCCGGTGCCCATTCCAGGCACGGCATCCAGTCCCGCTCCATGGCAGGAGCCTCCCTCTGCGCCGGTGCCCAGTCCTGGCACGGTGTCCAGTCCCGCTCCCTGGCAGGAGCCTTCCTCTGCGCCGGTGCCCAATCCAGGCACGGTATCCAGTCCCACTCCCTGGCAGGAGCCTTCCTCTGCGCCGGTGCCCAATCCAGGCACGGCGTCCAGTCCCACTCCATGGCAGGAGCCCTCCTCTGCGCCGGTGTCCAGTCCAGACATGGCGTCCAGTCCCGATCCAAGGCCGGAGCCTTCCTCTGCGCTGATGCCCAGTCCAAGCACAGCGGTCAGCCCAGCTCCATGGCCAGAGCCTTCTTCTGCGCCAGTGCCCAGTCCAGACACGGCGTCCAACTCAGCTCGAGGGCTGGAGCCCTCCTCTGCGCCGGTGCCCAGTCCAGGCACAGCGTTCAGCCCGGCGCCATGGCCGGAACCTTCATCTGCGCCGGTGCCCAGTCCAGGCACGGCGTTCAGCCCGGCGCCATGGTCGGATCCAGGGTCTGGGGGGGGGCTATGACCTGCACCCGAGCCGCCACCGACACTAGTCACCCCCCTCAACCCCTTCCCATTTGGTTTCAGGTTTTGCCGCCGGAGTCCGCACCTTTAGGTGGGGGGGGGGGGGTACTGTCACGCCCTGACCATAGAGAGCCCTGGTTTCTCTATGGTGTAGTAGGTCAGGGCGTGACTAGGGGGTGTTCTCATTTAAATGTTCTGTTGTTGTTTTGTATGGTTCCCAATTAGAGGTAGCTGGTAATCGTTGTCTCTAATTTTGGATCTTATTTAAGTAGCTATTTTTCCCACCTGTGTTTGTGGGATATAGTATTGTGCATGTAGCACCACGTAGTCACGTTTCGTTGTTTGTTTATTGATTTATTGTTTTTGATTAAAGTTTCACTTTGAAATAAATATGTGGAACTCAACATCCGCTGCGCCTTGGTCCCGTTCTTACGACAACCGTGACAGCAATTTCCAAATGCCTGAAGGTACCACGTTCGTCTGTACAAACAATAGTACGCAAGTATAAACACCATGGGACCACGCAGCCGTCATACTGCTCAAGAAGGAGACGCTTTCTGTCTCCTAGAGATAAACGTACTTTGGTGCAAAAAGTAAGAATCAATCCCAGAACAACAGCAAAGGACCTAAAAAAAGCCAGACTACGGTTTGCAACTGCACATGGGGACAAAGATCATACTTTTTGGAGAAATGTCCTCTGGTCTGATGAAACAAAAATAGAACTGTTTGGCCATAGTGACCATCATTATTTTTGAAGGAAAAAGGAGGAGGCTTGGAAGCCTTGGAACACCATCCTAACCTTGAAGCACGGGTGTGGCAGCATCATGTTGTAGGGGTGCTTTGCTGCAGGAGGGACTGGTGCACTTCACAAAATAGATGGCATCATGAGGGAGGAAAATTATATGGATATATTGAAGCAAAATCTCAAGACATCAGTCAGGAAGTTAAAGCTTGGTCGCAAATGGGTCTTCCAAATGGACAATGACCCCAAGCATACCTCCAAAGTTGTGGCAAAATGGCTTAAGGACAACACAGTCAAAGTATTGGAGTGGCCATCACAAAGCCCTGACCTCAATCCTATAGAATATTTGTGGGCAGAACTGGAAAAGCGTGTGCAAGCAAGGAGACCTACAAACCTGACTCAGTTACACCCGCTCTGTCAGGAGGAATGGGCCAATATTCACCCAACATATTGTGAGCTTGTGGAAGGCTACCTGAAACATTTGACCCAAGTTAAACAATTTAAAGGCAATGCTACCCAATACTAATTGAGTGTATGTAAACTTCTGACCCACTGGGAATGCGATGAAATAAATAAAAGCTTAAATAAATCATTCTCTCTACTATTATTCACATTCTTAAAATAAAGTGATGATCTTAACTGACCTAAAACAGGGGATTTTTACTTGGATTGAATGTCAGGAATTGTGAAAAACGGAGTTTAAATGTATTTGGCTAAGGTGTATGTAAACTTCCGACTTCAACTGTATTGTAACGGCTTTCTTCTGTGGACGAAGGATCGGGCCAAAGCGCAGCGTGATTAGTGTTCAACATGTTTAATAAAGACTATAAACGTGAACACTACAAAATACAAATGTGAAAAACCGAAACAGTCCTATCTGGTGCATAGACAGAAGACAACCACCCACAAAACCCAACACAAAACAGGCTACCTAAATATGGTTCCCAATCAGAGATATTGACAAACACCTGCCTCTGATTGAGAACCATATCAGGTCAAACAACAAACCCAACATAGAAACACAAAACATAGAATGCCCACTCAGCTCACGTCCTGACCAACACTAAAACAAAGAAAACACAAAAGAACTATGGTCAGAACGTGACATGTATGCCGATAGTGGACAACCTTGTTTTACTCTTCTTGACAGTTTAATACTTTCTGAGAAGTAGCCATTATTTACTAGTTTACACCTAGGGTTACTTTACATATCTTTAACCCATTGCATAAGATATTCTCCAAAATATAAATATTCTATGCATTTATAAATAAATTCCAGTCATACGTTATCAAAAGTCTTTTCAAAGTCAGCTATGAATACCAGGCCTGGTTTCCCAGATTTTTACATAGTGTTCTATTGTTTCCAGTACTTGTCTAATATTATCTCCAATGAATCATCCATGTAAAAAACCTGTCTGATTAGTACCTTTTTAATTCTATGCGCTATGCATTTTGCTAGAACTTTAGCATCACAACACTGAAGTGTAAAGGGGCCTCCAATTCTTTAAATGGACTGGATCTTTATATATACCACTTGGGTCCTGTTTCAGTAATACAGAAAGCAGACCTTCTTGTTGAGTATCTGATAATCTACCATTTTTATAGGTGTGGTTAAAAGATGCTAATAAAGGACCTCTGACTATATCATAAAATGTTTGGTATACTGGTATGCCATCCAGCCCTGCGGTTTCCCCAGACTTAAAGGCTTTAATTGCATCAAACTTTCTCCTCTTTAATTCGACCTTCACATGAGTCTTGCTGTACAGCTATTAATTTTAAATGATTAATAGAAAGAAATCTTTACAATTTGTATTATTTATTTTTCACCTTTATTTAACCAGGTAAGTTAGTTGAAGAACAAGTTCTCATTTACAACTGCGACCTGCCAAGATAAAGCAAAGCAGTGCGACAAAAACACAAAGTTACACATGGAAATAACAAGTGTACACAATAGAAAAAAAAAAGTCTATATACAGTGTGTACAAATGGCGTGAGGAGGTAAGGCAATAAATAGGCCATAGGAGCGAAGTAATTACAATTCAGCAGATTAACACTGGAGTGATAATGCAGCAGATGGTGATGTGCAAGTAGTGATACTGGCGTGCAAAAGAGCAAAAAAGTAAATAAAAACAATATGGGGATGAGGTAGGTAGATTGGGTTGGCTAATTACAGATGGACTATGTACAGCTGCAGCGATCGGTTAGCTGCTCAGATAGCTGATGTTTAAAGCTGGTGATGGAGATAAAAGTCTCCAGCTTCAGCGATTTTTGCAATTCGTTCCAGTCACTGGCAGCAGAGAACTGGAAGGAAATGCGGCCAAAACAGGTGCTGGCTTTGGGGATGACCAGTGAGATATACCTGCTGGAGTGCGTGGTACGGGTGGGTGTTGTTATCATGACCAGTGAGCTGAGGTAAGGCAGAGCTTTACCTAGCATAGACTTATAGATGACCTGGAGCCAGTGGGTCTGGCGACGAATATGTAGCGAGGGCCAGCCGACTAGAGCATATAGGTTGTAGTGGTGGGTGGTATAAGGTGCTTTGGTTTCAAAACGGATAGCACTGTGATAGACTGCATCCAGTTTGCTGAGTAGAATATTGGAAGCTATTTTGTAGAAGACGTCGCCGAAGTCGAGGATTGGTAGGATAGTCCGTTTTACGAGGGTAAGTTTTGCGGCGTGAGTGAAGGAGGCTTTGTTGCGAAATAGAAAGCCAATTCTAGATTTGATTTTGGATTGGAGATGTTTGATATGAGTCTGGAAGGAGAGTTTACAGTCTAGCCAGACACCTAGGTATTTGTAGTTGTCCACATATTCTAGGTCAGAACCGTCCTGGTCGGGCGGGCGGGTGCGGGCAGGGAATGGCTAAAAAGCATACTTTTTTTTTTACTAGCGTTTAAGAGCAGTTGGAGGCCATGGAAGGAGTGTTGTATGGCATTGAAGCTCGTTTGGAAGTTAGTAAACACAGTGTCCAAAGAAGGGCCAGATGTATACAGAATGGTGTCGTCTGCGTAGAGGTGGATCAGGGAATCACCCGCAGCAAGAGCGAAATCGTTGATATATACAGAGAAGAGAGTCGGCCTGAGAATTGAACCCTGTGGTACCCCCATAGAGACTGCCAGAGGTCCGGACAACAGGCCCTCCGATTTGACACTGAACTCTGTCTGCAAAGTAGTCGGTGAAACAGGTGAGGCAGTCATTTGAGAAACCAAGGCTATTGAGTCTGCCGATAAGAATACGGTGATTGACAGAGTCGAAAGCCTTGGCCAGGTCGATGAAGATGGCTGCACAGTACTGTCTTTTATCAATAGTGGTTATGATATCGTTTACTACCTTGAGCGTGGCTGAGGTGCACCCATGACCAGCTCGGAAACCGGATTGCACAGCAGAGAAGGTACGGTGGGATTCAAATTAACTTTGGTTAATGGAGATGGAGACTGAAACTAAAACATATGCTTAAAGTGCTTTGCTTCCTCTTTCAAAATATTGTTTGGTGAATCATGGGTGACTCCATTTGTAACAAGGTTCAGTAAATTAATTTTGGTAGCATTTGTATGTTGAAGATTAAAAAATTATTTGGTGCATTTTCCTCATATTCCATCCAGTTTGCTTTGTTTTTATAATATTTTACACTTGATCTTTCTTGAATAAGTTACTCCATTACTTTTTGTTTTTCCTCTAACGTATTGTGCGCCTCTATAGTACAGTTTTTGTTGCTATCTGTCTGTACAGTTAGTCCCTCTATTTCCTTTGTTAATATTAATTATTTTGTCCTACATATCTTTTGTTTTAAGGAAGAGTATTGAATTGCATAGCCTCTAGGGGCACATTTAAACGTGTGCCATACAATAAGGGGATCTGCTGTGCCTATATCACGTTGGAAAAAGTCAGTTATTGTAATCCGATTTGTCCTCCTCTGACGAGGAGTATGAGAGATCGGACCAATGTGCAGCGTGGTAAGTGTTCGTCATTTTTTATGAAAAGTCACTGAACACGATAAAACAAAAAAACAAAGTGAAAGACAGAAACGAAAACAAAACAGTTCTGTATGGCGGAAACACAGACACAGAAAACAATCACCCACAAATAAAATGGGGGAAACAGGCTACCTAAGTATGATTCTCAATCAGAGACAACGAACGACACCTGCCTCTGATTGAGAACCATACCAGGCCAAACACATAAATACTACATAGAAAAAAGAACATAGACTACCCACCCCAACTCACGCCCTGACCAAACTAACACAAAGACATAATAAAGGAACTAAGGTCAGAACGTGACAGTTATAATTGATTCTGTACTGGTGAAAAACAAGTTGTCATCCAATACAATACTACGTTTGGGTAATCCAAAAGTTACGTTACTGATTACAATTTTGGACGGGTAACTAATAATTGTAACGGATTACATTTAGAAAGTAACCTACCCAACCCTGTAAAGTACGTAGGACTCCATAATGTGCCTCCTCTCATACAGTATCTTCACACAAGACCCATATTAATGCTTCACACAGTGCTAGACCAAAGGGCCAAATGGGTAAAATTATAGATTTGACATTTATTGAGTAGGGTATACAGTATGCACCAATAGTGAATATGCAGTTCCCAAATTTGGGGTAGGGAATGGGGTCTCTTGACAAAATCTGTAATCTTATCAAACAAAGTATGATTGTTTTCTATTGAAATGGTTACAGAAGACAACCTTTTAGTGTCAACTAAAAACCTTAGACTATTAGAATGCACTTGCATGTCATTATGTGTTGCGACTGAAAAATGAATATGAACACCCAGCGTTAACTAGGGAATATACTTTTTCCATGTGGGAACTTCTGCATTTTCTAGTGTCAATATGCGGTCATGTGCTGTTAAAGTCTGGGAACATGGAATTATCAGATTGTCTAGAACACACACACCTGTTTACAGCTTTTAGAATTAATACCATGCAAGGAGAACACTCCTAACTTAAGTTATTTTTGTAAAAAAAAGAAAAAGACTTACAGTAGTGTCATGAAGTTGCCCTCTTTGGGTACAGCAAGCCCATCCCCCTCTCCCTGCCTTCCCCTGCCTCCTTCAACTAGCTGCTGTGGTCAGAGAGAGGTTGTAAATTCCTGAGAAGACCCTGCCTCATGGCCACACAGTATAAGAGACAGAGTGAATTTTCATAGAGAACAAAGGAATTTCTTCCACCTCACAGAACTTGAGGTCCGAACAAATTTCATGTCCAGACAAGGTATAAAAGATCGGTGAAGAATCCAGCTACGAACTGGTCCATTTGTTACTGTTACGAATCCCTTTTGGCCCGACAGTCTAGGGGGGATGGTAATGAGACCCGTAACATAACTCATGCAAATTATTATTGTGACAAAGTAAAAGTGTGCACGAAATAACCACGACAACAGAAATCTACCGTCAAACTCTAGGTTTATTTATAAACACACGGTAATGGGGGGAGCAGGAAAAGGGGCTGAGCTGGACCCAAGGAAAGAAACAATAAGTATTCAAAAACACCCCTAAGCTAGACTAGCCTACTTTAACAACAGCTAACTAACTAACCAAAAATACAGTGGGTGGTCCGCCCAGTTCTAACTAGTGTGTTTAACAAAGTTCACCTACGGGTAGTGTATGCCCATGGGCGACTTGTCTTGGTTTCCCCCTTTTCCCACCAGCAACACACAAACACCATAACCAAAAACAATACTCACAGGTGATGACAAAGTGCTATGGAGGTGCTTTAAACAAAAGAGGTTAAGACACAAAGCGAGAGTGAAACACAGAGACCTACAGACATGGCATTTACAGAGAGATTGAGCTCTAGAACAAACAAATGATGGGGTTTTTAAACCATGGGGAAGGAACTGTGATAGGGTAGGAAATAGGAGGAGGTGTGTCTTCTGATTGATGATTGATTGTTGACTGATTGGGGAGTGATGGTTTTCACCTGTGAGGGGAGAAGGAGAGAAAAGAAACACACACACAGGATACACACACACACAGGATAACTGTATCCGTAACAGTTACATTTTGGGGAAGCTCATGGGAGACGGTATGGCCACATTGCCATAACGCTGTTTATATAATAGCCTCAGATATGAGGTTTACATCTAATTGTTGTATAATATGAATGAGTGAGTATGATACTGTTTGTAAAATTGTGTGATGTGATTTTGGACTGTTTAATGAAGGAAACTCCAATTCCCTTTTGAGTTTAACTAAATCAGAGGACCGCCCCTGAGCCCAGTTAGAGTCAGGCATCCTGGGACAGCCCTTTTCTGCAATTCCGAATAAAACCCAACTTTGAGAAATTATCACCAGACCATGTTTCTCTCAATCACGGGCGTACAAATGTTGCAGACCATTGCTGAATCTTTTAACCATACCACGTGGTTAAACTCTTAGACTATAGATACCGACAGAATAAGAACAAGTCTTTGATATTAATTACTAGTCTGCAGCTAGGAATTTGGTATCATTAAACGCCAACCAACGACAACCGCCAAAACATCCATTCTACAACAACATGAATGAATGTCACTCTGAACTATCCACTATAACCACAACAGAGAGAGAGAGAGAGAGAGAGAGAGACGGACAATTCTACAAAAGAAACAAACTTTTCAACAGCGATCAAGATGACACACTGAGCGTAAATATATATATTGATTGCAATTGGCTCATAGTGAAGACTGGGTTCGTGCAGATAACCAACCATTTACGACGTTTGGAATGAGACTAACGTGAGGTAAAGTAAATAATGCATTAATCAGAAGACTATGGATCAGTTATGAAACTATCTGAAAAGTTATTTTAGGAAATGATAACTTTGTAATCTGAATATTTTCCTTGGTGCCGCGACTTCCTAGTTAATTACAGTTACATGATTAATCAGTTTGATCGCGTAATACTAATTACAGAGAATCTTTGATAAAAACTAAAAGTCTTCATTTAATGATAGTAAAGACACGACAGTAGCCTAACCCTAACCCTTTCAGTCTCTCTCATAGATCGTCATTTCTTTATTTCTTTAAAGTGACTCAGAGTGCAGCCAGCTCGCGTGAAGGAAGGAGCCGACACTAAAACTCCTGTATATTTGTTAATGTGCACTTTGAGAGGCAGTGTTACTACTAATCTCTGATTACTGAGCTGCTGACAGTGAAAGGGGCGATAATGATAATAGTCTTATGACTCTCTAGTCTTTCTACCATACCATGTTATAGTCTTTCTGCAGTACCATGTTATAGTCTTTCTGCAGTACCATGTTATAGTCTTTCTGCAGTACCATGTTATAGTCTTTCTACCGTACCATGTTATAGTATTTCTGCAGTACCATGTTGTATTCTTTCTACAGTACCATGTTGTAGTCTTTCTGCAGTACCATGTTATAGTCTTTCAACCATACCATGTTATAGTCTTTCTGCAGTACCATGTTGTATTCTTTCTACAGTACCATGTTGTAGTCTTTCTGCAGTACCATGTTATAGTCTTTCTACCGTACCATGTTATAGTCTTTCTGCAGTACCGTGTTGTATTCTTTCTGCAGTACCGTGTTGTATTCTTTCTACAGTACCATGTTGTATTCTTTCTGCAGTACCATGTTGTATTCTTTCTGCAGTACCATGTTGTAGTCTTTCTACAGTACCATGCTGTATTCTTTCTACAGTACCGTGTTGTATTCTTTCTGCAGTACCATGTTGTATTCTTTCTGCAGTACCATGTTGTATTCTTTCTACAGTACCGTGTTGTATTCTTTCTGCAGTACCGTGTTGTATTCTTTCTACAGTACCATGTTGTATTCTTTCTACAGTACCATGTTGTATTCTTTCTGCAGTACCATGTTGTATTCTTTCTGCAGTACCATGTTGTATTCTTTCTACAGTACCGTGTTGTATTCTTTCTGCAGTACCATGTTGTATTCTTTCTACAGTACCGTGTTGTATTCTTTCTGCAGTACCATGTTGTATTCTTTCTACAGTACCATGTTGTATTCTTTCTGCAGTACCATGTTGTATTCTTTCTGCAGTACCATGCTGTATTCTTTCTGCAGTACCATGTTGTAGTCTTTCTGCAGTACCATGTTGTATTCTTTCTGCAGTACCATGTTGTATTCTTTCTACAGTACCATGTTGTAGTCTTTCTGCAGTACCATGTTGTAGTCTTTCTGCAGTACCATGTTGTAGTCTTTCTGCAGTACATTGTTGTAGTCTTTCTGCAGTACCATGTTGTAGTCTTTCTGCAGTACCATGTTGTATTATTTCTGCAGTACATTGTTGTAGTCTTTCTGCAGTACCATGTTGTAGTCTTATCTGCAGTACCATGTTGTAGTCTTCCTGCAGTACCATGTTGTAGTCTTTCTGCAGTACCATGTTGTAGTATTTCTGCAGTACCATGTTGTAGTCTTTCTACAGTACCATGTTGTAGTCTTTCTACAGTACCATGTTGTAGTCTTTCTGCAGTACCATGTTGTAGTCTTTCTGCAGTACCATGTTGTATTCTTTCTGCAGTACCATGTTGTAGTCTTTCTACAGTAACATGTTGTAGTCTTTCTACAGTACCATGTTGTAGTCTTTCTACAGTAACATGTTGTATTCTTTCTGCAGTACCATGTTGTAGTCTTTCTGCAGTACCATGTTGTAGTCTTTCTACAGTACCATGCGTTTCTTCCTTGCCTCTGTGACTCACCCTCAAGTCACTCATTAGTCACTCCAGATACCCATTACAACCACCCCGCTTTAGATAATCATCAGTGGAGAAACTCAACAGATGGTTAATCAGAGAAGATATTAAAGGGGTAGGCAGTATCGGGATGAGTTGACAGGAGTTGCTGAACTTTTGGATACAGTATCATTGCAATATAACAATTCTTAACAATTGTGTGCTTATTTGTTGCTCCTCCTTTCTGAGTATCACTGTGAGAACAGTGTTTTTGGCCCGGCATCAAAACGTAGTCAGAGACAGTGCCATCAGGGAACTGAGATTATGTGTCCACACCTCTAGACCTCTAGTCTTGCCGGCCCAGATGATAGCCTTTGTGTTGAAAGCTGGTAGAGGGAGGAGGCAGTGGAACAGTCTGGCCTTGTCCCAATACTCCCTGGGCATTCCTTTTCATTTTGCATGTTTCTTTTTCATTTCTTTAAAATACAATTATTTTACATGACAAAATCTGTATTTATTTAGGAGTAGTGGCAATATATCATATAATTAAAATGGTTGACATCCATAAGTCTGGCAGGTCAAAGCCTGGAATATTCCATCTAACATGGGTACCAAGAGTGATATATCCAGATGAACTGCAACCCCAACCCGGCAGTCTTCTTCACTTTCCACCAGGGGCAGTCTAAAGTCACGCCCCAAATGGCACCCTTTTCCCCAAGCCCTATGGGTCTTGGTCAAAAGTAGTGCACTATAAAGAGAATGGGGTGCCATTTGGGACATATCCTAACTGATTATCTAAAATGGCAGCCAGAATCCTGTAGCCATGGCAGACAACAATGACATAATATTCAGCTCATGTCTGTGGTTGTGTTGGATGACCTTGGCTTGGAGCAGAGTATGGGTAGGGAGGAATGTGTGATTCAGGCCAAGATCCAACCGCTTGTAGGTATGTGAGATGTGTGCATCCAAAGGTCTACGGCCAAATTCTGAATTATGGATAAAGGTTCTGAAGTACCCAATCTCATGCAAATGTAGAACCTAGGAATTGTGAAATATTTGGGCAGAATTGTAATTGTTATATAGACTAGATGAGGCCTTTCTCTCTGTGTGAAATGGTCTTATGTGTTGTTTACTGTAATGTATACTAAGTTGGCAAATCAGACGAAAACATTAGATTGTACTTAGCTGCAAGAGCTGCAGAGTACCAATAGGGGGCATACACAAAAAAACACAGCTTGAGGACACAGTTCTCTACTGACTTAACAGATTCAATGATCAGAATAATGTATATTTCTCTAAAAGAAAAACAGCATATTCAAACTATGAGAGTTTGTTTGATAAAGAATAGGAATGAGGAGTTGTCCCAACTCACTCTCTTGCCAATGCATATTTCCAAAGCTCGTTAGTGGATTAAAGAGTGTGTGTGTGTTGACTCAGGTCAGAATGTGTGCTGAGAGGGTGGAATAGGTTCATTATCAGTTGGCGTGGGGCAGAAGAGGGGAAGAAAGGTGTAGTGTGTCTAGCAGCAGTCAAGTCGACTTGCATTCCAAACGGGCTGACTAATCCCATGACACACATTCACATACCTGAGCTTTGCCCACCTGTTCTTTCTTTTGGCGTGTGTGTCAAATAGAGGGGAAATGAGAAGGAGGAAGAAACACAGAGACAGAGAGAGAGAGAGAGAGAGAGAGAGAGAGAGAGGGAGAGAGGGAGGGAGAGAGAGAGAGAGAGAGAGAGAGAGAGAGAGGGGGGGGGACAGACAGACAGAGAGAGACAGGGAGAGAGAGAGAGAGAGAGACAGACAGAGAGAGACAGAGAGAGAGAGAGAGAGAGAGAGAGAGAGGGGAGAGAGAGAGACATACAGAGAGAGAGAGAGAGAGAGAGAGAGAGAGAGAGGGGGAGAGAGAGAGATAGGGAGGGAGATAATTAATACGTGAGAGGGTGAGGGAAACATTGTGCAGGCTCCAGTCATTCCAGAGTAACTGATAAGTACATAGTTGAAGAGCTTTAGCACTGAGAGGCTCCCTCCTCTATCTATCTTCAAATGATGACATTTTAGCTAAGACAAGTGGGTCACTACTGTATAGACAGATAGAGAGTAAAGATATATTGCTCAGGGTCTAATGAACACGACCCTAGGTCTCCAAGTAACTGAGAGGAAGTCTTGCAATGAACGCTTCAATCACTGGGCCAGGCTAGACAGAGGAAGATGTCAGGCTCGCCTAGACAATACAAAGAGGAGAGGGTAAAGAAAGGTGAGAGGTCAGAGATTACAACAAGCCAATGACAGCAGAGAAGGCTGAAGGAGTGAAGACAAAGCTAAAATTGTCATGTTTCCACCTGTCACCAGAGGGCGGCAGAGACCGCCCTAGAGATGATAATGACACAGGTGTTTTCAGTTACTAATTATGATTTTCTTGACCCTTTGCAGAAGCTAGATTTGTTTGCTGTGTGCGTCTGTCTCCTCACTGAGTTATCAAGTCATACTGTTTGTTGTTTTCCCAAGTTTTACTTTGTACCTACTGTTGAACTTTTTCCCAGGAAAGTATTTCAGTTTATTCTAAACCACTGGTTCCTCGTCTGGTTCTCTTCTCTGCTCCTGGGTCACCTCACCACGTCACAAAAATAGGGTAGACACAAAATGTACAGCCTATAAGGCTGTTGTACTTCCTGTATGTTATCCAAACAGGACTTCCAATCAACCTCAATGCCCAGTCCAATGCCCAGTCCAATGACAGGGTCATTCACCCCAACAAAATGTTCAGTATTCTGGGCACATATAAAACATTATTTTTCTCCAGCTCTTAGCAAGAACCTCCAGGTTGTTCTCTATCTCGGTTCTCAACCTCAAGAGATGCCCTGGTTTTGATGTGTTCATGCAGGGCTCATCTGCGAAAGAGACCCTGGTCTCAGCATGACTCCCTGCTTAAATAATGGTATTTTTTGTTGTTGCAAAAGTTAAATAAATGAAACTGAAACCCCTTGACTCCTTAGTTGACAGATATTACGAAATGCACCCCTATAGGTAGATGATATAAAGTAGTCATTATAATGACACCATTATATTACTATTTCACCGTCAGGTCACCCTTGTAAATAGAGATGTACTTTTCCTGGTAAACTAAAGGATGTACATACAGACAATGATAAGATATGTCACACTGATAATATAGCTTTATTACACTGAGACTGTCAGACGGCATAAAGACTTAACAACATATGTACCATCATTATTTTCATAGACGAACCCGCAACAGTGCTCATACAGACACTCACACTGCACAGACAGTGAGAAACATGGACCAATTTATGAATTTACAAGCCATTTAGTTACCAATAGAAAACATAGAAGTCTATAGTGAAGGAAGTGAACCTGCTAGCTCCAGTTGTTCAATGACTGTACAGTATCTTTAGTTTGTTTGTACTGTGCTGTACCTACAACCTGTCATAAAGTATATACACACACGTTTACCAGTTAAATCCTACATATAGAAGACACCTCCACAAAGGTGCTATCCTTTTAATATCATTTTGTACAAAAGGCAGTGGTTCTTCTAGTTAGTTTAGTGGACTTGTTCATTGTTGTGGCACCACTGCTCAGTTATTGCATTCCATTGGACCAATATTGATTGAGGCTCATTTTCATCATAAAGGCATTCTAAAAAATATAGTACAGCATTTTAAACATTTATTTTTACAAACATTCATATCTGTCCATTGCTGGCCTTATCATTAATTACATCACAGCAGTCATAGTAAAAAGCCAAACGCTTCACAAAGGAAAGGCAAAATGGTAACATTTTAACATTGAAGTGGTCTTTCAAAATGCTGACATAGCTATTGTACGAATACTATCATGATTGACAGAAAAAGTACTTTTCTCAACTGACATAACACTATTATTATGATGCCCAAACGCATCAAACGTTCAAACATGTGTCTCCAATTTCCCCCATTTGACTGTCTGAAGTCAAAAAGATGATGTCCGTTTTCAGGCTGAGCTTTCACAAACCGTTATGACACATGCTATGTAGACATTATGACAGGCCGTTTCAAGTCAGTGTTACCTACCAAAATACAAAAAAAGAAACACTTTTCAACTGGGAAACATCTGCAGATTACTAATAGGTGAGTCACTCACGGCAACAAAGCAGCGAGACATTTAAAACGAAGCATATCAAAAGGGAATCATCAAAGATTATTACACTATAAGAAGTATCCAGTGTAGCTGCTACACACCGCACGGGCCGGGTGGCAGATTGGTCCTCTTGCCAGCTACTCTTCACCTGGAGGCTGGAGCACACATTGTAATGGCAAAGCAGGCATCATTTGTCTTCCTTCAGTCCCGGTGCGCAGGGAGCTTGGAGGGAGGAATGCGAGGAGAAGTGGGAGGAGAGGGGCATTCAGTGACAGTAGGAAGGTGTAACATGTTTCTTTACAATACACCACCTTTCATTGACATAGAGAAAAAGAAGAGCTGGAGCCTGGCACTTTGCCATATCTCTAAGCACATGCCACCCAGTAACAAGCAGAAATGTCTCCAAAATCCACCGGTCCCCTCGTTGGGGAAGGGAATCGTTCAAATCATGGGCGCTTCACTTGTACTTCATACACACAATGTGCTTCTTGAGGCTTTGTTCTTTGAAAAGGTTCTCCCATGTCTCCAAATTGTCTGCGATAGAGACAAGAGGCCTGACCTCCTGAACTCAGGCTCCAGGGTCATACCAGGGTCAAAGGTCATTAGATATTCTAGAGCATGTTCTAGGTTGCCGAGCAGAGGCAGACCAAGGTCATCCTCACAGTTCATAAAGGTCTCAAGCGTACACTCATCGGTCAGTATATATACACATTACATACGTACTGAACACACGGCACAGGTCAGTATTCTCAAACTGTCTCAGTCAACGAGTTTGTCCAGTGTCTGTCTGTTAGTCACATACACTTGTTCTCCAGTGACCCAAAGTCTTCACCACCTCAAGCCCACTATTTACTCCCTCTTTCTTTCTCTCTGTCAAGCTCATTATTTTTCCTCTCCTCCTTTCATCTCATTTCCTCTCCTTTCTTCCATCACTCTTTTCTTTCTTCTCTCTCTCTCTCCACCCCCATCCCACATCAGGTGCAACAGTCTCGCTCCAGGGGGTGGCCCTGACGGGTGGAGGAAGAGGACGAGGATGAGGAGTAGGAAATGAGTGAGGGATAGGGGGTCATCTTGTCGATGTTGACATAGGTGGTGTTGAGAAGTATGTAGTGCTCTCCACTGAAGCTGGAGAAGATGGACTTGATACGGGACACCAGCTCTGAGAAGGTAGGCCTCCGCTCCAGTCTAGGGTGCCAGCACTCAACCATCACGTTATACCTGAGGGGTGGGATTTAGAGGAGGGGGTTAAGATTAAATGGACATGAAATATCGTTTTTAGGTATATATATTTGGCTTACTTAGGTGTCTAGTAGCCACTAGCCATATTAAGTTTGACAGTTATGTTACAGGGCCCCATTAATTCTGGAAATACTCTCTGTCAGTCAATGTTCATGAATAGACTCATGAATTGTTATGGATTGTTCTGTTTCGTGCTCCGCTTGGTTGAATCTGTATTATGATCTACGTCCTCCATTAAAAACCTAATGTTATCCAAAGACTAGGTAAGATAGGGAGGATTTCACTCTATAGTGCCCTTTCTAAACATTCAACTTCAGTAGTTGTACATGCTTTATAGCTCTCTCTCTCTCTCTCTCTCTCTCTCTCTCTCTCTCTCTCTCTCTATATATATATATATATATATATATATTTTTTTTCCCCTCTATGTCTGTCTCTCCCCCTTCCTCTGTCTGCATATCTGCCCACCTCTCCCTGTCGGTGTCTCTCTCTGTCTCTCTCTATTCCCTCTCTGTTGGTCTCTCCCCTGTCCACTACCTGCCCCTCCCTCCCTCCCTCCCTCCCTCCCTCCCTCCCTCTCTGTCTGTCTGTCTGTCTGTCTGTCTGTCTGTCTGTCTGTCTGTCTGTCTGTCTGTCTCCCTGTCTGTCTCCCTGTCTGTCTGTCTGTCTGTCTCCCTCCCTCTTCCTGTATGTCTCTCTCTCTCTCTCTCTCTCCCTGTCTGCATATCTTTCTTTCTCTCCATGCAGTACCTAAGTTAACAATGGGCCTCTGTTCATCTCAATGTCTCTGCCAATGAGAAGCACTGAGCCATGCCTCTATGTACATTGGTCAAGGTGAAGGACAGGGGAGTGTGTGTGTGTGTGTGTGTGTGTGCACTTTTATTAATAAAATAAAATAGTCTTATATCTGGGAGTGGTGGGGTATAAGCTTGAAGAGTGTACATGTATGTGTGTTTGTGTGTGTGCAAGATTGTGTGTGTCCTGTCTGTCTGTGTGTCTGTGTGTGTGTCATGTGTTTGCACTACTCACAGTGCATCGGGGCAGAACTCTGGCTGCAGCAGGCGTCTCCCCTGCAGTAGGAACACTGTGATGTCGAAAGAGTTGACGTCCGAGTAGGGTGGGGCTCCCCGGGTCATCAGTTCCCATAGCAACACGCCAAACGACCACTGAAACACAGAACACCAAATGGACCAATAACACATCAGATCACATCACAGTACTTTACAGGCTGTGTCTGAAATGGCACCCTATTTCCTATAATATGACCTACTTTTGACCAGAGCCCTATGATACATATGAGTCCTATGAGTCCTATGAGTCCTATTAGCCCTATGATGCCTATGAGTCCTATGAGCCCTATGATACCTATGAGCCCTATGAGTCCTATGAGCCCTATGAGTCCTATGAGTCCTATGAGCCCTATGATGCCTATGAGTCCTATGAGTCCTATGATCCCTATGAGTCCTGTGAGCCCTATGAGTCCTATGAGTCCCATGAGCCCTATGAGTCCTATGAGCCCTATGAGTCCTATGATCCCTATGAGTCCTATGATCCCTATGAGTCCTATGAGCCCTATGAGTCCTATGATCCCTATGAGTCCTGTGAGCCCTATGAGTCCTATGAGTCCTATGAGTCCTATGATCCCTATGAGTCCTATGATCCCTATGAGTCCTATGTTTTCTATGAGTCCTGTGAGCCCTATGAGTCCTATGAGCCCTATGATCCCTATGAGTCCTATGAGTCCTATGATCCCTATGAGTCCTATGAGTCCTATGAGTCCTATGAGTCCTATGATCCCTATGAGTCCTATGAGCCCTAGAAACTGTAGCATAGACAAGCTAACCCTATAAACAGAAACTGTAGCAGAAACAAGCTAACCCTATAAACAGAAACTGTAGCAGAAACAAGCTAACCCTATAAACAGAAACTGTAGCATAGACAGGCTAACCCTATAAACAGAAACTGTAGCAGAAACAAGCTAACCTTATAAACAGAAACTGTAGCATAGACAGGTTAACCCTATAAATAGAAACTGTAGCAGAAACAAGCTAACCTTATAAACAGAAACTGTGGCATAGACAGGTTAACCCTATAAATAGAAACTGTAGCAGAAACAAGCTAACCTTATAAACAGAAACTGTAGCATAGACAGGCTAACCCTATAAACAGAAACTGTAGCAGAAACAAGCTAACCCTATAAACAGAAACTGTAGCAGAAACAAGCTAACCCTATAAACAGAAACTGTAGCATAGACAGGCTAACCCTATAAACAGAAACTGTAGCAGAAACAAGCTAACCCTATAAACAGAAACTGTGGCATAGACAGGTTAACCCTATAAATAGAAACTGTAGCAGAAACAAGCTAACCTTATAAACAGAAACTGTACATTAACCAGAGACTAAACAGTAAGTGTGGTGGTTTGTTAAGAAGGAGTGGGGCTGAGAGGGTAGCAGGCAAGATTAAGGTTGATGCTGATTATCATAGGTTCTCATCGATACTGTGTGCGTTTCTGTGTGTGTGTGTGTGTGTTGTTGTGTGCGTGTGTGTATAGGTAGTAGAGTAATAGTGTGTGTGAGTTTGAATAGATAAGAGAATGGTCTAATCTTGGATGCTGATTGGTTAAAACCACATTCCAGCCGGTGTGAATTCCACAAGTAACCGCCGGCTAAGGCTATGACGTTGAAATGCCTATTCACTGTTCCACTGTCTCATCAGCCTAACCAGGCAATTTATAAACTTGATCTACACTGGAAAAAGGCATTGAGATATAATTTCTCATTTCTTTTAGACTAGCATTTGGTTAGACTAGAAAAACAGGTCAAACGAAACTAAATGGAGCTAGTTTGCTGTCTTTCCAGTTTCAGTTTGAAGTGATTGTGTTAGCCATGTGGTTGGCTAGCTCCTCTGAACAATGTCCTGATGAGAGAGCACATTTTCTATGCCAGGCAAAATCGTGCATCATCAGCTCATTGTTGTCCAAATAAATGTCACTAGAAAACGTCTTAAACAAATGCAAATGCAGCTACTTTTCTGTTATTTTTTCTTCATTGTTTGATGTGACTGTGTTATCCGTAGTTGGCTAGCTAGCAAGCAAGGGGGAACATTTAGAACGAATGACTGGGTCGCGTCCATTGGTATAGAACCAAAGGACTTCACAACCGGTTTGCGTCTCTGGCAACCTAACCGATAGAACGAACGACCAACTGGCTTGGATAGCCACCCTTGATTTGTGTCAGGACTATATCACATGGAAGGATGAAATGGTATGTATAAATTCATGAAAATTAATGAAAATATGAAAATATGGCAATCATTATTTGAATATGTTGGTAACGCGTTGTATAAAAGTGATAATTGTCACACTCTGACCATTATTTGAGTTGTTTGTTTCTATGTTTTGTTTGGTCAGGGTGTGATATGAGTGGGCATTCTATGTTAGTGTTCGTCGTGTTCTTTCATCTACATTAAAAGAATGTATTCACACCACGCTGCGCTTTGGTCTCCTCACTACAACAATCGTGACAGAATAACCCACCAACAAAGGACCAAGCAGCGTGGTAACGGCCAGCAGCAGCAGCGGCAAAGAACGCAGGACTCCTGGACTTGGGAGGAGAATTTGGAAGGCGAAGGACCCTGGGCACAGCCAGGGGAATATCGCCGACCCAAAGCAGAGCTGGAGGCAGCGAAAGCAGTGAGGCGCCGGTATGAGGAGGCAGCACGGCAGCGTGACTGGAAGCCCGAGAGGCAGCCCCAAAAATGTATTGGGGGGAGGCACACAGGGAGTGTGGTGAAGCCAGGTAGGAGACCTGCGCCAACTTCCCGTGCTTACCGGAGAGAGAGAGGGACTCGGCAGGCACCGTGTTATGCTGTGGAGCGCACAGTCTCCCCAGTGCGTGTGCATAGCCCGATGCGGTACATTCCAGCTCCTCGTATCGGCTGGGCTAGAGTGGGCATCGAGCCAGGTGCCATGAAGCCGGCTTTACGCATCTGGTCTCCAGTAACGTCTCCTCGGGCCGGCTTACATGGCACCAGCCTTACGCATGGTGTCCCCGGTTCACCAGCACAGCCCAGTACGGGCTATTCCACGTCGCCGCACTGGCCTGGCTACCGGGAGCATTCAACCAGGAGCATTCAACCAGGTAAGGTTGGGCAGGCTCGGTGCTCAAGAACTCCAGTGCGCCTGCACGGTCCGGTCTATCCAGTGCCACCTCCACGCAACAGCCCTCTGATGGCAGCCCCCCGCACCAGGCTGTCTCTCCGTCTTCTGCCTACAGGTGCTCCCGCCTGTCCAACGCTGCCAGAGCCTTCCTCCTGTCCTGAGCTGCTAGAGTCTCCCGTCTGTCCTGAGCTGCTAGAGTCTCCCGTCTGTCCTGAGCTGCTAGAGTCTCCCATCTGTCCTGAGCTGCTAGAGTCTCCTGTCTGTCCTGAGCTGCTAGAGCCGCCAGTCTGTCCTGAGCCGTCAGAGCCACCAGTCTGTCCTGAGCCGTCAGTCAGCCAGGAGCTGCCAGAGCCATCAGTCAGCCAGGACCTGCCAGAGCAGTCAGTCAGCCAGGACCTGCCAGAGCCGCCAGTCAACCAGGAGCCGCCAGTCAGCCAGGAGCCGCCAGAGCCGCCAGTCAGCCAGGAGCCGCCAGAGCCGTCAGCCACCCAGGAGCCACCAGAGCCGTCAACCAGCCAGGAGCCGCCAGAGCCGTCAGCCAGCCAGGAGCTGCCAGAGCCGTCAGCCAGTCCGGAGCTGCCCCTCAGTTCGGAGCTGCCCCTCTGTCCAGAGCTGCCCCTCAGTCCAGAGCTGCCCCTCAGTCTGGAGCTGCCCCTCAGTTCGGCGCTGCCCCTCAGTCCAGGTCGGAGGAGAGGGTCGCCACTCTAAAGAGGCCCTTGAAGAGGTAAATGACTATGTGGGGTCCACGTCCCGCGCCAGAGCCGCCACCGCGGCCAGATGCCCACCCAGACCCTCCCCTATAGGTTTAGGTTTTGCAGCCGGAGTCCGCACCTTAGGGGGGGTATTGTCACACTCTGACCATTATTTGAGTTGTTTGTTTCTATGTTTTGTTTGGTCAGGGTGTGATATGAGTGGGCATTCTATGTTGCATGTCTAGTTAGTCTGTTTCTATGTGTTTTGGCCTGATATGGTTCTCAATAAGTGGCAGGTGTTTGTCGTTGTCTCTGATCGGGAACCATATTTAGTTAGCCTGTTTTGTATTGTGGTTTGTGGGTTATTGTCTATGTGATGTTGCATGTTTGCACACAGTATTGATAGCAGTCACGTTCGTCTTATTATTTTGTTTGTTTAGTGTTCGTCATGTTCTTTCATCTACATTAAAAGAATGTACAATATTCACACCACGCTGTGCTTTGGTCTCCTCACTACGACGATCGTGACAATAATGCCCTCTAAGCCGGTGTTTGAGGATATGTTGGCACGGTTTGCCGGTCCAAGACAATATATCCTCCAAACACGGGCTTCTCGGGCATTATCACTTAACTGTAAGTGAATTAATAAGTGGATAATGGTGTGTGTACATGCATGTGTGTGTGTGTGTGTGTGTGTAGGCTCTCACCACATCTGACTTGGGGGTGAACTTGTGTGTCTGCAGGCTCTCTAGGGCCATCCACTTGACCGGTAGTTTGACTCCACTCTTGCTGTGGATGCTGTAGTACTCCTTTTCATACACATCCCTGGCCAGGCCAAAGTCTGCCACCTTCACTGTGTAGCTTTCATCCAGCCTAGCAGAGGAGAGAGAGACGGCTTCAACCACAGCCTTACTGGAGATTCACAGAGCTAGGGGAAACTGGCAGCCATGTTGGATTCACAAATTCTTACTAGAGTGTTATTAACCTGTAATGGTTGGAGCAAAATGGCACCCATTAAAATAAAACATCTCAAAGTATGCATGATTGTATGGCATGACAATGCGTTAGCTCTCAATGCGTTAGCTCTCCTACAATGGTGACTACACTTCCACACACTGACTGTCTGAGATTGCATTTGACAGTTGGTTCCAGATCTTACATGCAGTTCCTGGCAGCTAGGTCTCTGTGGACAAACTTCTTGCTGGCCAGATACTCCATGCCCCTGGCCACCTGCACACCAAAGCCCATCAGGTCCTTCACTGTTGGGTTCTGGGAAAACAAGGAAGGGTGTGTTTAGGTGATATGCACATCCCAAATGTATCCACTGGTGCTAGGCCAAAAAAGACTGAATGGCCTGCATGCGATACAGATGTAGGACTTTAATTTGACCAGTTTCTCACAGCAGGAAAATAATGCTACAGCAACAGTAAGTGTAAAGTATTGTGTGGATTATAACTACATGTAATTTTTGTAGGGGTTGATACATTTTTGGTAGGGCAAATTAAGTCTGAACATTTTAAGTGGAAATTAAACTTTTACAAGCCATTTAAACCTTGAATACACTACAAGCTTGCATGTCTGCTGTGCATGACATTTCCTGCAACAACAGGGTGATCAAATGAAGACCCTACATCTCTACAGTATATGCTGCTCCCATGCTTTATTCCTGTACTTAAATATACAATGTTTCAGCTGCAATGGCCTAAATCAGTCATTATTCCAGCCAAAACACTATGACTTATAAAGGTGATTATATGACTAGAGTTTGTGTATGTGTGTGTGCCCCCCATCTATCTTCAGAGCTCGTGCTGCTAGGTGACCTAAACTGGAACATGCTTAACACCCCAGCCATCCTACAATATAAGCTTGATGCTCTCAATCTCGCACAAATGATCAATGAACCTACCAGGTACCACCGCAAAGCCGTTAACACAGGCACCCTCATAGATATCATCCTAACCAACTTGCCCTCTAAATAAACCTCTGCTGTTTTCAACCAAGATCTCAGCGATCACTGCCTCATTGCCTGCATCCGTAATGGGTCAGCGGTCAAGCAACCTCCACTCATCACTGTCAAATGCTCCCTGAAACACTTCAGCGAGCAGGCCTTTCTAATCGACCTGGCCCAGGTATCCTGGAAGGATATTGACCTCATCCTGTCAGTAGAGGATGCCTGGTTATTTTTTTTAAATGCCTTCCTCACCATCTTAAATAAGCATGCCCCATTCAAGAAATGTAGAACCAGGAACAGATATAGCCCTTGGTTCTCTCCAGACCTGACTGCCCTTAACCAACACAAAAACAACTTTCAGGGAAGTTAGAAACCAATATACACAGGCAGTTAGAAAAGCCAAGGCAAGCTTTTTCAAGCAGAAATTTGCTTCCTGCAACACAAACTCCAAAAAGTCCTGGGACACTGCAAAGTCTATGGAGAATAAGAACACCTCCTCCCAGCTGCCCACTGCACTGAGGATAGAAAACTCTGTCACCACCGATAAATCCACTATATGAGACTTCCGGCGCCGACAGAGATGGCCGCCTCGCTTCGCGTTCCTAGGAAACTATGCAGTTTTTTAATATTTTTTTTTACGTGTTATTTCTTACATTGGTACCCCAGGTCATCTTAGGTTTCATTACATACAGTCGAGAAGAACTACTGAATATAAGAGCAGCGTCAACTCACCATCAGTACGACCAAGAATATGACTTTCCCGGAGCGGATCCTGTGTTCTGCCTTCCACCCAGGACAACGGAATGGATCCCAGCCTGCGACCCAAAACAACGACGCCGTAAAAGAGGCAAACGAAGCTGTCTTCTGGTCAGGCTCCGGAGACGGGCACATCGCGCGCCACTCCCTAGCATACTACTCGCCAATGTCCAGTCTCTTGACAACAAGGTTGACGAAATCCGAGCAAGGGTAGCATTCCAGAGGGACATCAGGGACTGTAACGTTCTTTGCTTCACGGAAACATGGCTCACTCGAGAGGCGCTATCGGAGTCGGTGCAGCCAGCTGGTTTCTCCACGCATCGCGCCGACAGAAACAAACATATTTCTGGTAAGAAGAGGGGCGGGGTCGTATGCTTTATGGTTAACGAGATGTGGTGTGGTCACAACAACATACAGGAACTCAAGTCCTTCTGTTCACCTGATTTAGAATTCCTCACAATCAAATGCCGACCGCATTATTTACCAAGGGAATTCTCTTCAATTATAATCACAGCCGTATATATTCCCCCAAGCAGACACATCGATGGCTCTGAACGAACTTTACTTGACTCTTTGCAAACTGGAATCCATATATCCTGAGGCTGCATTCATTGTAGCTGGGGATTTTAACAAGGCAAATCTGAAAACAAGACTCCCTAAATTGTATCAGCATATCGATTGCGCAACCAGGGCTGGTAAAACCTTGGATCATTGCCATTCTAACTTCCGCGATGCATATAAGGCCCTCCCCCGCACTCCTTTCAGAAAAGCTGACCACGACTCCATTTTGTTGCTCCCTGCCTACAGACAGAAGCTAAAACAAGAAGCTCCCACGCTGAGGTCTGTTCAACGCTGGTCCGACCAATCTGATTCCACGCTCCAAGACTGCTTCCATCACGTGGACTGGGATATGTTTCGTATTGCGTCAGACAACAACATTGACGAATACGCTGATTCGGTGAGCGAGTTCATTAGAACGTGCGTTGAATATGTCGTTCCCATAGCAACGATTAAACATTCCCAAACCAGAAACCGTGGATTGATGGCAGCATTCGCGTGAAACTGAAAGCGCGAACCACTGCTTTTAATCAGGGCAAGGTGACCGGAAACATGACCGAATACAAACAGTGTAGCTATTCCATCCGCAAGGCAATCAAACAAGCTAAGCGTCAGTATAGAGACAAAGTAGAATCGCAATTCAACGGCTCAGACACAAGAGGTATGTGGCAGGGTCTACAGTCAATCACGGATTACAAAAAGAAAACCAGCCCAGTCACGGACCAGGATGCCTTGCTCCCAGGCAGACTAAATAACTTTTTTGCCCGCTTTGAGGACAATACAGTGCCACTGACACAGCCTTCAACCAAAACATGCGGTCTCTCCTTCACTGCAGCCGAGGTGAGTAAAACATTTAAACGTTTTAACCCTCGCAAGGCTGCAGGCCCAGAAGGCATCCCCAGCCGTGCCCTCAGAGCATGCGCAGACCAGCTGGCTGGTGTGTTTACGGACATATTCAATCGATCCCTATCCCAGTCTGCTGTTCCCACATGCTTCAAGAGGGCCACCATTGTTCCTGTTCCCAAGCAAGCTAAGGTAACTGAGCTAAACGACTACCGCCCCGTAGCACTCACTTCCGTCATCATGAAGTGCTTTGAGAGACTAGTCAAGGACCATATCACCTCCACCCTACCTGACACCCTAGACCCACTCCAATTTGCTTACCGCCCAAATAGGTCCACAGACGATGCAATCTCAACCACACTGCACACTGCCCTAACCCATCTGGACAAGAGGAATACCTATGTGAGAATGCTGTTCATCGACTACAGCTCGGCATTCAACACCATAGTACCCTCCAAGCTCGTCATCAAGCTCGAGACCCTGGGTCTCGACCCCGCCCTGTGCAACTGGGTACTGGACTTCCTGACGGGATGCCTCCAGGTGGTGAGGGTAGGTAACAACATCTCCACCCCGCTGATCCTCAACACTGGGGCCCCACAAGGGTGCGTTCTGAGCCCTCTCCTGTACTCCCTGTTCACCCACGACTGCGTGGCCACGTACGCCTCCAACTCAATCATCAAGTTTGCGGACGACACAACAGTGGTAGGCTTGATTACCAACAACGACGAGACGGCCTACAGGGAGGAGGTGAGGGCCCTCGGAGTGTGGTGTCAGGAAAATAACCTCACACTCAACGTCAACAAAACTAAGGAGATGATTGTGGACTTCAGGAAACAGCAGAGGGAACACCCCCCTATCCACATCGATGGAACAGTAGTGGAGAGGGTAGCAAGTTTTAAGTTCCTCGGCATACACATCACAGACAAACTGAATTGGTCCACCCACACAGACAGCATCGTGAAGAAGGCGCAACCTCGGGAGGCTGAAGAAATTCGGCTTGTCACCAAAAGCACTCACAAACTTCTACAGATGCACAATCGAGAGCATCCTGTCGGGCTGTATCACCGCCTGGTACGGCAACTGCTCCACCCACAACCGTAAGGCTCTCCAGAGGGTAGTGAGGTCTGCATAACGCATCACCCGGGGCAAACTACCTGTCCTCCAGGACACCTACACCACCCGTCACAGGAAGGCCATAAAGATCATCAAGGACAACAACCACCCGAGCCACTGCCTGTTCACCCCGCTATCATCCAGAAGGCGAGGTCAGTACAGGTGCATCAAAGCTGGGACCGAGAGACTGAAAAACAGCTTCTATCTCAAGGTCATCAGACTGTTAAACAGCCACCACTAACATTGAGTGGCTGCTGCCAACACACTGACTTAACTCCAGCCACTTTAATAATGGGAATTGATGTAAAATATATCACTAGCCACTTTAAACAATGCTACTTAATATAATGTTTACATACCCTACATTATTTATCTCATATGTATACGTATATACTGTGCTCTATATCATCTACTGCATCTTTATGTAATACATGTATCACTAGCCACTTTAAACTATGCCACTTTGTTTACATACTCATCTCATATGTATATACTGTACTCGATACCATCTACTGCATCTTACCTATGCCACTCGGTACCATCACTCATTCATATATCTTTATGTACATATTCTTTATCCCTTTACACTTGTGTGTATAAGGTAGTAGTTTTGGAATTGTTAGCCAGATTACTCGTTGGTTATTACTGCATTGTCGGAACTAGAAGCACAAGCATTTCGCTACACTTGCATTGACATCTGCTAACCATGTGTATGTGACAAATAACATTTGATTTGATTTATAATTGAAAACTTCAATAAGCATTTTTCTACGGCTGGCCATGCTTTCCACCTGGCTACCCCTACCCCGGTCAACAGCACTGCACCCCCCACAGAAACACGCCCAAGCCTTCCCCATTTCTCCTTCTCCCAAATCCAGTCAGCTGATGTTCTGAAAGAGCTGCAAAATCTGTACCTCTACAAATCAGACAGGCTAGACAATCTGAACCCTCTCTTTCTAAAATTATCTGCCAAAATTGTTGCAACTCCTATTACTAGCCTGTTCAAACTCTCTTTCGTGTCGTCTGAGATTCCCAAAGATTGGAAAGCAGCTGCGGTCATCCCCCTCTTCAAAGGGGGGGACACTCTAGACCCAAACTGCTACAGTCCTATATCTATCCTACCCTGCCTTTCTAAGGTCTTCGAAAGCCAAGTCAACAAACAGATTACCGACCATTTCGATTCCCACCGCACCTTCTCCGCTATGCAATCTGGTTTCAGAGCTGGTCATGGGTGCACCTCAACCACGCTCAAGGTACTAAACGATATCTTAACCGCCATCGATAAGAAACAATACTGTGCAGCTGTATTCATTGACCTGGCCAAGGCTTTCGACCCAGTCAATCACCACATCCTCATCGGCAGACTCGATAGCCTTGGTTTCTCAAATGATTGCCTCGCCTGGTTCACCAACTACTTATCTGATAGAGTTCAGTGTGTCAAATCGGAGGGCCTGTTGTCCGGACCTCTGGCAGTCTCTATGGGGGTGCCACAGGGTTCAATTCTTGGACCGACTCTCTTCTCTGTATACATCAATGATTTCGCTCTTGCTGCTGGTGAGTCTCTGATCCACCTCTACGCAGACGACACCATTCTGTATATTTCTGGCCCTTCTTTGGACACTGTCTTAACAACCCTCCAGAGGAGCTTCAATGCCATACATCTCCTTCCGTGGCCTCCAGCTGCTCTTAAATGCAAGTAAAACTAAATTCATGCTCTTCAACCGATCGCTGCCCGCTCCTGCCCGCCCGTCCAGCATCACTACTCTGGACGGTTCTGACTTAGAATATGTGGACAACTACAAATACCTAGGTGTCTGGTTAGACTGTAAACTCTCCTTCCAGGCTCACATCAAACATCTCCAATCCAAAGTTAAATCTAGAATTGGCTTCCTATTTCGCAACAAAGCATCCTTCACTCATGCTGCCAATCATACTCGTAAAACTGACCATCCGACTTCGGCGATGTCATTTACAAAATAGCCTTCAATACCCTACTCAACAAATTAGATGCAGTCTATCACAGTGCCATCCGTTTTGTCACCAAAGTTCCTTATACTACCCACCACTGCAACCTGTACGTTCTCGTTGGCTGGCCCTCGCTTCATACTCGTCGCCAAGCCCACTGGTTCCAGGTCATCTACAAGACCCTGCTAGGTAAAGTCCCCCTTATCTCAGCTCGCTGGTCACCATAGCAGCACCCACCTGTTGCACGCGCTCCAGCAGGTATATCTCTCTGGTCACCCCCAAAACCAATTCTTCCTTTGGCCGCATCTCCTTACAGTTCTCTGCTGCCAATGACTGGAACGAACTACAAAAATCTCTGAAACTGGAAACACTTATCTCCCTCACTAGCTTTAAGCACCAGCTGTCAGAGCATCTCACAGATTACTGCACCTGTACGTAGCCCATCTATAATTTAGCCCAAACAACTACCGCTTCCCCTACTGTATTTATATATTTATCTTGCTCCTTTGCACCCCATTATTTTTATTTCTACTTTGCACATTCTTCCACTGCAAATCTACCATTCCAGTGTTTAACTTGCTATATTGTATTTACTCTGCCACCATGGCCTTTTTTTGCCTTTACCTCCCTTATCTCACCTCATTTGCTCACATCATATATAGACTTATTTTTCTACTGTATTATTGACTGTATGTTTGTTTTACTCTGTGTTGTTTTATGTGTCGAACTGCTTTGCTTTATCTTGGCCAGGTCGCAATTGTAAATGAAAACTTGTTCTCAACTTGCCTACCTGGTTAAATAAAGGTGAAATAAATCAAAATAAAAATCTTACGTGTGTCTCGTCCCTGATAAAGTTCCTGAGGTCTCCGTGCTTCATGTATGGCAGCACCACCAGAGGAGAGCCCTCAGGGGGCAGACAGATCCCCAGGAGAGACAACACGTTGGAGTGGCTGAAGTCCTTCATGATGATCCCCTCCTTCAGGAACTGAGACACCTCCTCCAGGTCAGTAATCCCTGAAACACAGCAAGATATTACAGGATTGTTTATTTATTTATTACCTTTATTTAACCAAGTTGTTGAGAAGAGAACACATTATGTTTTACAGCAACCTGACATTAAAGCTTAATCATGTGCTGTTAGATGGACCACCAACAAAAACGCTAACAAAAACAGGCCATCAAGCCATAAACCTCTATCTCTTTACCGTTGTGCCATCTAAACCTTAGTTATATACCACTGTTAGAAGCCCATGAGGAGCCAGTCTCCAGGCTGTCTGAGCATAGGGACTGTGACCCTACCCCAAACCTATAGGTTACTGCTACACAACACTCCCATTATCCAATCGAATCAGTGCTCCTGGTGTCACTGCTCTTTCTCTTTCTCCCCTTCTCTTCTAATCTCGTTTGAAACAGAATCTCATTTAGCTAAGATAAAACGTCTGATAAAACTGCCCTTTCACTGTAACTACCAGATGACGACACACACACAAGCAAAGAAAGACGACTCGCCATTTAGAGTTGAGTAAAAGAAAGATCACAGAATATCTAAGAAAACGAGGCTGTGAAGCTGGATGTTTAGAACTATCTGCCTACTGCAGAAACAACATGTTGACATCATCTACAATATCCTCCAAACCATGTGCCTTTTCCATGACAGTGACAAATTTCCCTGGGGAACTTCTTTATTTTCTTTAAATCTCCCTGGGGAACTTCTTTATTTTCTTTAAAGCTCCCTGGGGAACTTCTTTATTTTCTTTAAAGCTCCCTGGGGAACTTCTTTATTTTCTTTAAAGCTCCCTGGGGAACTTCTTTATTTTCTTTAAAGCTCCCTGGGGAACTTCTTTATTTTCTTTAAAGCTCCCTGGGGAACTTCTTTATTTTCTTTAAAGCTCCCTGGGGAACTTTAGGTCACTGTAAACACAATGAGAAAGCCAAGGCTTAGAGAACAAGGCAGTGGTAACCCTCTATCGCTATGGGTTACCACCAGTCCAGCGGCAGAGCTTCCAGAAGCCTTGTGGAAGAATTATCTAGGACATTCATCTCTCAGGATAAAGTGACAGTTTACACAATTAGAGAGAGGGGGACCCTAATGTCATCCTCACCACCAGGAGCCAATCCATCTCAATCATCCTTCCACAGGACACACTGCCGTAGCACATTCAAGAGATGAGATAAGCCCTCTAACGTTGTTGCGGCGTTGCGTTGTGTGGTGACATATCAGAGCAATGAGATTTGAATGAACACTGACGGGGTGAACTGTGCCTTTGTGGTCATGCAGTACTCACGGTTGAGAGACTTGATGGCACAGTGCTGCTTCTGTCCATCAGCCTCCATCAAGGTACCGTGGAACACACAGCCAAAGTGTCCTGTATGAAGAAGAATAAATATGATGTCAAATAAGCAACAACCAAATCATTTACAGCCATCTGTAAATGATGTTTGAGTTGGAGTGTGCCCCTAGCTATCTGTAAATGATGTTTGAGTTGGAGTGTGCCCCTAGCCATCTGTAAATGATGTTTGAGTTGGAGTGTGCCCCTAGCCATCTGTAAATGATGTTTGAGTTGGAGTGTGCCCCTAGCCATCTGTAAATGATGTTTGAGTTGGAGTGTAGCCATCCTAGCCATCTGTAAATGATGTTTGAGTTGGAGTGTGCCCCTAGCCATCTGTAAATGATGTTTGAGTTGGAGTGTGCCCCTAGCCATCTGTAAATGATGTTTGAGTTGGAGTGTGCCCCTAGCCATCTGTAAATGATGTTTGAGTTGGAGTGTGCCCCTAGCCATCTGTAAATGATGTTTGAGTTGGAGTGTGCCCTAGCCATCTGTAAATGATGTTTGAGTTGGAGTGTGCCCCTAGCCATCTGTAAATGATGTTTGAGTTGGAGTGTGCCCCTAGCCATCTGTAAATGATGTTTGAGTTGGAGTGTGCCCCTAGCCATCTGTAAATGATGTTTGAGTTGGAGTGTGCCCCTAGCCATCTGTAAATGATGTTTGAGTTGGAGTGTGCCCCTAGCCATCTGTAAATGATGTTTGAGTTGGAGTGTGCCCCTAGCCATCTGTAAATGATGTTTGAGTTGGAAAAGCCATCTGTAAATGATGTTTGAGTTGGATTTGTGCCCCTAGCCATCTGTAAATGATGTTTTTGGAGTGTGCCCTAGCCATCTGTAAATGATGTTTGAGATTTGTCCCTGGCCATCTGTAAATGATGTTTGAGTTGGAGTGTGCCCCTAGCCATCTGTAAATGATGTTTGAGTTGGAGTGTGCCCCTGGCCATCTGTAAATGATGTTTGAGTTGGAGTGTGCCCTTAGCCATCTGTAAATGATGTTTGAGTTGGAGTGTGCCCCTGGCCATCTGTAAATGATGTTTGAGTTGGAGTGCCCCTAGCCATCTGTAAATGATGTTTGAGTTGGAGTGTGCCCCTAGCCATCTGTAAATGATGTTTGAGTTGGCCATCTGTAAATGTGTGCCCCTGGCCATCTGTAAATGATGTTTGAGTTGGAGTGTGCCCCTGGCCATCTGTAAATGATGTTTGAGTTGGAGTGTGTCCCCTGGCTATCTGTAAATGATGTTTGAGTTGGAGTGTGCCCCTAGCCATCTGTAAATGATGTTTGAGTTGGAGTGTGCCCTAATGGCCATCTTAAATGATGTTTGAGTTGGAGTGTATCTGTAAATGATGTTTGAGTTGGAGTGTGCCCCTAGCCATCTGTAAATGATGTTTGAGTTGGAGTGTGCCCCTAGCCATCTGTAAATGATGTTTGAGTTGGAGTGTGCCCCTAGCCATCTGTAAATGATGTTTGAGTTGGAGTGTGCCATCTGTAAATGATGTTTGAGTTGGAGTGTGCCCCTAGCTATCTGTAAATGATGTTTGAGTTGGAGTGTGCCCCTAGCCATCTGTAAATGATGTTTGAGTTGGAGTGTGCCCTAGCTATCTGTAAATGATGTTTGAGTTGAGTGTGCCCCTAGCCATCTGTAAATGATGTTTGAGTTGGAGTGTGCCCCTAGCCATCTGTAAATGATGTTTGAGTTGGAGTGTGCCCCTAGCCATCTGTAAATGATGTTTGAGTTGGAGTGTGCCCCTAGCTATCTGTAAATGATGTTTGAGTTGGAGTGTGCCCCTGGCCATCTGTAAATGATGTTTGAGTTGGAGTGTGCCCCTGGCCATCTGTAAATTATGTTTGAGTTGGAGTGTGCCCCTAGCCATCTGTAAATGATGTTTGAGTTGGAGTGTGCCCCTAGCCATCTGTAAATTATGTTTGAGTTGGAGTGTGCCCATAGCCATCTGTAAATGATGTTTGAGTTGGAGTGTGTCCCTGGCCATCTGTAAATTAGAAAAGCAAAAGAATTGTGCCGTCTGGAATTTTACATGATTTATACTTTTACTTTTGATACTCAAGTATATTTAAAAACAAGTACTTTTCGACTTTTACTCAAGTAGTATTTTACTTGCAATTGTGTTTGATAAGTATGACAATTGTGTACTTTTCCCACCACTGGTTGAAGCCTAGGTGACTTCTATAACCCTTTACTGGAGGGCCATTCATACAGCACCCTACAGTTACAGCCATAGCAGTGGGAGGCTATATCCCCTTATCTGAGCTCTGAGTTACCGTGGCCCTTATTGAATTATATGTGGTCGAGAGGGTTCAGTGCAGCTTTGCAGGGGTGTTGGGGTATTAAAGCTAGAGGAACGTAGAGAACTCTCTGAGGCGTTCTTCCATCACAATCCCTGCAGATGCAAAGACGGCTCAGCTTACACCACACGGATCAACAATGGAGCTTGCAATGCTACCCGGGTACAAATCACCCCACCCCCTAATTCTGCTTTCGGAATCCCTAGGCCTCCCCGAGGGTTGAGCTAAGGGGGAGGAGGCAGTTTTTGGGAGCATTGTCCCCGAACATTGTGGGGATGTTAATAACAGAGAAAGGCCTTTCTCCTTTAAACTAATATAGTGATATAGTGAAGTAGTGAACACCCCACTTGGTGACCACATATAATGTCTGGTGATTATTTATGTCTGGATGTCCAACCTGGTGGTTTGATAATGTTGGTCATTAAGCTCTTACAAGGTGATTCTAAAGTGTATTTAGGTGTATCCCCTATGGAGATGGATTCTGATAGGTTGTGAGAGACCTATATGTTCCCTAATGGCTTTATAAGTGTGTCTGAGTCTGTGTTAATGTAATGTGTGTTTAGGTGTGTGTGTGTAGATATAGGTGTATGTGTGTGCGTGTGTGTGTATGTGTGTGTGTGTGTGTGTGTATGTGTGCACGCGCGTGTGTGTGTGTGTAGATATAGGTGTATGTGTGTGTGTGTGTGTCTGTGTGTCTGTGAGTGTGTGTGTAGATATAGGTGTATGTGTGTGTGTGTGTGTGTGTGTGTGTGTGTGTGTGTGTGTGTGTGTGTGTGTGTGTGTGTGTGTGTGTGTGTGTGTGTGTGTGTGTGTGTGTGTGTGTGTGTGCACGTGTGTTCATGGATGTGGGCGTCTTTGCGTGCACTGTACCTGTGTATGTGTTCATGTATCAGAAGTGTGTACAGTATATACACGTGTATGATCATCCCACTGACCTCTGCCGATGACCTGGTTAAAATGTAACAGCAGATGCTCTCTGGCGATGACCACATGTTGAACCTCCTTCAGGAGGTCAGGGTGCAGCTGGGACGGGTCGATGTGGACCGGGGCCGACAGGAGAGGGGACACCAGCTCCCCCTCTGCCCCCAGACCCATGCCTCCGAGCCCCAATCTGGGGGACAGCAGCTCCCCATGGCTCCCGTAGATAGGGGGAGCCCCCCTGCATGACTCTGGCCTCTCCACGCCCTGGTCTGAAACAATATAGCCAAAGGTCAATTACTACAGGGGTCAGGGTTAGAGGTCAACATAGGTCACATGATCACAGAGTGATGCCAGAGAGAAAGGTCGGAGAAAGAGAGAGTCATGGTTACAGAAAGGAAGAGAGGGAACCTGAGACCTGCCCATTCGTTCTTTATGTCATTGGGGGGAGAAGGGAAGCAGGGGAGGGCAAATGAGTTTGCATGAGTGAAAATGTGAGGGTTATTTTGAAAGAGGAGCAGGCAGGGATGGGAAACTCTAGTTCTTGGACGTTGGAGTGCCTTCTGGTTTTCACCTCCATCGATACATTAATGGTTTCCCAGATCTGAATAGGCATCAGGTATGAAGCAAAGAATAAAAAACACACAGAGTTAGATGGCCATCTCTTTAGAGGTTAGAGGTTAAGGTTAAGAAAGGCAGGTGTTGTTAGTACAGGGTTAGTGTTAGTTTTTAGGGTCAGAGTAACTGCCCCAGTGGTGTAGTGTCAGGAAACGTACCCTCCAGCAGGGTGGTTCTATAGTCCAAAGACTCGTGGGACACCATTTCGTTAGTGGGGCTGACGCTCCGGGCATTAGCCAACATATCCAAGTGCTGAATGTGAGCCCTGCCGTCATACCAAACCTTACCCTCAGCCAGATCTGGAAACCAGAGATAGAGAGAAGGAGGGAGAGGGGGAGAGAGAGAGAGAGAGAAGAGGAGAGAGGAGGAGAGAGAGAGGAGGAGAGAGAGAAGAGGAGGGAGAGGAGGAGAGAGAGGAGGAGAGAGGAGGAGGGAGGGAGGGAGGGAGATGAGGAGGGAGAGAGAGAGAGATGAGAGAGAGAGAGAGAGAGAGAGAGAGAGAGAGAGAGAGGAGGATGGAGAGAGGAGGATGGAGAGGAGAGGAGGAGGGAGAGAGAGAGGAGAGAGGATGAGAGAGAGAGAGGAGGAGGGAGAGAGAGAGGAGGAGGGAGAGAGAGAGGAGGAGGGTGAGAGAGAGAGGAGGGAGAGGAGGCAGAGAGAGAGGAGAGAGGATGAGAGAGAGAGAGAGGAAGAGGGAGAGAGAGGAGGAGGGAGAGAGAGAGGATGCGAGAGAGAGAGAGAGAGAGAGAGAGAGAGAGAGGAGGGAGAGAGAGAGGATGTGAGAGAGAGAGAGAGAGAGAGAGAGAGAGAGGATGGAGAGAGAGAGAGAGGAGGAGGGAGAGGAGGAGAGAGAGAGGAGAGAGGATGAGAGAGAGAGAGAGAGAGAGGAGGAGGGAGAGAGGAGGAGGGAGAGAGAGAGAGGAGGGAGGGAAGGAGGGAGAGAGAGAGAGAAGGAGAGAGGGGAGGAGGGAGAGGAGAGAGAGGAGGAGAGGTGGTAGGAGGTAGAGAGAAGGAGAGGATGTAGGGAAGAGAGTGGGGTGGCAGAGAGGGGGTACAGGTAGAGGGAGGGGACAGAGAAAGAGAGAGGAGGAGGCAGTAGCAGAGGGAGAGAGAACACAGTCATTGAAGGAGAAGGATAGAGCGCTCCACCAGTGCTCCCATCAGCTCAACACCTCACAATCCCACAGCCAGTAAGAGGCGGGCAAACATGCACACACACATGCACACGCACGCACACACAGTTGAAAATATATCACAAAATAACTGACTTACCGTCAATGTGTTTGTTCCTCCTTTTCCAGAGGAACAGAGTGAGCAACATCAGCAGCAGCAGACTGACACACACACAGCCAGCTAGCAGCCCTCTGTAGTCCTGCTCATGGGCCAACATCACCCTGCCCAGACTCACCGAGGACGACGCCTGACGCCACTACACACATAATACACATACACAGACAGACAGACACACATACAGACAGACAGTCAGACAGAGGAGAACAGATGTACAACTACGTTCTAGATAATACATTTTTTACGATGTGTGTGTTGGAAAACTCCAATTCCATTCTAGGCGAAAAACTGATGAACACACACACACACACACACACACACACACACACACACACACACACACACACACACACACACACACACACACACACACACACACACACACACACACACACACACCACACCACAAGTTAAGAGAAACACTCTTAAAAAAGCCTATAGCGTTTACCCTGCTGTCACATAACAAGTACACATACTTATGGAGCATCGTGAGCCACAGACGGAGTGCAGTTTGGATCATAGATATTGCTTTTACCATTATTAGGTTTGGGAGAAATGAGCTGGAGACGGTGTTTGTGTCAGGGGTGCTTGTCTGGCTCTGTCTGGCTCTGTCTGGGGCTGTCTGGCTCTGTCTGAGGCTGTTTGGCTCTGTCTGGGGCTGTCTGGCTCTGTCTGGGGCTGTCTGGGGCTGTCTGGCTCTGTCTGGGGCTGTTTGGCTCTGTCTGGCTCTGTCTGGCTCTGTCTGGGGCTGTCTGGCTCTGTTTGGGGCTGT